>NC_057804.1:216219133-216586888 GCF_018294505.1 Triticum aestivum | reverse complement strand
ATCTGTGAAACCCTCAGAATCATTTTGAAAATGACCCAAATAAAAATTTCTCCAAAAGGGTCCAAGAAAATGCTCATGTTGCTCTCTGAAAATATTGGACAGAGATAAAAATCAAACCAATATTTTTAAGAGCTCATAGGTATTTATTTTGGGCATTTGGAATTAATGCATAAATATTTGCATTGGAAATATATTAATTATATATATTAATATATGTCCAAATATTATGCCATATATAAAGGAGCTCTGGAATAATATATCTAGCCCCTGCAAAAATTGGCATAAGTTAAATAAATGATTTAATATATTATTTAAATCAAAACAAATGTCAGAAATTAGAAAACAGAAAAAAAAATAAAAGGGGGAGAAGCTTACCTGGGCTCCTCCACTGTGCGGCCCAGCCAGCTGGCTGGCCCAGCCAGCAGCCGGCCCAGCCCACCTCCCTCCTCTGTCGTCTTCGTCCCGACAGAGGGAGGGGAGTGTGGCCGGCGCGCGCGTGCGCCACCACGCCACGCCACCTCTCTCCCTGCCTGCCTGCCCTCCCCTCCTCGCCTCGATGCCCCTGGACGACGCCACGCCTCCCCCCTGCTCTCTCTCACTCCCCCTCGGCTCTTCCCTCCTCTCCCTCGCTCCCTCACTCACGGCCGAACACCACCGTCGCCGCCGTTCGCCATAGCAACCGTCTCCGGCCACCCCTCGCTCCCCCGACTAGCTCAGAAGCTTCGCCTCGACCCCCTCTTCCTCCCCACTGCTCCACGGGCCTCCGGAAGCCCTGCATCGCCGCCACGTCGCCGTTCCCCTCTTCGGGCTCCGACCATCATCGCCGTCGAATTCGCCGTCTCCAGCGCGTCTCCGAGCCCGCTTCGACGCCCACTGCAACCGCGGTGAGCCCCCGGGTCGTTTCCCCTTTCTCCCCTAGTCTCTTTCAACCTCTAGGCCTTAGCCCCACCTTGGCCGAGAGCTCCACGCCGCCGGCGAAGTCGCCATCATGGCCACGGTCACCGTAGCACCCAACCGAGCACACTATCGTGCTCCACACCTCACTAGGAGCACGCAGCACGCACTAACGCCTCCCCAAACCCCCTGCAACGCCGATTCCGACCGTACCCGAACTCCGGCGGCCGCAGCCGAGCTCGCCGCCGTCGACTCCGGCCACCCCAGGCCCAGCCACGGCCACCGTTCGACGCGCGGGAGCAAGGGCTCTCCAACGAGCCCAAGCACGGCCTCGCCCGTGCCCTGTAGCGCGATCCCGCGTCGCGCCGCCGTCACGTCGCCGGTGGGTTTGACCCACTTTGACCACGGCAGGACCCCCCTGAGTCCCTGACAGGTGGGCCCAGCCCTGTAGCTAATTAGGATTAGTGCTAACCACAAATGGTTAACCCCCTGACACTGACAGTGGGCCCCAGCGCCACTAACCCCTAATTAGGAATAAATTAAACCTGTTAAACCCCCCTGTCACTGACGTGTGGCCCCCACACGTCAGGTTTGACTCCAGCCAACCGCAGTTGACCACTGACGTCATGCTGACGTCATGCTGGCGCAGTAATTATAATTTCTGAATTTAATTTAAATCAGGAAATTCCAGAATATTATTTAAACTTCAAAAATTCATAACTTTTATTCTGTAACTCCAAATTGGACAAATTATATATGAAAAATGATCAGAAAAATCCAATCTATCCATCTGTACTATTTTCATGCATGATCAAACAAGTTAAATTGATGTTTCAAGCAGAACAAGGAAAAGCACTTTAAGAGGCCATGTTTGAGTTTGAAATTTGAATCTTTGATTCAAATTTGTTCAAACCCTTCTGGTTTTAGTTGCATTAGTCCAACACACTCATATTGCTATGTTTCATGCATGCATCATATTGTTGCACATTGTTTGGTGATGGTTGTGTATCGGTGTCCTTGCGACAGGTTCTGCCCCCGAGGAGTACCGTGATTACCCTAACGAAGAACCATATCAGTGCATCGAACCATCAGGCAAGCAACCAACCATTTGATCATATCGATACAATCCCATGTTCTCGCTCCTGCTCTCTTTTACTGCATTAAGACAACACGTTTCAAACTGCTGTGTGCCACGGTAGTTGAACCCATTTCCTCTGCATGACCTGTCATTGCCACAGTAACTAGATGAAACCCACTAGCATGTGTAGGAGTTGATTGAGCCATATGTATGTGTTGTTCCTACCTTGCTATGCCTGCTATGCTTAGAGTCGTGTCAGGTCTGGTTCATCTAGGTGATGGGCTAGAGTGAAATGATTATGTCGGTAATGAGAGTGGTGTGGTGAACACGATTTGGTAAAGGTATCGATGAGAGGCCATGTAGGAGTACATGGTGGGTTGTTTCATTGAAGCCGACCTTAAGCACTGAGATCTGTATGTGTGATTTAAGATACAGCTACTACCATGCATTGGGCCCTGAAATATGACCCCGCTCGACTTCTTATTCACCCTAGCTCTCTGTCCAGGAGTTGCAAGTAGTTTCTGGTGTTTGTAGCCTACTGGAGGCCGTGGACAGCGCTGACCGTAGGGGTGGGCTGGGATGCGGTAGGTACGTGGCCGGGTGTACCGAATACCCGTTAGGTATCTCGGGAACCCTGTTCACATCGTTCGGGGCCGTATGGGAAACCTCGGCCGGACTCCCTGCGGATGGAACCTGAATAGGCGATAAACCTGGACTAGAGGCTTAAGTGTTTAGGTAGGTCGTGGTCTACACCCACGTCGGCTTTCGCTTGAAGTCTGCCGAGCACATGTCGTGTGCAGACGCTAAGTGGTGGAAACATGTATGAAGAAGTACACCCCTGCAGGGTTAACATGATCTATTCGAATAGCCGCGTCCGCGGTAAAGGACTACTTGGTTGCCTATACAGTTCATAGACAAGTAAATGGATACTGTTAAAAGCCTCAAGATAAGTGTGAGTGCCGAGGATGGCTCTTCCGTAGGAAGACGGAGGTGGATCCTCGGTAGTGTATTGAAGTGGTGAGTAGTGGACTCGTGTGCGCAAAACAATTTCAACTTGGAGTATCGTAGGATAGCCTAGCCAAGAGTCAAAGCTGGCTTGCTGCAATAACTCCACCAACCCTTCTTGATACTATGCATGTATGTAGGATCTGATGTAAGTCTTGCTGAGTACCTTTGTACTCATGTTGCTATAATCTACATTTTTACAGAAGACGCTGCAACCCCTTCTGATGGGTTCTATGTAGACGTTGACATCAACGAGTAGGCTAAAGACCCAGGTGGTGACCCTGAGCTTGTGAAGGACCACGTAGTATAGCCAGGCTTTCCAAGCCTCTTTTGTTTTACTAGTTGTCTGTACCCAGACAAGTTACTTCCGCTGCTGGCTTGTATGACTGTATGACTTGTATGTTGGGTCGTGAGACCCGTACCTTTGTGTATGATATGTATGGCTCCCTGAGCCTTAAATAAAGTATTTGTGTCGTAGAGTCATGTTGTGATGCTTCGTTGTATTTGCACATATCGAGCATGTTGTGTGTATGATTGAAATGCTTGGTATGTGTGGGATCTGACCATCTAGTTGTTTATCTTTAGTAGCCTCTCTTACCGGGAAATGTCTCCTAGTGTTACCGCTGAGCCATGGTAGCTTGCTACTGCTCTGGAACACTTAGGCTGGCCGGCATGTGTCCTTCTTCGTTCCTGTGTCTGTCCCTTCGGGGAAATGTCACGCTTTGAGTACCGGAGTCCTGTTAGCCCGCTACAGCCCGGTTTACCGGAGTCCTGCTAGCCCAGTGCTACAGCCCGGACCCACTTGCTGATGACCGACACGTTCGAAGCTGGGTCATGGATGCCTGTCCCTGTAAGTCTGTGCCACTTTGGGTTTACGACTAGTCATGTCAGCCCGGGCTCTTTATCATATGGATGCTAGCGACACTATCATATACGTGAGCCAAAAGGCGCAAACGGTCCCGGGGAAAAGGTAAGACGACACCCGTGGGGATACCGTGCGTGAGGCCGCAAAGTGATATGAGGTGTTACCAGCTAGATCGATGTGACATAGAGTCGGGGTCCTGACAGCGTTGGCATCAGAGCCGGACTGCCTGTAGGTTCTCCAAGCCAAACTGGTCGATGTTGAGTCTAGAAATTCTTTAGTTATATGTAGGGGAATTGTGTGTGGATTGGAACGTAAGGCTCTTTTACTCCTTATACCTTATGACTTTCTGATCTGAGTCAGTCCATTCTTCCACCGGGGGGTTAAGGAATTAGGATCTGTTCTCTCTATCAGGATCACGAGTTACTAATCAGTAGTACCTTATAAGTTTGATGGTTACCAGCCTAGTTCAGTTCTACTACCACATTATGTTGTTAGAATGGTCTCGGAACTTTGATATGATGATGTTGGGTATGCACGAAATCCTTTGTCAAATGTCTCAATATCCTTTTTGAGCATTTACAGCTGTTATGCTGCCAAAATTTTGCTAGAAATTCTAATGCCTTTGCATTATGATTGTGCTTTCAGATGGCCACTCGCGACCTCAATCAAGTGGTTCGCCTGACTCGATGCTTAGATGTACCCGGCCATACTGCTAAGTTGGTCAGGGTAATGACTGAGGTTGGATACCGCTGGTATCCCGAGTACACGGTCGAAGAGCAATTCCGAGATTTTAATCAAAGCCAGTATCTCTGCACTATCAGGATATTTCCATCTTATCCTGGATCCACTGAGCCTCTTCACTGCTCCTATGGACTCGGGGTTACTATTGAGATGGCCGTGCAGGATGCCGCCTACTCTATGATGACCATTATGCGAGTCAGATCTGGTCTATTTCGAGACTCTGACTTCCGGTATATGCCAGGATCACTTCCGGGAGCACAAGGGTATCTCCAGGCTATCTACGCTGACTCCACTCAGGAGGATTCACGGACTCGCACCACTGCTGAGATGCTCGAGGATAAGGACCGTGAAAATCGGGCCTTGAGGTTAGAGCTCTTCAATACCCGTGCTGACCACTGGGCCACTTTGACTCGGTTCGCACCGGCGGTGCAAGCTGGATATTCAGATATGCGCGATCTCTATCCTGTGAGATCTGCTCTGCCAGACGTGATGGTTTTGCGTGATGTAGGAGGCATCGCCCCACCTCGCGGTCCCCGCAGGCCACCGTTTGTTGGTCCACGACCTTATCCTAGCCCCTATGGTCCACAAGCTCCGCGAGATCGTCTATTTCCGGATGAACATGTTGAACTCCCAGGCTATGGAGGTGACTTCTACGAGGACTACTACGGATCGGTCTGAGTTAGTAGCAGTATCACTAGTTCGCACTAGCTGTGTTGTCTATCGTCCTGCGTGACTCGTGGGATATGACCTAGTTTGTACTCCTTCCGGGGGTGTAGAAAAATAATGTATAGGAGCTTGGAATGCCTCCGATGAGATGTAATCCTCTTTTCACCGTAATAGTACTTTGTTTGGTCTTGTACTAAACCCTGTATGGTGTGTATGACGATGGAATAAAAGAAGCAGTTTCTGTATCTACCATGTCATACGGATGATCATCTTGCATTCCGAGTTATTCATTACATTATGTATCCTATGTCGGAATTTTACCATCCTGACTAAATCTTTGTCTTGTCTACCTAGGATGGTCAACACGCGCGCTAACCCTGCTTCCCAAGAGCAGGCCGAAGGCAGTGAAGCCAGGAATGAAAATCCGCCTCATCCTCCTTCACTAGCCGAGGTGATGATGGAAGCTGAGAGAAACAAGCGGGAGACAAACCGTTTGTTGGAGCGTATTGAACAGAATACAGCACACCATCAGAGGGCTAACGTGGTGTCACTCAGTGATTTTATCAAATTGCATCCACCCACGTTCCACCACTCCGTCGAGCCTCTCGACGCTGATGACTGGCTTCGCAGTATCTCTCACAAACTGCGTTCCGCGTTGGTAGCGGAGGCTGACAAGGTCACCTTTGCTGCATATCATCTTGAAGGCCCCGCCAGTCTATGGTGGGAGAATTATGGAGCTATGCGCCCAGCGGGCCATGTCACAACTTGGGCTGAATTCAGCGAGGCTTTCCGTGAACATCACATTCCGGAGGGTCTCATGGACCGTAAACGTGAAGAAACTTCGAGAGCATCGCCTTTATGCCAAATTCTCTAAATGTGAATTCTGGTTGTCAGAAGTGACCTATCTGGGTCATGTAATATCTGGTAAAGGTATCGCTGTTAACCCTGAGCGAGTTCAAGCCGTCCTTGATTGGACTCCACCTGAATCGGTCAAGCAAGTTCGGAGTTTTCTGGGCTTAGCGAGCTATTGTCGTCGCTTTGTCGAGAACTTCTCCAAAGTTGCTAAACCTCTAACCGAACTCCTCAAGAAAGATAAGAAGTTCGAATGGACTCCACAATGTGAGCACAGCTTTCAGGAACTGAAAAGACGCCTGACTTCTGCTCCCGTGCTGGTACCGCCAGACTTCTCCAAAGACTTTGTTATCTACTGCGACGCCTCGCGACAAGGACTAGGTTGCATTCTTATGCAAGATCGACACGTAATTGCTTACGCTTCACGGCAACTGCACCCACATGAGGAGAATTATCCTACTCATGATCTAGAACTTGCAGCCGTAGTCTATGCACTTAAGACCTAGCGACATTACCTCCTCGGTAATCGTTGCGAGATATTCACTGATCACCAAAGCCTGAAGTACATCTTCACCCAACCGGATCTGAATCTCAGGCAAAGACGTTGGGTTGAATTGATCACAGACTTCGACTTAGGAATAACCTACACCCCAGGGAAAGCCAACGTCATGGCTGATGCGCTAAGTCGTAAATCTTATTGTAACAACCTGATGTTACAACAAAGTCAACCGCTTCTCCATGAGGAATTTCGGAAGCTTAACCTTCACATTGTACCTCAAGGTTTTCTCTCCACCTTGGTAGCAAAACCTACTCTTACGGATCAAATCATCGCTGCCCAAAAGCGAGATAAGGGAATATCTAAAATCAAAGAGAACATTGCTAGCGGAGGTGCTAGTTGTTTCTCCACAAATGATCATGGTGTTGTGTACTTTGAGAACCGTCTAGTGGTTCCCAAGAACCAGCATCTACGGCAGCTGATCCTTAAGGAAGCTCATGAATCTCCTCTCACTATTCATCCCGGTAGTACTAAGATGTATCAGGACCTACGCCAGAGGTTCTGGTGGACTAGGATGAAGAGAGAAATTGCTCAGTATATTGCAAATTGCGACGTCTGTCGCCGTGTAAAAGCAGAGCATCAACGGCCTGCTGGCACCCTTCAACCCTTAGCTATTCCTGAATGGAAATGGGATAAAATTGGTATGGATTTCATTACCGGTTTTCCCAGGACCAAAAGAGGGAATAATGCTATTTTCGTCGTGGTCGATCGTCTTTCCAAAGTAGCCCATTTCTTACCTGTTCGTGAGAGTATAACCGCTAGTCAGCTGGCAGACTTATACATCTCTCGAATAGTGTCCCTCCATGGTGTTCCTTTGGAAATCAATTCGGATCGAGGAAGTCTTTTCACCTCTCGATTTTGGGAAAGTTTCCAAAATGCTATGGGAACCCGTCTCTCCTTTAGCACCGCTTTCCACCCTCAGTCAAGTGGTCAAGTGGAACACGTCAACCAAATTCTAGAAGACATGCTTTGAGCCTCTGTTATCTCGTTCGGAATGGACTGGGAGACGTGCCTTCCATTTGCCGAATTCGCTTACAACAACAGCTATCAATCTAGCTTGGGTAAAGCCCCTTTTGAAATTCTCTATGGACGACGATGTCGAACACCTCTTAACTGGTCAGAGACCGGGGAAAGGCAATTCTTTGGCCCGGATATGATTCAGGAAGCAGAAGAACAAGTTCGTATCGTTCGTGAAAAGTTGAAAACAGCCCAATCCCGTCAAAAGAGTCAATATGACCGAAAACATAAGGCTATGACTTTCGAGGTTGACGAGAAGGCTTACCTTCGGGTCACCGCTCTGAAGGGAACCCATCGTTTCGGTATCAAAGGCAAATTGGCTCCTCGTTACATTGGACCTTTTCGCATTCTTGCCAAACGAGGAGAAGTTGCCTACCAGTTGGAACTACCTCCGCACCTCTCCAGAGTTCACGATGTCTTCCACGTTTCTCAACTCAGGCGTTGCTTCTCGGATCCTATCCGTGGAGTGGACCACGAAACGCTTGATCTCCAAGATGATCTTACATATCGAGAGTACCCCATCCATATCCTCGATCAGGCCGAGCGTACCACTCGACGTCAGAACATCAAGTTCCTCAAAGTTCAGTGGTCTCATCATTCTGAGGATGAAGCAACTTGGGAAAGGGAGGATCGTCTTCGACTTGAATATCCCGCCTTCTTCTCGGAGGAACCCAAATCTCGGGACGAGATTCTTTTGAGTGGGGGTGAGTTGTCACACCCTAGCTAGTTATGCATTAGAGTGTTGCATCATGTTTACTTTTTCATCAGAAACTTGAAATGGGGATGACAGAACCCCCAGTCCCCTCGGAAACCAACTAGGGTTACTAAAATAATTTTTCAATGAACCTGAAATGCCCTTCTAAAATGCCCATCATTTTTGCCTTGGTTCAGAACCTCTGCCAAAAGTGGTGCACATTTTCCTAGGCCATCCTAGGGTTTTTGATTTAAATCATAAATATTTGAATTTGGGCATTTAAAATAATATAAAATATTTAAATGCTCAAATATCTCCAAACTAAAATGTTTCATGTTGGAAATAATCCAACTATGGGCCAGGTATAGTTTGGTGAATTTTGGAGTTGCCTAGGTATTTTATTTAATTCAACAAAGTTGCAGATATATTAAATAAAAACAGAAACAGAAAAACTAAAATGGAGAAGCTTACCTGGGCTCCTCCCTGTGCAGCCCAGCCAGCTGGCCGGCCCAGCCAGCAGCCGGCCCAGCCCACCTCCCTCCTCTGTCGTCTTCGTCCCGACAGAGCGAGGGGAGTGTGGCCGGCGCGCGCGCACGGCCACCGCGCCACGCCACCTCTCTCCCTGCCTGCCTGCCCTCCCCTCCTCGCCTCGGTGTCCCTGGACGACGCCACGCCTCCCCCCTGCTCTCTCTCACTCTCCCCCGGCTCTCCCCTCCTCTCCCTCGCTCTCTCTCTCGCCCGGCCGAACACCACCGTCGCCGCCGTTCGCCTTAGCCGCTGTCTCCGACCACCCCTCGCTCCCCCGACCAGCTCAGGAGCTCCGCCTCGACTCCCTCTTCCTCCCCACCGCTCCACAGCTCCCCGGAAGCCCTGCATCGCCGCCACGTCGCCGTTCCCCTCTTCGGGCTCCGACCACCGTTGCCGTCGAATTCGCCGTCTCCAGCGCGTCCCTGAGCCCGCTTCGACGCCCACTGCAACCGCGGTGAGCTACGCCACCGTTTCCCCCTCTCCTTCCCCTCGTTCCCTCACCATAGCCTCCTCCCCACCACGGCCGAACCTCCGCCGTCGCCGAGCTCGCCGTCGACGCAGCTCCGGTGACCATTTGGTCACCCCGGCGAGTCCAACGAGTTCGCAACCCCGTAGAGCATTCCTAGCGCCTCGCTTTGCTCGACTTCGAGCTCCAGCACCGTTCCCGTGCACGACCGAACCCCGGCGGCCGCAGCCGAGCTCGCCGCCGTCGAGTCCGGCCACCCCGACCCCAACGGGCTCCGCCAAGAGCTGCGGGTTGTCCTCAGCTCCACTCCGGTGACCTCCGCGGTCCATTTGGTGGCCGAAATGACCAAAACCACTTCCGCCGCCGCGTCGGGCTCGCCGGCGACTAAACGCCGGCAGCCGACATTGACTTTGACCACGGGTGGGCCCTGGTTGACTCCCCTGAGTCAATGACAGGTGGGGCCCAGCCCTGTTAATTAAACAGGATTAGTTTTAATTAAGTTTTAATTAATATAATCACCCTGACATGCGGGACCCACTGTCAGGTTTGACCCAGACCTGTTCCGTTGACCTGCTGACATCACACTGACGTCAGGCTGACGCAGTAATTGAATTTCTGGATTTAAATTAAATCAGGAAATTCCAGAATATTATTTAAACTTCAAAAATTCATAACTTTTATTCTGTAACTCCAAATTGGACAAATTATATATGAAAAATGATCAGAAAAATCCAATCTATCCATCTGTACTATTTTCATGCATGATCAAACAAGTTAAATTGATGTTTTAAGCAGAACAAGAAAAGGCACTTTAAAAGGCCATATTTGAATTTGAAATTTGAATCCTTGATTCAAATTTGTTCAAACACTTCTGGTTTTAGTTGCATTAGCCCAACACACTCATATTGCCATGTTTCATGCATGCATCATATTGTTGCACATTGTTTGGTGATGCTTGTGTATCGATGTCCTTTGCGACAGGATCTGTCCCCGAGGAGTACCGTGATTACCCTAACGAAGAACCGTATCCGTGCATCGAACCATCAGGCAAGCAACCAACCATTTGATCATATCGATACAGTCCCATGTTCTCGCTCCTGCTCTCTTTTACTGCATTAAGACAACGCGATTCAAACTGCTGTGTGCTACGGTAGTTGAACCCATTTCCTCTGCATGACCTGTCATTGCCACAGTAACTAGATGAAACCCACTAGCATGTGTAGGAGTTGATTGAGCCATATGTATGTGTTGTTCCTACCTTGCTATGCCTGCTATGCTTAGAGTCGTGTCAGTTCTGGTTCATAGGGGTGATGGGCTGGAGTGAAATGATTATGTTGGTAATGAGAGTGGTGTGGTGAACACGATTTGGTAAAGGTATCGATGAGAGGCCATGTAGGAGTACATGGTGGGTTGTTTCATTGAAGCCGACCTTAAGCACTGAGATCTGTATGTGTGATTTAAGAATCAGCTACTACCATACATTGGGCCCTGAAATATGACCCCGCTCGACTTCTTATTCACCCTAGCTCTCTGTCCAGGAGTTGCAAGTAGTTTCTGGTGTTTGTAGCCTACTGGAGGCCGTGGACAGCGCTGACCGTAGGGGTGGGCTGTGATGCGGTAGGTACGTGGCCGGGTGTACCGAATACCCGTTAGGTATCTCGGGAACCCTGTTCACATCGTTCGGGGCCGTATGGGAAACCTCGGCCGGACTCCCTGCGGATGGAACCTGAATAGGCGATAAACCTGGACTAGAGGCTTAAGTGTTTAGGTAGGTCGTGGTCTACACCCACGTCGGCTTTCGCTTGAAGTCTGCCGAGCACATGTCGTCTGCAGACGCTAAGTGGTGGAAACATGTATGAAGAAGTACACCCCTGCAGGGTTATCATAATCTATTCGAATAGCCGCGTCCGCGGTAAAGGACTACTTGGTTGCCTATACAGTTCATAGACAAGTAAATGGAAACTACTAAAAGCCTCAAGATAAGTGTGAGTGCCGAGGATGGCTCTTCCGTAGGAAGACGGAGGTGGATCCTCGGTAGTGTATTGAAGTGGTGAATAGTGGACTCGTGTGCGCAAAACCATTTCAAGTTGGAGTATCGTAGGATAGCCTAGCCAAGAGTCAAAGCTGGCTTGCTGCAATAACTCCACCAACCCTTCTTGATACTATGCATGTATGTAGGATCTGATGTAAGTCTTGCTGAGTACCTTTGTACTCATGTTGCTATAATCTACATTTTTACAGAAGATGCTGCAACCCCTTCTGATGGGTTCTATGTAGACGTTGACATCAACGAGTAGGCTAAAGACCCAGGTGGTGACCCTGAGCTTGTGAAGGACCACGTAGTATAGCCAGGCTTTCCAAGCCTCTTTTATTTTACTAGTTGTCTGTACTCAGACAAGTTACTTCCGCTGCTGGCTTGTATGACTGTATGACTTGTATGTTGGGTCGTGAGACCCGTACCTTTGTGTATGATATGTATGGCTCCCTGAGCCTTAAATAAAGTACTTGTGTCGTAGAGTCATGTTGTGATGCTTCGTTGTATTTGCACATATCGAGCATAATGTGTGTATGATTGAAATGCTTGGTATGTGTGGGATCTGACTATCTAGTTGTTTATCTTTAGTAGCCTCTCTTACCGGGAAATGTCTCCTAGTGTTACCGCTGAGCCATGGTAGCTTGCTACTGCTCTGGAACACTTAGGCTGGCCGGCATGTGTCCTTCTTCGTTCCTGTGTCTGTCCCTTCGGGGAAATGTCACGCTTTGAGTACCGGAGTCCTGTTAGCCCGCTACAGCCCGGTTTACCGGAGTCCTGCTAGCCCAGTGCTACAGCCCGGACCCACTTGCTGATGACCGACACGTTCAAAGCTGGGTCATGGATGCCTGTCCCTGTAAGTCTGTGCCACTTTGGGTTTACGACTAGTCATGTCAGCCCGGGCTCTTTATCATATGGATGCTAGTGACACTATCATATACGTGAGCCAAAAGGCGCAAACGGTCCCGGGGAAAAGGTAAGACGACACCCGTGGGGATACCGTGCGTGAGGCCGCAAAGTGATATGAGGTGTTACCAGCTAGATCGATGTGACATAGAGTCGGGGTCCTGACACCACTACACCAAGTGGTTCATCAAGGGGAAGTGATTTGCTCAACTAGATCTACACAAGTCCATTTCTGCTAATTTCTAGGGTTTACAGAAGTTGCATTGGCAACTTTGCCCAAATGGACTCAACCTTGGTGGAACCTATTATTATCTCATGCCATTTAACCCTGTCAAGACTTATGACAAGAGGAGTTCATCTTGCCCAAACCAGCAACAAACACCTTCTGCCATTTTACTAAAACCCTTTTTTTACCACTTCCAGTCTTCTCCATGGCCTCAACTTTTTACCATAGCCCCTCCTAGTTCCCTTCTACCTTCAGTAAAAAGCTCCAACCCTGGTTCAATAATTGAGGAGGGTAAAACCCTGGTTTACCCCTCCCTTTTCACCATGGCAGCACCTCTTTTCCCTCCCCCTTCTTTCTTATGGACTTGCCTTAACTATTAAGCTTTATGGAGCATATCAGAAACTCCCAGGAGCTAGTGGACAGGCTTGGCCATGCGCAGGAAGCCATTTGCATGCCATGGCATGCAATGGCCGCGCTCTGGAGCGCACTACAATGCACCAGGGCACTGTAGCCGCCCTTTGCCCGATGCTCCCGTCGACCTTGGGCGCCGCGAACGTGTCCCCTGAGGCCGCCTCGGCGTGCGTGACACGCTACGCGGTTGGCCCCCTCCTCCTTCTCTCTCCTTTGAACCAGTCGTCGCGTGCCCGAGCATCGCCCGACTCGGCCACTCCCTGGCCACGCGGCTGGCCCGCCTTTGACCTCGCCCCGCTCCCCCTCTCAACTCCCTCGCTCCTGGACGGAATCCACGAGCGCCACTAACCCAGCCTGGCCCCTCCCAACGGTCCCCAGGAACGATTCCGCGGGCACCCGTGAGCGCGGCTCGCGGTGCACCATGGCTTTGCCATATAGAGCCTCGTCGAGCCCCTCTTTGGATGCCCCTTGATCTCTCTCTCCCATACACCTCCCAGACCGACCCACACCTCCTCCCCGTGCTTGCCCTGCCCTGCCCGAGTCTCGCCTGAGCACCGTCTGCAGTGGCCGTGGCCCCACTCGCCTTCGTCCTCCGTTGGACGTGCTGACAAAGGGGAGCGGGCGCGGCGCAGTCCCCCGAGCTCGCCGGTGTGCCGGGCACCCGCAGCAGCGCCCCTGGTCGCCGGGGACGAGCTCGGCCTCGCCCCCTCTGTTCCTGCGGCACGGGAGGCCGCACGAGGAAGAAGAAGGCCGGCTAGTGGACCGGCGACCCCACCGGTCAGCCTCTGCCGATGTGTCTAGCCGGACCCACTCGGGTTAAGTGGAGGCGGGATCCGCGGGAACCGCCTTGCCGGCAGGGAAGCGTACTCCCCTAATACACCATCCGCGTATCCCTCCTTAGCTGCGTGGCCGTGCAGCTGGGCCGGCCCAGTGCGCTGCGGTTCTAGGCTGCGCCCGGTGCATGGTATAGGTATAAGCCCCACTTCCTTTGTCTTTTTCTTTTTCCAGAGACTTGTAAAATATCCCAAATATTCATATTACCTCCAAATTTGATGATTCAAATTTCTAGTGACTCTATAAATCATTCTCTACCCCTTAGAGGAGCTTTCACATTTTTCCAGAGAACTTTCCTTCACACTTATTTAGTAAGTTCCAATTTTCTTAATTCTGTGACAAACTTTAGAAAATCACAGAGAGCACAAAATTGATCCAAATGCCATGATTCAAAATCCTTGATAATTCTAAGTTCATAACTTAGTTTTTAAACATTTTCCTAATACTGTATGTGCCACAAAAAATAATGAGCCATTTCTTCATATTAGCCAACTTTGCAAATTCATAGGAAATTCATTTGAACTCCAAATCCAGTGAAACCAACTCCTATATGCTTCTAAAATTATTCATTGTTAAATGGATGCCTTTGATCATTTTTCAAGTAGTTCTTCTATACACTTCTTGCAAATCCATGAACCCCTTGATTCCATCATATCGAAATGTTTTGAAATATCCATTGATCCACTTCCAGTGAAATCACCTTGGTCATTCCTCATATGACCAGAGGTATGCTAGAAAAGTCCAACTCACATTTTTAGAGCACTTTTATTTTTGCCTTGTCGTGTTGCTTATTATGGTTGTTTTCGACGATAGTTGACGAAGTATACGAAATGCTCGGAGTTGGACCAGAGATATTTGAAGACCTCGAAGACTTTGTTAAAACAGGCAAGCAGCCCTTTGACCATGTCTATGAAACCCTTTTTATGCATGTCATATAGCACCATATTGTTGTTGCAACGGAATCATGATGAGGTGGTAACCACTTTGATGGTTTGCCATCGTACTTCCTCGTTGATACTTGCATTGTGCATGACACTACCTTCTTATGAGGGTTATGACGGTGGGGGTAGATAGGATGTTAAAGTAGTGCTACGCAAAAAGGGACGGGAATATCCATGGTGATGGAGACAAAGTATTTTCAAAAGACTTTTCGAAAACCCCATCGGGTGCCACTTATGCCCGGGGGGAGATGATGAGTTGGGTAGCCACTTGATGACTAAGTGGTGTACCGAGGCAAGTCTGTGTGTTGTTTTCAAAATGGATTGGTTTAAGTTGCGACTGTTATTCCAACCTTACATGCGCAACCAATCTACCCTTATATGGGAAAGGGCATTATTGATTACCTAGGCCGATACTAGCTTGGAGCCCGCATTACTAGTGACGGGGGAGAGTTGGTGCTCTCTCTCGGGATGGGGTCGTGCCAGGTAGGACGGCCAAGAACATTTTTATGGCGCACCGAACACACCATTGGTACCCCATGCCAGTGGTATGTGATGAATATGGGAGCGATGCTCCACAAATTTTATGATGTGAAATGTTGGGCACGGGGGTTACTACCAATCGAGTGGACTCTATGTTAGTGTCGTCTAGGTAAAGATAGTGATCGGGTGCTTACCCCGGGTACTTGAGGTACCGCGGGTCGTGGATAACACGGAAGTTCCCCGGATCTTGTGGGTAAAGTGTGTGAAAGCACAGGTGATCCCTAGGTGGTTTTGGTAATAAATGACAACATATCTCTTGTTGGACTCACACTTTTATCTAGTATGTTTCAGATAAGTTCAACAATGGAGTGGCATGGACTAAAGGATGTGGGAACTCCTTCAAGATGCTAAGGACAAAGGACTGGCTCAAGCTTCAAGCTCAAGACTCTTCATTTTACATTTTAGTGATCCAAGATCACATTGAGTCTATAGGAAAAGCCAATACTATCAAGGAGGAATGAGGTGTTGCTTAATGAGCCTCTTGCTTCAAAGTGCTTAGTGATATGCTCCAAATACCCTCAACTACTTTCCCACTTCCACACATATGTACTAAACCTAAAGTCAAACTCGCCGCACTGATTCTTTCTATCCGGCGCCACCGAGTTTGGATGTCTTAGCCACTGCCACAAACCGTAGGCAAATCGGTCTCACTGATAGGGATCTCGGTCGCACCGAGATGGGATTGTAATCTCTCTATGTATGTCCATTATCAAAATCGGTCTCACCAAGTTTGAGCAATCGGTACTACCGAGATTACAATGCAAACTCTCTGGTTAACTTATTATCAAAATCGGTCCCACCGAGTTTGATAATCGGTCAAACCGAGTTTTCCTGACCAACTCTCTAGAAAGCTTACTACCAAAATTGGTCCCACCGAGTTTGTGTAATCGGTCTTCCCGAGATTACGTTATGCCCTAACCCTAACCGAATCGGTCCCACCGAGTTGCATTCCGGTCCCACCGAAAACCCTAACGGTCACATTATTTGCTAAATTGGTCTGACCGAGTTTAACGATTCGGTCCCACCGAGTTTGGCAAATTGTGTGTAATGGTTAGATTTTGTGTGGAGGCTATATATACCCTCCACCTTCTCTTCATTCGTGGAGAGAGCCATCAGACTGAACCTACACTTCCAGCATCCTATTTCTGAGAGAGAACTACCTACTCATGTGTTGAGGACAAGATATTCCATTCCTACCATATGAATCTTGATCTCTAGCCTTCCCCAAGTTGCTTTCCACTCAAACCCTCTTTCCACCAGATCCAAATCCTATGAGAGAGAGTTGAGTGTTGGGGAGACTATCATTTGAAGCACAAGAGCAAGGAGTTCATCATCAACGCACCATTTGTTACTTCTTGGAGAGTGGTGTATCCTAGATTAGCTAGGTGTCACTTGGGAGCCTCTGACAAGATTGTGGAGTTGAACCAAGGAGTTTGTAAGGGCAAGGAGATCGCCTACTTCGTGAAGATCTACCGCTAGTGAGGCAAGTCCTTTGTGGGCGACGGCCATGGTGGGATAGACAAGGTTGCTTCTTCGTGGACCCTTCGTGGGTGGAGCCCTCCGTGGACTCGCACGACCGTTACCCTTCGTGGGTTGAAGTCTCCATCAACGTGGATGTACGATAGCACCACCTACCGGAACCACGCCAAAAACATCTGTGTCTCAAATTGCGTTTGAATCCTCCAATCCCTTCCCTTTACATTCTTGCAAGTTGCATGCTTTATTTCCCGCTGCCTATATACTCTTTGCATGCTTGCTTGCTATGTGTTGTGAAAGTTAAACTTGTCCCTAAACCCCACTCAAACTTTAAAGAAACTTAAAAACTGCAACTTTGGTACTTAGTGTCTAATCAACCCCCTCTAGACACCTCTTCTCAGGGTCCTACAAGTGGTATCAGAGCATTGGTCTCCATTGCCTTGGTTTAATCACCATTGGAGGAAGATGGATGAGTCTACTTTGGGGAGTCTTAGACATAGAGTGCCTATTCTTGATGGAGAGTATTTTCATGAGTGGAAAAATGAGATGCTTGTAATTTTCAATCAATATCATTTGAACAAGTACATTGCTAGTCCTTGTGCACCTTGTGTTGATCCTATGCATCCTACCCTTGATGAGTCTATGGACATGATTAGGAATGTTAGAATTGTTAATCTTATCACTAGAGGCTTGCCTAGAAACTTGATTACAAAACTGCCTACTCTTGAGTGTGCCTACACTATATGGAAATTTCTTGAGGAACGATTTCTTGATTATTCTTGAAAAATCTTGATGAAATTCTCCATAAGTCTATTGCTTTGAGTAAAAAGAATACTAGTGATCCTATGTTTGGTGATCGTCTATTTGAGCTTACAAACCTTATGTGTGCCAAAGGAAATGTTGGTATTTAGTGATATTATTTCCGAAGATATAAAAATTCATAGACAAGATCATTGTCAAAATCACTCTAACGAATCACCCTCTCTAGGACTTGATCCACCACATGACGATGTTGAACATGGATACTATGATGAGGATGATGATAGTGACTTCGATCTTGATGATGCAATGAGACATTTTGGTCTTATGGCAAATCTTCGGGGATACATGTCAGGAGGAAAGGAATGGGTCCTTGACAGTGGATGTACCGATCACATGACCGGAGATAAAGACATGTTTCGTGAGCTTGCTGATAATGATAGTCCTCGAAAGTATGTCACTTTCGGTGACAACTCAAATGGTAAGGTGGTTGGCCTCGGTAAGGTGGCCATCTCACATGATAGCTCCATACAAAATGTCATGCTCGTTGAATCTCTTGGATACAACTTACTTTCAGTATCTAGACTTGCTGACTTTGGTTTCAATGTCTTATTTACTGAAATTGATTGCCAAGTGTTTCGTCGAGACAATCATAAAATGGTCTTTACCGGCATACATAGAGGTGATCTATACATTGTTGATTTCACTAAAAAGGCTCAACGTAAAACTTGCTTCATTGCTAAATCCTCAAAAGGTTGGTTATGGCATAGACGACTAGGTCACGTTGGCATGAGAAACCTTGACAAGCTTATTAAAGGAAATCATATCCTTGGAGTTAACGATGTCATATTTGATAAGGATAGACTTTGCAATGCTTGTCAAGCAGGTAAACAGGTTGGAGGAAGGCATCCCATGAAGAACATAATGACCACAAAGAGGCCACTCGAGCTACTTCACATGGATCTCTTTGGTCCCAACTCTTACAAGAGTCTCGGTGGAAATTCTTTTGGTCTAGTTATAGTTGATGATTTTTCCAGATTTACGTGGGTGTTCTTTCTCGATGATAAATTGCAGGTTCAGAAGATCTTCAAAAACTTCGCTAGGAAGGCCCAAAATCAATTTGAAGTGAAGATCAAGAAGGTTCGCAGCGACAACGAAACGGAGTTGAAGAATGCAAATGTGGACACCTTTCTTGACGAAGAAGGGATTTCACATGAGTTCTCGGCTACGTACACACCTCAACAAAATGGAGTTATTGAGAGCAAGAACAAGACACTCATCGAAATGGCGAGAACGATGCTTGAAGAGTACAAGACGCCGAAGAACTTTTGGGCAGAAGCGGTTGAGACAGCTTGTGATGCAACAAATCGCTTGTATCTTCCCAAGCTACTCGGCAAGACGGCATACGAGCTACTCACCGGTAACAATCCCCAAGTTGGATACTTTCGAGTATTCGGATCAAAGTGCTACATTCCTGATAAGAATTGTCGTTCTAAATTTGCTCCTAAGTCTCATGAAGGTTTCCTACTAGGTTATGGCTCAAACTCTCACACTTACCGTGTCTACAACAATTTCACCTGAAAGGTTGAAGAAACGGTAGATGTGAAGTTTGATGAATCTAACGGCTCTCAAGTAGAGCAATTGCCAATTGATGTAGGAGACAAAGATCCTTCGAAAGCAATCCAAGACTTGTCTATTGGCAAGGTCCGTCCAACGGAGGTGAAGGAGAGTACCTAGTCTGTCCAAGTGGAAGCTTCTACTTCACGACAAGGTGAACCAAGAGTTGATACGGAAGCATCCACAAGTGAGACACACCAAGATGAAGAAAACGAGGAAGTGCATCAAGATGAACGTCAACAACCTCCTTCTCCACCACAACAAGAGAACGACAACGCCAACAATGAATAAGGCCAAGAAGAAGAACATGATGAAGAAGATGTTCAACGAAGATCCAAGCAAAAGCTTTCATGAGTTCGAGCAAGAATTGGTAAAGACCATCCCGTCGAGCAAATCTACAATGATATCCAAACCGGGAGAATCACTCGCTCTAAAACTCGTTTAGCTAACTTTTGTGAAAACTATTCTTTCATCTCTAGCATTGAACCTATGAAGGTCGAAGAAGCATTGGAAGATCCGGATTGGATAAATGTTATGCATGAAGAGCTACACAACTTTGAGAGGAACCAAGTTTGGACATTGGTTGAGAAGCCCGACAACAACCACAACATCATCGGTACCAAATGGTTGTTTCGCAATAAGCAAGATGAAGATGGACAAGTAGTTTGCAACGAAGCATGTCTCGTCGCCCAAGGCTACACACAAGTCTAAGGTATGGACTATGGTGAGACTTACGCCCCCGTTGCTAGACTTGAGTCCATTCGCATATTACTTGCCTATGTTAATCACCATGATATCACCTTGTACCAAATGGACATTAAAAGTGCTTTTCTAAATGGTGAAATAGAGGAGGAAGTTTATGTTAAACAACCTCCCGGCTTTGTCAATCCTAAGAAACCCAATCATGTTTACAAACTTCACAAAGCTCTTTATGGACTTAAACAAGCTCCTAGAGCATGGTATAAATGCTTGACCAAGTTCCTTATTGAAAAAGGCTTTGAAATTGGGAAAATTGATTCTACTCTTTTTACTAAAAGGGTTAATGGTGAACTCTTTGTGTGCCAAATTTATGTTGATGATATTATATTTGGTTCAACTAACCCTCATTTTAGTGAAAAGTTTGGGAAGCTAATGTCGGAGAAGTTTGAGATATGAGTGAACTCAAATTCTTTCTTGGTTTGCAAATCAAGCAAACTAAGGAAGGTACTTTTGTCTCGCAAACAAAGTACACCAAGGACTTATTCAAGAAGTTCAATATGCAAGAATGCAAAGGTATGACTACACCCATGCCTACTAGTGGACATCTTGACTTAACCAAAGATGGTGAACCGGTTGATCAAAAGGTTTATCGCTCTATGATTGGTTCATTGTTATCTCTATGTGCTTCACGTCCCGATATTATGCTAAGTGTGTGCATGTGTGCACGATATCAAGCTGCTCCTAAAGAATGTCATCTTAAGGCTGTGAAAAGGATAGTGAGATACTTAATCCATACACCAAATTTTGGCATTTGGTATCCTAAGAGGGCCTCTTTCGATCTTGTTGGCTACTCTGACTGAGACTATGCCGGAGACAAGGTTGATAGAAAGTCCACTTCGGGTACTTGTCAATTTCTTGGTAGATCTCTTGTGTCTTGGTCCTCCAAGAAACAAAACTCGGTATCCTTATCCACCACCGAATCTGAATATATTGCCGCTGGTTCATGTTGTGCTCAATTACTTTGGATGACGCAAACTCTTAAAGATTATGGGATATATGTGAGACATGTTCCATTGCTTTGTGATAATGAAAGTGCTATCAAAATTGGTCATAATACTGTGCAACATTCTCGAACTAAGCATATTGAAGTTCGTCATCATTTCATTCGAGATCATGTTGCTAAGGGTGACATTGATCTTAAGCATGTTCGCACAAAAAAGCAATTAACGGATATATTCACTAAACCTCTTGATGAGAAAGTGTTTTGCAGGTTAAGAGGAGAATTGAACATCATTGATTCTTCAAACTTGGAGTAGAAACTCCATTGGATACATGCAAGACATGAGCTTATGACTAATCCTTGATATTTCTCTTATGATGAAAAACTTATGTCTTGGATATATTTGTATCTTGCATGTTAGCTAACCCATGTAGGTACTTGGTTGAATCAAATTCCATGAGGTTGAAACCTACTCATATCTTCAGCAATCTCTACATCACCAAGTCTCTACACAAGGTGGTTGAAGACAAGGAAGCACGAACCCATTCAAAGATATCCTTTGACAAATTCTATGTTGAGTTTCATGATTGTCATTTTTGGATATACAAGTGCTCTTCCTTGCAAGAACTAACCCATGTAGGTAGATGGACACAAATTCCAAGTGGTGCTCCAAATTCTTGATGAGCTACATCAACCTTGAGCAACCCACGCAAGTTCAACTACATGGACAACACCACCAACCAAGGTATGTTATTCCATCTTAGAGAAGCTTTACTCCGAGTCATGAGTTAAACCAACTCGACAAGATGTGAATACATCAAGATGCTTAAAAGAAAAATGGTAGCCCCAATTTGAGCTTAAACGACGAGTATGACCTATAATCAAGTGATCTCACTTGACTCCTAAGTCAATATACTCTAACATAGGTGACTTTGTCACCGACCATCTCTAGATGAAGTTCTCTTGTGTTTTCTTCTGTGTTTTTTAATTTGTCTCATGCATATTTGTTTCCCCTTTCAAAAAAAACTTCATCTAGATTTCTTTCTTTTTGCTCTGCATTCTATGCATCCAATTCCTTGCAAATCTTTGTGAGATCTCACTAGTCTAGTGAGCTGAGGTGACAAGTGTTTTCTCTGCGATGAACTCGGTTACACCGATTTGTTATTTTCGGTCCAACCGAATCTTTCCGGTGCCACCGATTTCACAACAGGAAAAACAGTTTGCCACTTATTCTGAGTTTCTTCTGATCCAGCTCCACTCAATGAATCTTGTCCTCTACAAGCATCACATTTTTATCATTGCTTTATGTTGTGACTCAAGGATCAAACCCATTCATGACAAATTCTAGAGGGAGAGAGAAAGAGATTACATCTTTATCAAGCCCTTCTTGGAAATTGATGTCAAAGGGGGAGAGAGAGAGAGATCACATCAAAGCTTATCATTTAGAGAGAGAGAGATCACATCAGAGAAGGAGAGAGAGATCCTTCAGGGGGAGAGAGAGAGAGAGATCTCCAGGGGGAGAGAATACTAGTGGAAAGTATTTCTCAAGGATCCCATATGCTCGGTGTTCAATAGGAAAGATGCCACATGTCTTCTTGAGGGGAAAGACATGTTCATGTGTGCTACTTGCATTGGTTTGCATTAGCTCTGTTCATTTATATCTTTCTGCTCTGATTTTCTGTTCCCTATCTTCTCCCAGTATCCCATGTTAGATTCAGGGGGAGCAAGACATCTAAGGGAAAGAAATCATTTAAATTCATTGCATATCTTTACTCTTGGGGACATGTCTAATCAATTGTGGTACTTAGTACTCACTCTCTACATGTCATCCTAGTCTTGGTATTCTTGTGGTTTCTTCTATTTGCTCTGGCTAGCAGATGCATCTGTGTTATCTAACATTGTTTTCACAGGTTCTTTCCATCCTAAGCCAACTCAAGACTACAAGGTAAGTATATGCATCACAATCATGTGTATGAGGAATTCTTGCTGATGTACATACTGTTTGCAAGAAGGACTCATGGGCATGAAGGTATTCTCTTTAATACTTTTTGCTCTGATGCATATAGCCAAGATACATGCTTCTATATTTCATATTCACATGATTGCATACATGTAGGGGGAGCCTATGCTTGTTACATGTCTTTCCAAAGCTTTACTTGCTATTCTTTATATCTTTATCTAAAGCTTTGATGTATGTTGCCATAAATTACCAAAAAGGGGGAGATTGAAAGCACAGGTGCTCCCTAGGTGGTTTTGGTAATTAATGACAACGTATCTCTTGTTGGACTAACACTTTTATCTAGTATGTTTCAGATAAGTTATACAATGGAGTTGCATGGACTAAAGGATGTGGGAACTCCTTCAAGATGCTAAGGACAAAGGATTGGCTCAAGCTTCAAGCTCAAGACTCTTCATTTTACATTTTAGTGATCCAAGATCACATTGAGTCTATAGGAAAAGCCAGTACTATCAAGGAGGAATTAGGTGTTGCTTAATGAGCCTCTTGCTTCAAAGTGCTTAGTGATATGCTCCAAATACCCTCAACTACTTTCCCACTTCCACACATATGTCCTAAACCTAAAGTCAAACTCGGCCCCACTGATTCTTTCTATCCGGCGCCACCGAGTTTGAATGTCTTAGCCACTGCCACAAACCCTAGGCAAATCGGTCTCACCGATAGGGATCTCGGTCGCACCGAGATGGGATTGTAATCTCTCTGTGTATATCCATTATCAAAATCGGTCTCACCGAGTTTGAGCAATCGGTACTACCGGGATTACAATGCAAACTCTCTAGTTAACTTATTATCAAAATCGGTCCCACCGAGTTTGATAATCGTTCAAACCGAGATTTCCTGACCAACTCTCTGGAAAGCTTATTACCAAAATCGGTCCCACCGAGTTTGTGTAATTGGTCTTACCGAGATTACGTTATGCCCTAACCCTAACCGAATCGGTCCCACCGAAAAACCTAATGGTCACATTATTTGCTAAATCGGTCTGACCGAGTTTAACGATTCGGTCCCGCCGAGTTTGGCAAATTGTGTGTAACGGTTAGATTTTGTGTGGAGGCTATATATACCCCTCCACCTCCTCTTCATTCGTGGAGAGAGCCATCAGACTGAACCTACACTTCCAGCATCCTATTTCTGAGAGAGAACTACCTACTCATGTGTTGAGGCCAAGATATTCCATTCCTACCATATGAATCTTGATCTCTAGCCTTCCCCAAGTTGCTTTCCACTCAAACCCTCTTTCCACCAGATCCAAATCCTATGAGAGAGAGTTGAGTGTTGGGGAGACTATCATTTGAAGCACAAGAGCAAGGAGTTCATCATCAACGCACCATTTGTTACTTCTTGCAGAGTGGTGTCTCCTAGATTGGCTAGGTGTCACTTGGGAGCCTCCGACAAGATTGTGGAGTTGAACCAAGGAGTTTGTAAGGGCAAGGAGATCGCCTACTTCATGAAGATCTACCGCTAGTGAGGCAAGTCCTTCGTGGGCGACGGCCATGGTGGGATAGACAAGGTTGCTTCTTCATGGACCCTTCGTGGGTGGAGCCCTCCGTGGACTCGCGCAACTGTTACCCTTCGTGGGTTGAAGTCTCCATCAATGTGGATGTACGATAGCACCACCTATCGGAACCACGCCAAAAACATCCGTGTCTCAAATTGCGTTTGAATCCTCCAATCCCTTCCCTTTACATTCTTGCAAGTTGCATGCTTTATTTTCCGCTGCCTATATACTCTTTGCATGCTTGCTTGCTATGTGTTGTGAATGTTAAACTTGTGTCTAAACTCCACTCAAACTTTAAAGAAACTTAAAAACTACAACTTTGGTACTTAGTGTCTAATCACCCCCCCTCTAGACACCTCTTCTCAAGGTCCTACAGTGTGCAACCTCTGCAGAGTGTAAAACTATTCGAATAGCCGTGTCCACGGTCAGGGACAGTTGGGTAACCACTCTTGGGCTACGTCCACATGTTTACAAACCAGTGTGTGTCTTTGGATAAGTGGGAAGATCTACTTGGGTCAAGTCAAAGGACTTGACATGATTGAGTTGGGTTGATGCCCACTCTATTTATGTTGATATCTATAACCTGTCCTCATGGTTACTTGAATTCTCTTGATGCATGTCTTACAAGTTGTTGAACATGTCATTGCACTCAAAACTAGCTTTCTGCAACAATTTACCTATATAATGCATTGTTGTATCTTGAACCAAAACATGGGTTGCTTGTGAGTACATTCAAAGTACTCATTGGCTTGCCACTGGTTATTTTATTGGCTTCGCATGAAACAACAGGATATAATGAAGAGTATCTTGGTGATGAACATGCAAGCTAGGATGCTTCCCAGTCAGAATGCTTGTAGGGTTAAGGCAGATGGCATGGGTCCAAGTTGTTATTGAAGATTTCCGTTGCGATGATTCACTCAAAGACTTGACCATGATGGTCCTACTTGTGTAAAATGGTATGTATGGATGTAAGACTCTTGTTATTTAGCTTATGTGTGTTCAGTGAGCATTGATCTCTGGGATCACTGTACACGTGCATTCGGTAATCTCGACTTATGAGTCGGGGTCCCCATAAGAGAGTTGAGTGTTGGGGAGACTATAAGCACAAGAGTAAGGAGTTCATCATCATCACACCGTCTATTACCTTTTGTAGTGTGGTGTCTCCTAGATTGGTTAGCTGTCGCTTGGGTGCCTCCGATATTATGTGCAATTGAACCAAGAAGTTTGTAAGGGTAACGAGATCGCCTATGTCATGAAGATCTACCCGACTGAGGAAAGTCCTTCCTGGACGATGGCCATGGTGGGATAGACAAGGTTGCTTCTTCATGGACCCTTCATGGGTGGAGCCCTCCGTGGACTCATGCAGCTGTTACCCTTCGTGGGTTGAAGTCTCCATCAACATGGATGTACGATAGAACCACCTACCAGAACCACGTCAAGAATCACCGTGTCCCCATTGTGTTAGCCTTCTCCAAACCCCTCCTTTACTTACATGTGGATTGTTTTATTTTCCACTGCTATACTCTTAGAATTGCATGTGTAGGGTGTTGCTTGACTTGTCATAATTGATAAAATCTGACTACAACTAAAATTGGGAAAACGTTAGGTTTTATTTGGTCAAGTATTGTAATCACCACCCCCTCTAGACATACTTACGATCCTACAAAATGGTGGGCACCACATATCGGGATGTGTTGCCTCGCCCCTGTTGAATGGAGAAACGATGCATATCCTCCCTTTCCGCTAGCAGACGGGATCCAGCCAGATCAGTGACCAGCAGTGAGAGAGAGAGAGAGAGGCCACCGCCGTCTTGAGTGAGAGAGTGTCAAGATAGACCAACCCCAGCAGGCAAGCTCCATTATATATAGTGGAGCGTATTTCTTTTTTATCGGTTACAATTGTTTTATTTTCTTTACGTGCCATTGAGGAATATAACTTTATTTAGAAATAATGCGTCAAGTCAAACTTTATTTAGTGCATGCGTGGTACACGACCTCCTTCAAGTAACTAATGGCTAGACGCGTCAAATTATCACGTGGGCTGCCTTTTCGTGCAGAAATAAGCTCCATGGTGTACCCGCGCGGGTGTGGTTGGGAATGAGATGTGAGTGTCTACATCGTGTGTGCACCTCTTCTCTTTGTGCACGTACCCCACCTACGTGTGTGTGTGTGTGTGAGAGAGAAATCTAGAGAGAGATGGTGTGTGCGTTCGTGAGTGCTTCTTTGGGGGTGGGTGAGAGATAGACAGGGAATATTTGTCGACAATATCTCAAACATAAAATGTAACATATGCAATGTGTGTGAAACACAGGCCTAGAAATATCTTATATAGAGGGGGGCGATCCACGAGAAGAGAGTGCAGGGATCATTGGCGTGATATATCGATAGAATCGAAGAGAGGGATGAAGTGTATGTGTGCATGCTCGATAAAGATAGCCAGCGAAATTATGTGTGTGCACGTCAAAGATATACGGTGGCTGGCCTGCTGGAACAGGAAAGGGGAGAGGTGCAGTTTGTCTGTGGCATGGATACCTAAGTACAAAGTTTTACTATCGGTGTTGGGGGCGGCAGAGACCTAACTGGAGAGGTAGATCGACTGCTATATGTGTGGACAAGGAGAGACCTAGCTATGTATTGAGGGAGATCAGTCGGCATCCATACAGGTTGGGAGAGAGAGACAGAGCTAGAGTGCCCGAGGGTTGGTGGTGGAGTTGCTTATCAGAGATGGTGGGAGAGGCCTACTAGACAAACGAAGGGTACGACAGCAATATAAATAAGAGAGGGGATACGTGTCTATGTGTGCACATGCGTGTGAGAGACGAGTCAGGAGGAATGTATGGATGATTAGGTGGGCGATATGTTTGTGGTAAGGATACCTAACTAGATAGGTTGATCAATCGTCGTGTGTCGGAGAAAGGGAGAGACATAACTAGTGAGGTACATTGATTGGTGCCTGGGGAAAAAGAGTTATAGTCGACCTAGCTATATGTAGGGAGATTAATCGGCATACATGCATGTGTTAGAGGGAAATAAGGCCTGGGGAGACGGATAGAGAGAGGGATCCGGCTAGGAGGTGGTGCGAGAGGCCTACTATATCGAGAGGGGGAGTAATGTGGGAGTGTGCTACTTGTGAGCTACGTTGGGATTTCCCTGAAGAGGAGAGCATGATGCAGTATAGTAGAGATAAGTATTTCCCTCAGTTAAGAACCATGGTTATCAATCCCGTAGGAGAACCAAGCAACACCACATTAGCAGAACCTACACAAAAATAACAAATACTTGCACCCAACGCAAACAAGAGGTTGTCAATCCCTCGGCGGTTAATTGCAAGGATCAAATCTCGCAGTGATAGATAGAGAGATAGATAGATAAAACACAAAAAAAAGTAAAGTAAATAAAATTGCAGCACAATATTTTTGGGATTTTAATATATGATAAAAAGTAGACCCGGGGGCATAGTTTTCACTAGAGGCTCCTCTCTTGAAAATAGCATACGGTGTGTAGACAAATTACTGTTGGGCAATTAATAGAAAAGAAAATAATCATGATGATATCCAAGGCAATAATCATGTATATAGGCATTATATATTCACATCCGAGACAAGTAGACCGACTCCTGCCTGCATCTACTACTATTACTCCACAGGTCGACCGCTATCCAGCATGTATCTAGAGTATTAAGTTCATAAAGAATGGAGTAACGCCTTAAGCAAGATGACATGATGTAGAAAAAGTAAACTCATGCATGAATAAACCCCATCCTTCTATCCTTAAAGGAAACAATACAAATATGCGTCTTGTCCCTTTCTGTCACTTAGATATAGATCACCGCAAGATTTAACCCATTACAAAGCACCTCTCCCATTGCAAGAAAAATCAATCTAGTTGGCCAAACCAAACCAATAGATCGGCGAGAAATATAAAGTTATAATAATCATGCATTAAAGAGTTCATAGAAGACTCAAATAATATTCATGGATAATCTGATCATAAACTCACAATTCATCGGATCCCAACAAACACACTAGAAAAAGTTATTACATCTAATAGAACTCCAAGAACATCGAGGAGAACATTTTATTGAAGATCAGAGAGAGAGACAAGAAGCCATCTAGCTATTAGCTGTGGACCTATAGGTTAGTGGTAAACTACTCACGCATCATCGGAAGGGCAGCAAGGTTGATGTAGAGCCCCTCCATGGTCGGTTCCCCCTCTGGCAGAGTACCGAAAAAGGCCTCCAGATGGGATCTCGCGAGAATAGAAGCTTCCGGCAGCAGAAAAGGTGTTTTGGGTGGCTCTCTACTGGTTTCCCAATTTTAGAGAATTTATAGAGGCGGAATTAGGTCAAACGGATGCTCGTGGGCTCCACAAGCCACCATGGTGCGCCCTGGTGCCTCTTGGGCCGCTCCTTCATCTTCTAGCCCTCTCCCGAAGCTTCCAGGGTCACTTATGTCCAGAAAAAAATCTCCAAAAAGTTTCATGGCATTTGGAGTTCGTTTGGTACTAATATTCTGGAAAGCCAAAAACAAGCAAAAAACAACAACTTGCACTTAACACTATGTTAATAGGTTAGTCCACAAAAATGATATATAATGACATATAAATGCATATAAAACATCCAAGATTGATACTATAATAGCATGGAAAAATAAAAAATTATAGATACATTGCAAACATATCAAGCATCACCAAGCGTAATTCATGCTCATCCTCGAGTAGGTAAATGATAAAAACAGAAATTTTTGAAGTGGAATGCTACCTAACATGTTCATCATGTAATCTATCTTTTGTGGCAAGAATATTAAGATCCCAATGATTCAAAGCAATAGTCTATAGCTTGACGTAAAAACAATAATAATAAGGCATACCAATAAACAATCATGTCTTTCAAGATATCAATGCTGAAGAACGTTATCCCTACAAAATCATATAGCCTTGTCATGCTCTATCTTCTTCACAAAAAGTATTTATCATGCACAACCCAATGACAAGCCAAGCAATTGATTCATACTTTTTAAGGTGCTTCAGCTTTTTCAACTCTCACGCCATACATGAGCGTAAGCCATGTATATAGCACTATGGGTGGAATAGAGTATGGTAGTGGAGATAATATGGATAAGACAAAAAATGAGAAAGTCTCACATCAACGAGGCTAATCAATGGGCTAGGGAGATGCCCATCAATTGATGTCAATGCAAGGAGTAGGGATTTCCATGCAATGGATGCACTAAGAGCTATAAGTGCATGAAAGCACAACTTGCTGTTGAAAAGAGGTTATTTGATATTAGCTCATTAGATGAATGGAGAACCCAAGCTTATGAAAATGCAAAGTTATTCAAAGAAAAAGTCAAAAGATGGCATGACAAAAGAATCCAAAAGCGTGAGTTCAAGGTTGGAGAATATGTTCTTTTGTACAACTCTCATTTCAGATTCTTTGTATGCAAACTCCTCCCCGAATGGAAGGACCTATGTTATCAAGGAGGTTTATCGTTTATCTATCTGGAGCCATCAAAATAAACTATGACACTGGAAGAACACATAAAAGAAACCCTCCAGAACACTCCAGAATCGTGAAAAGGAGGAGGTACATTTTACGGTAAGTAAACGGACTCCAAAAAATCCGCAAAAACATTTTTTGTCTGTTTTAGAATATAAAAAACTAGGAAAATAAGAAACAACCAGGAAGGCACCACTGGCTTGCCAAGCGCGCCTAGGTGGGTCGTGCCCACCTCGGGTACCTTCCGGACTCCGTTTTCTTCCGTTTTCTTGGTTCCTAGGATAAAAAACCATTATATACCTATCCTGGGGGAACCACAGCCACCTATGGGGTTGTGAGCCCCTTTCTGGTTTGGCAGGGGGATGGTACATTGCACAAAGAGCGGAGGAGAGTGAGGCAGCACATCAGAGATCACATGGGCAGTTCTTACCCAGGTTCGGGCCGCCGCCAGGTGTAAAACCCTACTCCTACTTTGGTGGATTGATGGTGGGTGGTGGTGGAAAACGCAACGCTCTCTGCCTGGCAGGGTTGTCTTGGGACAAGAAGGGCTATACGCGTATGAGTGTACAAGGATCAAAATCCTTTCTATGGTTGCCATGGGCCTCCTTTTATAGATCAAGGGGTCACCACAGTGGAAAATTAATCATTATGCACTGATTAGATAGCGAACAGTGCTATCATACCTAATCTGCAGGCTGACAGAGTGCATTAAATGTGCCGCTTAATGTCACATCACAACTTGCCCGGTAGGCCCTGCCGGGCTGATTCACCAGCTTGGCGCCTACTCGCTCGACACGTCGCAGGACAGGTGTCGCTTGTATGTATTATCTGTAGAAGGTGGCTGCCATGTGGCATATAGCAGCCACCTAGTCACCTTGGAGCTTGACACCGCACTGATCGACGACGTACGTCGTGATGAGGTGGTGCGGTGGAGTGGTTGGTCTTCGCTGGTCCCGGCAGGCCTGCTGGGACGATTCAGGGGAGGCTTGCTTCCAGGGATAACCTTGCCTCCACCATGCTCACCTGCCCAGCAGGGGAGGTTTTTCCCTTAGTAGTGTCTTTCCCCTCTAGCTAGTCTTGGTCTTCTTGATCTATGCTTCGGTCTGTTAAGGGAGTCGATCCATCTTGCTTGAGTTGATCATGGTGTTGTGAACTTGCCCTCATGCCTGTGCATAGTCTGGGTAACGGACCCAGGGTCTGTTGCACCAACAGAAGCCCCCAGGCCTGGCACAATCGCGCCGCTGGGTGTCGTCGGGGCAGGCCCTAATTGGTGTACGGGTCCTAAGACAGCTTCGCCTCTTGAGATCTTATTTGTTTCTTCATTATCTTGAGTCCAGGCCGGTTTCCGGTTTTTCCGCCCATGACGTAACGCCAATGGTTGGGGGACCATTCTTATAATGGCCCGTGAATGACTTTAATGCACAAGCAGGTAACTGCCAATTCACCCGTCCCACCACGCCCTTATCCTCAGCCACGTATGTCACATGCATCGAGTGGAGTAGGTAATGGAGGCACGTGGTGCGGAGGGGCATCAAAGCAGAGGCCCGGTCTTCTGGGATTGGTGGAAGGGGCGGTGATTACCCGTTGGGGATTCAGCCTCCAAACCCTAGCTCGCCTATAAATGGAGGAGCGGGGGACAAGCGTATGCATTCATCCATATCCTTCTCTTCCTCCGCCTTGCTTCGTCTTGAGTATGCTGGAAGGGAGAGCTTGGGCCTAGGCCCCGGGCCTTATCTTGGAGACGATGATGCCAAGAAATGGTGTTGGCGCTTGGGAGTGAGTCTGGTCCAAGTCCAAGGCGAAGGGATTGGGATCATTAGAAATCCCAGTACTGCCCCTCTCCTTGGAGCCGGGGTTGATGTTTACTAGGAGGGCGGCTTCCTTCCCTCCAAGGTGAGGCGCGTTGTGCCCCAAACGCCTTGGCCTTCTTGGCCGCACGCCATCTCTTTTGGAGGAGTGCTGAACTGCGAGGCCTACATTTTCCTAGGGAGGTATTGATGAAGATGAAGCCAGGGAAGACGGAGAAGGTGGGAGGCAGGGCGGCGGGTGGGAGTATGATCACACCGATGCGTTTGTCTTGTACCGGCGACCTGCTACCTCGTCTTTAGGTTCTCTCCCCCCTTCCCGGCACCATCATCACCAGCCTCCTGGCTGCCGGGGAGGGGGCCGCTCTCTTGGTGCCTTCGCCTCCTCCAATAGTCTTCCATCTGAGCTTTGATGGATGACTCCATTGTCGCTCGAGATGGGGCTTCTTGCTGGTCCTGGAGGCGATGACCAGGGCACTACTGAGCAGCTCCTTCCGCCCTCCTCCTTCGTAGCCTCGCCACTCCCGATCTTGTTAGGCTGGGTCTGGCAGGCTATGACGGGATCGGGATGGACTCCCACTTGGGCGCTGCTACTGCCTCCTTCTCTTCCTACCGCACTACCTTGGGTGAGAGGAACAGGGAGAGGAGTTTACGGGGCACTTATCTTTTTTCAATCTTAAACCTGTAGGAACTTGCCAATTTTTAGTTCAAATAATATAATCCCTTGAATCCATGTTCGTGTTCTGTAAGGTTTGTACTTGCTTGAAGCATATTTCATGAAAAAAGATAAACCTTGTCGGGGACTCGTGCATGTATATGGCCATGCAGAGGTTGAATGCCTCTATATTTAAAACAAACGAGTTTCTCCGGTAGGCTATCCTTACACAACACATATGGATAAGAGATAGAACTTATCTATTTGGCCTGCCGGAGGTCGCCGTGCTGGCTTGTCTTCTCACCTCTTCTTAGGGACATAATCCACGGCAGGATCCTGTAGATTATGCAGATGAAAATGATACCAGATGCAACCTAATCTATATGAGGATGCAATGCTCATGATATGCTTATGCATGCATGCAACTTTTTGAGGCCCCCCAGTGCTTCGTTTATTTCTCTGTTGCTCAGGGTCTGTGCCTGGCTTTGTACAAGGGGTTACATGCAACTGAGGCAAGCCCTGTACAAAAGGGTGGCTGCCGAGCAGGGCCCGACAGCCGCCCCTTACAGGTAGAACTTATGGAGATGCTCAATATTCCATGAGCTTTGCCATTTGATGCCATCTCCGGTCTCCAGACGGACTGCGCCAGGTCTGGTGACTCGTACTACCCGGTAAGGGCCTTCCCACTTTGGTTACAACTTGTTTTCACCCTTGGCGGACTGAACACGCCTATGGACAAGGCCGCCTTCCTCAAAACGCCAGGCATGAACCCTATGGGTATGATAGCGACACAGGGCTTGTTGATAGTGTGTAGCACGCGTAGCAGCCCAGAGACGGTTCACCTTGAGTAGCATAGCATCATCATGCCGGTGCTAATCTTGCGCTACTTCATCATAGGCAAGTACTCGAGGGGACCCATAAATGAGTTCCATGGGGATAACTGCTTCTGCCCCATAGACTAGAGAGAAGGGAGTCTACTCGGTAGCTCAATTTGGTGTCGTTCTGAGGGACCAAAGAACCACCAGCAGCTCATCGATCCATCACCTGCCACACTTCTACAGCTTATCAAATGCTCTTATCTTGAGTCTGCGTAGCACTTCAGTGTTCGCCCTCTCGGCTTGTCCATTGCTTCTGGGATGTGCAACAGAGGTAAATGAAATCGTGCTTCTGAGGGCATGAACATATTGCATGAAGGCACGGCTCGTGAATTGGGTGCCATTGTCAGTGATGATCCGGGAAGGAATCCCGAAGCAGCGCACCAAATCTTTCAAGAACTTGATAGCTGACTGAGCAGTCACCTTTCTCACGATAACTACTTCCAACCACTTTGTAAACTTGTCGATTGCAACGAACAAAAATTCAAGGCCCCTGGTAGATCGGGGGAAAGGGCCGAGGATATTGAGCCCCCAGACCGTAAACGGCCATGACAAAGGGATTGTCTGAAGAGATTGCGCAGGTAGATGGATGTTCTTGGAATGGAACTGGCAGGTTTCACGCTTGGTGACTAGCTCGACCGCACTTGGAGGGCTGTGGGCCAATAGAATCCTTAACGGAATGCTTTCCCAACTAATACGCTTGATCCAATGTGGGAGCCACACATGCCTTTGTGTATCTTTGCCAACAGTTCCTTTCCTTCTTCCTGGCAGATGCACTTCAATTTAACACCATTGGACCTCCTTTTGTACAGAGTGTCATCGACAAAGTGGTACATACTGGCCCTCCGGGCTACTCTTTCAGCTTTATCTTGTTCATCGGGAAGTTCTCCGGTTTGGAGGAAGTGGACTATGTGCCTTGCCCAAGTTGTAGCCTGGAGCTCGGCAACAAGGACTAACGGCACCTCCCCGCTAGCAGGGGTGCGATCCTCGACCGCGGGGACTGGTGGCCCAGTAGGAGGATGCAACCTGGCAAGTGATGGGGAGTTCTTCCCGGCAGGGTCCCTGCTAGGAGCCCCGAGGGGCTCTACCGGGAGAGGCTTACCGGGGTCCAACATTCTCCTTTTCTAGGCCATTGTTGCCGGGGATACGGAGGGTTGAGTAAGCTGGAGAACAAAAGTTCCTGGTTCCAAAGGAAGCTTTTGCGCAGCACACTTTGACAGATGATCAACTATACTGTTTTCTGCACGGGGTACATGCTCAATTTGCAATCCGTCAAAGCGTTCCTCCAATCGTCTCACTTCCTTAACGTATGCCTCCATCAATGGACTTTGGTAATCCTTGTTGACTTGTCTCACCACAAGTTGTGAATCTCCTCGAATGATCAACTTCTTAATTCCTAACTCAACGGTAATCCTGAGCCTGGAAAGGAGCCCTTCATACTCTGTTGTATTGTTTGGTTGCTTCCTCCCGGGGAAAATGCATCTGGACGACATACTTTAGGTGCTCGCCAGTGGGAGCAACGAGAAGCACGCTAGCCCCTACACCTTGCAGGGAGAAAGCTCCATTAAAATACATAATCCATTCTTGGGGCGCTTCCTTGCCAGGAATAACTGTTTCCATAACCTCTTCGTCAGGGGATGGCATCCATTCTGCAATAAACTGGGCCAATGCGCTACTCTAGATTGTTGAGGTGCTCTCAAACTTCAGGCCAAAGCTGGATAACCCCAAATCCCAGTCCACTATTCTGCTGGTAGCCTTAGGGTTCTGGAGTATCCTTTGCAACGGGAAGCAGGTGACAACTGTAATCTCATGGGCTTGGAAGTAGTGGCGCAGTTTCCTTGAGTCCATGATGAGGCCAAAAATCAACTTTTGCACGCCAGAGTACCTCGCTAGCCCCTATAGCAAGGAGCTGACAAAGTACACCGGGCGCTCCACCATTTTCTTCCTTGCTGCGTCTTTGGGGTCACTCTTGCTGTCGTGCTCTTCTCTCTCCTGATCCTTACCCTGTCCTACCGGGCTTTGTTTATCCTCTGCTTCCTCTACTTCCCGTTGTGCCACTAAAGCTGCACTAACCACTTGATTTTTTTCCACCAAGTATAGCAGTAAAGGCTCTTGTGGTTTAGGGGATACTAAAGTTGGCACAAAGGACAAGTAGGTCCTCTGATCCTGCAGTGCTGCCTCTGCCTCTAGGGTCCACTTCATGGGTCCTACCTTCTTCAAAATTTTGAAGAATGGCACGGCACGCTCGGCAGACTTGGAGATGAATCTGCTAAGCGCGGCAACACATCATGTCAAATGCCTCACATCTTTTACTGTCCTAGTGCCTACATCTTCTCTATAGCCTTGATCTTATCTGGATTGGCCTCGGTCCTGCGATGGGACACAAAGAAACCAAGTAGCTTGCCGGAGGGAACGCCAAACACACACTTCTTTGGGTTTAGCATCAAGTTGATCTTGCACAGATTAGCAAACATCTCTTATAGATCCTGGATGAGGGTGGATTTGTCCTTTGGTCTTGACCACAATATCATCCATATAAGCCTCAATATTTCTGTACAACTATGGTTCAAAGCCAATCTGGACTGCCCTTGCAAAAGTAGACCCGACACTTTTTAGCCCAAAAGGCATGCGCACAAAGCAGTACGTACCGCATGGGGTGATGAAGGAGGTCTTCTCTTCGTCTTCCTTGGGCATGAAGATCTGATGATATCTAGAGTTTGCGTCCAGAAAAGAAAGCAAATCACAATCTGAAGTGGAATCCACAATCTGGTCGATGCGCGGCAAGGGAAATGGATCCTTTCTCCAAGCCTTGTTGAGGTCTATGAAGTGAATGCAAAGCCTCCACTTCCCATTAGCCTTGCGCACAACCACTAGGTTTGCCAACCACGTTGGATGCAGTACTCCTCTGACCAAACCAGCCACATCAAGCTTCTTAATATCCTCGGCAATGAACTGTTGCCGCTCCAAGGCCTACTTCCGCACCTTCTGCTTGACTGGTCGGGCATGTGGGGAGACAGCAAGGTGGTGCTCGATTACCCCCTGCGAACACCAGGGATATTAGATGGTTGCCAGGCAAACACAACGATATTCGCCCGCAGGAAGGCAATGAGCGCGCTTTCCAATTTGTCATCAAGGGGGCGTTGATAGTAAAGGTACCATCAACGCCAGCCAGCCCTGCTGGGACCTTTTTCACATGGGGTGTAGCAGCCTTGGCCCCCTTGCTGTTGGAACACTCTGGCACGTCATCAATGGGTGTCGTGCACTTAGTAGGGACACGCTTCCTGGATTCCTTGCTGGAGTCCCTACAATCCTTCTTCTTTCCCTTACTTTCCTTGGCGGGCACCGCTGCTTCGGCGACCTCTACCGCAATAGTGTCCTGATACATCTTGTCCATGCATATCATCGCGTCTTTCTTATCCGATAGGATGGAAATTACGCCCACTAGGCCAAGCATGTTCAAGGTGTTGTAGGCATAGTGGGATGCCGCCATGAACTTGGCCATGGCAGGGTGCCCAAGGATACCATTGTACAGCAGGGGGTGTACACCACATCAAACACAATCTTCTCGGTCTGGTAGTTCAACTCACCCCCAAACGTTACTGGCAACATGACCTTTGCCTTAGGACTGCTACTGCCAGGATTAACTCCTTGAAACGTGTCAGTTGCCTTAAGCTCCTCCTCTGCTATCTGGAGCTTGCTGTGAACATGCGGGGAGATCAAAATCAGCCCAGCCCCGCCATCAACCAACATCTTCATGACTTTGAGGTTGCAGATCATTGGGGAGACCAACAACGGCAGGCACCCTACCGTAGTGGTGCGGTGAGGATGATCCTCCTCATCAAAGATGATTGGCATGCGTGGCCATTTGAGTGGTTTTTGTGAAGTTGCCATTGGCTCCACGACATTGATCTCTCGTGCCCACTTTTTAAGGTGAGAGGAGTGCAAAGATGCACCCCCATCAATGCACAGGGCGTCGGTGGCCTTCTGGAATTCCTGCTCACTGGTTTCCTCTTCATCCCGTTCATCACTCCCAGCATCACAATCCTCTTTCTCTCTGCCCCTGGCGGGTTTCCCTTGGTTCTGAGGAGCCTTGCCGAGGTGATTTGCTTCACCGCCCCGACCCTTACCGCCAGTGTCGTTCTGACCTCTTTCCTTATCTCGCTTCTCATACTCAGCCCTCTGCTTCTTGACAAGCCGCTCAACGTGATGACACTCTTGGAGGTCATGGCCTTTGGTATGATGGATCTTCCAGTATGAACCATCACTCTTCCCAGCTTTCTCGGCAGCTGCAGCCTCCCGGCCGTCAGCACACGAGGCAACTTCCTTGCTGGGGGCTTCGGCTTTTGCCTTTCTTGACGGTACTAGGTGTGCCCAATCCCTCGAGAGTCATCACTGCTTTATCCTTGCACTTCTTGTTGCACTTCTTGTCCTTCTTCTTTTGGCTAGTGGTCTCGTCGTCATCTTCTGAGTCGATGTCGACACAATCCTCCTCTCCAGGAAGCTTCCTCCCTTCCTCCACCCGAGCACACTTGTCCACCAAAGTGTACAGCTCCTTCACAGTCTTGGGCAGCTTGACGTTCATCTTGGAACGTATCCTTCGGTTGTGCACATTAGACTGAAAGGTAGCTATCACAACTGCCGGATGGATGTCTGGAATATTCCTGTGAACTCTACTAAACCTTTGCAAGTACTTCCGCCGAGTTTCTTCTTCTTTTTGCTAGAGGAGCCGCAAATCGTTGGGCCGCCCTGGTTCTTGATGGCCTCCCGTGAAGACACCAATGAACTCATGGCATAAGTCAGCCCAGGAAGAGATGGAGTTCTCCAGCAAGTGCATCAACCAAGACCTCACATTAGACTTAAGTGCCAAAGGGAAATAATTAGCTAATAAATACCTTCTCATCTCTTCCTCCGGCAGCTGAACTACGATGGTGTAGATGCTCAAGAACTCTACCCGGTTCAATCTTCCATCATAATTCTCAAGTATCTCTGGCTTGAACATGCGAGTTGATGGCCAACGTACTTGCTGTGGCTCACGGCTGAAGGCAGGGCACCCATCCTTGAAAGGTAGGTACCCACCATCTCCAGGCGCGGGCTCGTCGATGTTGGGACCATCACACCCATTGGGTTGGCGGTGCTCGTCGTGGCGCCGCATGATGACAGCGTGCGTGGCTTCCCTCTACCTATCCTCTGGGGCTCGCCGTGGTTCTTGTCGTGCTCGAGGATCAGAGGAAGCCATCGAGACATTGTCGGCCTCTTAGATGCATGCCTCCCACAAAGCATGTCGAGGTGGGGACTACACTGTGGGAGCAGCCCCTTCCGTGCGGCCAGCCGTACAAGCCGTTGCCGCCCCTTGGGGAGGCTGAGGCGGGCCAGCTCGCTGTGAGCCCCGGCCTTGATGAAGCCAATCAGACTCTAGATGGTAGCTCTCCATTCATCCATCTGTTCGGCCGCCGGAGGGAACCTCAATAGCAACTGGGCCCGCGCCCTGGCATCAAAGGCGGTGCTTGGCATGGCTGAAGATGATGAAGACCACTGTGTCGCTCGGATCCTTATGGTGCCAGTGGCGACCGCGTCGGGTCCTCGCTGCCATGAGCCAGCCACTTGGATAGCACGGTCACGCAGCAAAGGTGCTTGAGGGCCGACGTTCCTGTTTGGCACAATAGCTCGGCTGGCTTGTTCTGGAGGCAACACATGCCTCGCGGTCACACTCGTGGTGCGGGCGGCCGAAGGGTTGCGATTCGCTTCAGAACGAGCTCCACCACTGCGGTTGTGCAATTTGTTGATGTTGTCCTTCCCCGGCACCTCTGGCTTCTGCTTCGACTATGGGGATGGTGGTGACAATGCCTCCTGCATTGGCCACGCCTCCCACGATGCCCGCATCTTCACGTGCCCCCTCATTTCCTGCGACGTTGGCAGTCGCGGGGGGCGGAGCCTTTGAGGTGGATGGGTGAGCTGCAACTCCTGTTTGTTCTTGGGCGCCATTGTTGATGGAGCCGCTGATGATGAAGACGGCGATCAAGATGACACGCTGCTCATGCTTTCAGGTTCGCACAAGTGATCTCCCTACCTAGCGCGCCAAAGATGTCATGGGGGGACCACGACCACCTATGGGGCTGTGATCCCCTTTATGGTTCAGGGGGGTGGCATGTTGCACAAAGAGCGGAGAAGCGTGAGGCAGCACGACAGAGATCACACGAGCAATTTTTACCCAGGTTCAGGCCGCCGCGAGGCGTAAAACCCTACTCCTTCTTTGGTCAATTGATGGTGGATGGTGGTGGAAAACATAGCGCTCTCTGCCTAGCAGGGTTGCCTTGGGACAAAAATGTCTACGCGCATATGAGTGTACAAGGATCTGAATCCTTTCTATGGTTGCCATGGGCCTCCTTTTATAGATCAAGGGGTCAACACAGTTGCAAATCAGTCATTACACACTGATTAGATAGCGAACAATGCTATCATACCTAACTCTGCAGGCTGACAGAGACCATTAAATGTGCCGCTCAATGTCACATCACAGCTTGCCCGGCAAGCCCTGCTGGGCTGATTCACCAGCTTAGCGCCCGCTCACTCGACACGTCGCAGGACGGGTGTCGCTTGTAGGTATTTTCTGTAGAAGCTGGCTACCATGTGGCATATAGCAGTGACCTAGTCACCTTGCAGCTTGACACCGCACTAATCAACGACATATGTCATGATGAGGTGGTGCGGTGGAGTGGTTGGTCTTCGCTGGTCCCAGCAGGCATGCCGGGACAATTCAGGGGAGGCTCGCTTCCAGGGATAACCTTGCCACTGCCAGGATCTCCTGACCGGCAGGGGAGGTTTTTCCCTTAGTAGTTTCTTGCCCCTCTGGCTAGTCTTGGTCTTCTTGATCTGTGCTTGGGTCCCTAAAGGGAGTCGACCTATCTTGCTTGAGTTGATCATGGTGTTGTAAACTTTCCCTCGTGCCTGTGTACAGTCTCGGCAACGGACCCAGGGTCTGTTGCACCGACAATACCCTCGAACCTATTGACCACTGTATCACGGAGAAATCTTATGTTTTATTTTCCCTGCTATTTTCTGACAGATCTAATCCACCATGGCCGCTTCAAGCTCCTCCAAGGATATGTTCTTCGAGAACGTCATGAAGCCACATTTGTGGGAGGTGATGCAGCACCCTCAAGCTATCCAGATGTGTGAGGGGGTGCTCCACATCCGCGATGTGCAAGGCCCCAAGGGGACGGGATCCATGGAGGCTAGGCTTGAAGCTATGCAGCAGGAAGTTCACCGGTGCAAGGGGATGGTAGAATGTGGATGTGAAGCCAATCACCTCATGATCGCAGACTACACCTATGATCTCAAGGTGGATGGAAACTCCATGAAGGACATCGTCTTCACCTTCAACGACCAAATCAACTTCCTCTAGAGCTAGATCTATGACCTCCAAAACAAATTGTTTGAATATGAGGCAAGGTTTAAAGGTATGAGTTTGGTTGCTAGTTGCAGGACCCGCAAGTCTCACTCCTCTTCTTATGATGGTTAGCCTCTGCCATGGAAACCCGAGTACAAGATCAATACCACTTCATCACCACCACCTCCTTCTTTATCATCAAAATAAAATTGAGTATCGGGTATGGGCACTCCCCTTGGCTTGTGCCAAGCTTGGGGGAGGTGCCCCGGTATTGTATCACCTCCACTATCTTTTGCCTTTACTTATCTTAGTTTGATCCATAGTGATCTTGTGCTTTAGATGCATAAAAGTTTAGTTCAATCCTTTCTTTTTGAAAGTTTGCTTAGTGATATATCTTTGTAATCGTGTGCGAGATATATAATAAAGTTTAGTTTGAGTTTTGTTTTCTTTACTCTCATGTTCAATAAAAATAAAGGAAATAAATGAAAAAGATCATATGCTAATCTGATGGTAAATAATGACATCACGTAAGGAAGAGTATAAGTAGAAAATTTTATTAGAGATTGACAAAAATAACATTGTTCAATGATGCAATTCATGAAAGAATTAATAAGAGAAGAGAAGATTCACATGCAAATACACTATATTGGCCACCTTTTGTGATTTTGAGCCCCCATCAAAATATTACATGCCGAAATTGTTGACGTTGGACAAGGAAGACAATGTAATGATTTATGTTTGTTCATATTCACATAGAAGTTATATTGTCATAGATCCTTCAACATGTGGTGCTTGCCTACCATCTTTGCTAGCCAAAAATTCCGCACTAAGGATACTATGTCTGCATCCAAAAACCCTTAAACCTGAATATTATTTTGAAGAGTCGACCATACCTACATAAGGATTGAGTAAGATCCTCCAAGAAAGTTGTCATCAGTGCAAAAAGGCAACAAGAATTGCTTCTGAAAGTGTTAGATCATTTAGTGTAAGAGAAAATTGAGCGTTGTACGAACTTTTGTGATGGAAAAGAATAAAAGCAACAGACTGCATAATAAAGGTTGCTATCATAAGGGGCAATATAATGTGACATTATTTTGCACTAAGGGATTGAGCATACAAACAAAAAGCGCATGGCAACCTCTGCTTCCCTCTGTGAAGGGCCAATCTTTTACTTTTATGTATTCACTATTATGCAAGAGTCAAATTTTTTATCTCTATTCCTTTTTATTTTCTCTTTTGGCAAGCATCATGTGGTGAGGAAAGCTCTAGGCACATATTGTAACGCCCCGAGACCGATGCGCCAGATGTCTTCCAGTTATTCGTCGTTGTTGCCATGTCATTCTCTTGCATGTTGCACTTTGCCATGTCGTCATGTGCATTTCGTCTGCATGTTTTCAAAACTTGCATTCGTTCGGGTCTCCCTTTTTTCTCTGTTGTCCGTTTTGAGCCTAGACACACTAGCACGCGCCCGCGGCACCTCCAAAATATTATTTTATAAGTGGCACAAAAATGTTCTTGGAATGGGTTGCAAGTTGGCGTGCGGTCTTATTATAGTGTAGGTAGACCGCCTGCCAAATTTCATCGCATTCAGAGTCCGTTCGATAGACCAACCGTTAAACATATAACCGCAATATAGTCGGTTTATTCATCGGACGTTTCGGTCTCCGAAACTGCTGGCGGGCCTCTCCTCTATTCTCTTCCTAGCCACTCTACACAGCCCACTGGTCCAGCTACCCACTCCTTCGCTCCGGACCATCCGATGGCGATCAAACGGCTCCAAAATAGGATAAAAAACCTAATCCTAGCCCCCCTTTCCTATCTAAACAACCCCATGCCATTTTGGGACTCCCCTAGCCTCCCGTAACTTCTAGCCGCCACCAACCCCCTCCTCCTCACAATCCAAGCTGATCCAACTCCTCCTCGCCACTTGGCGCCGCCGCCGCCATGCTTTTGGCCAATCCCGAGCCGCCACCTCGCCCCGCCGCACTCCTAGCCAATCGGCACCCTCCGCGTCACCCCAGCCAGCCTCCCACCTCCCCGTGGCCCGTCGGGCCCGTGCATGACCCGCCCGGGCCTGAGCCGGACCCGCGCTGAGCCGCCCCTGACTCGAGCTCCTGATCTGGATCCGGTGAGCCCCGATGCCTCGCCGCCGCTTGCCCTGATGTCCGGACCTCGCAGCACCGCCGCCTTCCTCCGCCACCAGCGTCCGACCAGGCCGGCCCCTCATGCCCTCTCCCTCCTTCCCTCTTCCCTGTCCTCTCCTGCTCTCACCTCTATCTTCCTCGCAGGATCCTGCCGCCAGCATCGGAGTCGAGCTCCTCTGTGCCCTAACCGCTGGTCCTTGTCACTGCATGCCCCGCCTTCGACCGAATCAGGCCTAGCTGGACCTATATCCGTCACCTCCACCTCTCCCGGCGTCGCCCCTCCACCGCCGCCCGCCGCCTCGTCTCCGGTGAGACCTCGCCGCGCCGGCGACCCTTTTGTCGCCAGCCTCGACTGACCTGCCCGGCCGCATAATCGTCCCTGCACGCGCTGGCAGATGGGCCCTGCGGCCCGTCCCTGCATGAACCGGTCGGACCAGCCGGTTCGACTAAACAGGACCGGCCCATGCGAACCGCTGCCCTGAACCGCCCGGTTCACACCAGTCCACCCCAAGCCACGAAAACCTCCCATAACCGTCACCACTGGCCCACAGGCCCTAGGTGAGCAGCCGCAGACTATCCCTCGCCCGAGCGTAATTTAGGATTTGTCGCTCACTCTGTTTTCTGTTAAAAATGACTTATAAGTCCCATATTTCATACATCATATAGGCATTTTGTGGAGCTTGTATCTTTGTGCATGTTTGCTCGATGATGATGTCCTTTATATGGAGATGATCTGCTCATTGTGATCTTCATGGTGGTTGTTGTTGCATTCATGTTAGGGTTCATCTACATGTCTTAATATTCATTGCAAAAGTGCATGTTGTTGTAACTGTTGAAAACTGATATAACTTGTCATTTTGTCTTTTTCGTAGCATTTTGTTTGATTTTCTTTTGAGCAACATACCTAAATTTTTAGAAGAAAAATCATGTCATATTTGCATTGGTGTATTCCACTTTTCATGATATGTCGTGTGATGACTAGAACAAGCTTGCAAACTGGTCTACTCGCTGTTTGCTATTTTCAGAGAGTAAATTTTGCTAGGTTTGTATCTGTTATATTGTGATGCCATGTTTAGTTATGCTACCATAAAGTGTATGCATAATCTGGAGATGTTCAGTAATCTTGTTTTTATGTACATGTTATTCTCTATCTATCCATGCCCTTATTTGCCTTTATAGCCTACTATAGATTGTTCTTTTCATGCTCTCAAATTATTTAAAAATATAATTGCCAGTCTGTTAACAGCATATTCCATTTTTCAAAGCTCATTGTAATTTAATCTATGCATCTTCAAAATTGTGCCGTTGGTTTAATTGGAAGTATGTCATGTCTACTACATGTCCATGACCTTTGCATATTTATTAAAATTTCTATTATTTCTATTATGTGCCTTCGAAGTCAGCATCATAATGTTACTGTTTTGCATTCCCAGATTTTCACAAAGTCTGAGAATCTGTTGTTTCATGTTTGCATCTTGTCTTGATGATTTCCATGAACATGTTACTCCTATATATATGCCATGTTGCATTATTTGAGCTCCATGATATGTACTAGCTTGCTATACCTTTTGATTCCATGCTCATGCATGGCACCATACATGTATCATGCCTTCAACATGCCATCATTTTAACTCTGCTCATGTATATTCCCAGTTTTTCACTGTCATAATCTGTGTTATAAAGTTGCTTTTAGAATTGATCATATTGGCTTAATATTGATGACTATGAATCTGAACCTCAATGATATTTGAAGTATGCAATATGTACTTGAAGTGCATATCAAGTTTGTGCTCATATAGTTTCTGTAGCATGTTATTTTGAGTCTTGCAATGTGCCTAGTTGCTGTTTTAGGCAGATTGTTGTCATATCTTGTTTTGATTGTATGTGTTGAACCATTGCTCCGTTTTCATCATGATCTATATGTAACTTGCTTGGTTTTGCATTTAGTTTCATCATGTCATGTTGCATCCTTGATTTGAGTATGTGTGCTTGATGTTTAAATGCATTTTGAATCAATGTCATGTTTAACTTGTGTTGCTCATATCTTCTAGGCCGTAGCTCCGAATTTAATGAACCTTATATGTAACTTGATTAGAAAACCGCATAGATTATCATGGTGCATCTTAACTTGCTGTTTAACAACTCTAACGTAAGGTTATAAAGATCAGGACCAATTTAGAAATTTGCATATGAGGACTTACCGAAATTGTTATACGTTGTTTCTAGCCTCATTTAAACTTGCTTTGATGTGATGTTTTTGTATATATGCATCATCTCTTTCCATGTGTAGCACCATGTAGCCTTGTCATGCATAATACTTGGTTGAGCATCATGTCATGTTTATGTGTTATGTGTTTACCATGTTGTTTGCTTCTTTCTGGTTGTGATTCTTCTCGATAGTTCATGTTTCGTTGCGATCGTGAGGATTCGTTCGTCTATGCCCATTCGTCTTATTGGTGCACTCATTCTTCTTCCTAGAGGGATTTCAGACAAGATGACTGTCACCTTGGATCTCACTACTATCTTTGCTATGCTAGTTGTCTCGATGCTATCGCTATGTCACGCTACCCACCACTTGTTTATCAAGCCTCCCAAATTGCCATGCTGGCCTCTAACCTTTTTCACCATCCCAGCAAACCGTTGTTTGGCAATGTTACCGCTTCGCTCAGCCCCTCTCATAGCATTGCTAGTTGCAGGTGCAGTTGCAGGTTGTTCCATGTTGGAACATGGAAATCATGGAATATCACAATATCTCTTACTTAATTAATGCACATATATACTTGGTAAAGGGTGGAAGGCTCAGCCTTTTGCCTAGTGTTTTGTTCCACTCTTGCCGCCCTAGTTTTCGTCATACCGGTGTGCTAACTCTTGAGCACTGCGTTGGATTACCCCGAAGAGGAGAGGATGATGCAGCAAAGTAGCGTAAGTATTTCCCTCAGTTTTTGAGAACCAAGGTATCAATCCAGTAGGAGACCATGCACAAGTCCCTCGTACCTACACAAAACGATAGCTCCTCGCAACCAACGCGATTAGGGGTTGTCAATCCCTTCACGGCCACTTATGAGAGTGAGATCTAGATAGAGATGATAAATAATATTTTTGGTATTTTTGATAGATAGATGCAAAGTGAAAAGTCAAAGGCAAAGTAAAAACAAAGCAATTAATAAAGTAATGGAGATTGATATGATGGGAATAGACCCGGGGGGCATAGGTTTCACTAGTGGCTTCTCTCAAGAGCATAGATATTCTATGGTGGGTGAACAAATTATTGTTGAGCAATTGACAGAATTGAGCATACTTATGAGTATACCTAGGTATGATCATGTATATAGGCATCACGTCCGAGACAAGTAGATCGAAACAATTCTGCATCTACTACTATTACTCCACTCATCGACTGCTATCCAACATGCATCTAGAGTATTAAGTTAAAAACAGAGTAACGCCTTAAGCAAGATGGCATGATGTCCAGGGATAAATTCATGCAATATGATAAAAACCCCATCTTGTTATCCTCGATGGCAACAATACAATACGTGCCTTGCTGCCCCTTCTGTCACTGGGAAAGGACACCGCAAGATTGAACCCAAAGCTAAGCACTTCTCCCATTGCAAGAATTGCCAATCTAGTTGGCCAAACAAAAAGGATAATTCGAAGAGACTTGCAAAGATAACTCAATCATACATAAAAGAATTCAGAGAAGATTCAAATATTGTGCATAGATAAACTGGATCATAAACGCACAATTCATCGGTCTCAACAAAAGCACCACAAAAATAATATTACATCGAATAGATATCCACGAGAGAGGGGGAGAACATTGTATTGAGATCCAAAAAGAGAGAACAAGCCATCTAGCTACTAGCTATGGACCCGAAGGTCTGAAGTAAACTACTCACACTTCATCGGAGGGGCTATGGTGTTGATGTAGAAGCCCTCCATGGTGGATGCCCCCTTCGGCGGAGCTCCGGAACAGGCCCCAAGATGGGATCTCGTGGATACAGAAGGTTGCGGCGGTGGAATTAGGTTTTTGGCTCCTGTTCTGATCGTTTGGGGATACATATGTATATATAGGAGGAAGGAGTACGTCGGTGGAGCAACAGGGGGGCCACGAGGAAGGGGGGCACGCCCTGGGGGGGGGGGCGCCCCCCACTCTCGTGCCCCCTCTGTTATGTCTTGGAGTAGGATCCAAGTCTCCTGGATCACGTTCGGTGAGAAAATCACGTTCACGAAGGTTTCATTCCGTTTGGACTCTGTTTGATATTCCGTTTCTTCGAAACACTGCATTAGGCAAAAAAAACAGCAATTCTGGGCTGGGCCTCCGGTTAATATGTTAGTCCCAAAAATAATATAAAAGTGGAAAATAAAGCCCATTATAGTCCAAAACAGTAGATAAAGTAGCATGGAGCAATCAAAAATTATAGATACGTTGGAGACGTATCACGGTGTTATGTTCCTTGATTTTTGTGTTCCTAACATGGTCGGGGTTTATGGGCTCCCCCTTGACAGTTTGCTCTAAATAAAACTCTTCCAGCAAGGCCCAACATTGGTTTTAACATTTGCCCAACATAATAAACATGATATTAAATTTGACGCATAGGGAGTTAGCCCTACCCGAGGAGTAATTTAACATAATACAGGGGGACAGTGCTGATGGTGTTGGTCCGAAACTAGAGCCGCTTGTGGCGCTGCCCCTTGGAAACTTGGGGTATTTGGTCGCTGTAACCATAGCTCATCCGTCGTGGCCTGAGACAAGATACGTGCAACTACTATTTAGGGTGTCAGCACGTCGGGAGGTCATGCTGGATTTGTTTTACCATTGTCAAAATGTCTTGTGCACCGGGATCCCGAGTTTGATCGGGTTGTCCCATGATGGAGGATTGTCTTCGTGTTCATGAGCTTGTCGTGGGCTAAGTTGGGACACCCCTGCAGGTTTTAATCTTTTGAAAGATGTGCCTGTGCTTATGTGCCAGACGGGAGTTTTTAATATCAAGTTGTAGAGAACTTGACACCAGATCCAAAATAAAATGCACCAACCGCGTGTGTAACTATGATTGTCTCTTTTCGAGTGAGTTGAGAAGAGAACATAGTGGGTTATGTTTGAACTTAAGTAGTTCAGGATCACTTTTAGATCATTACTAGTTTGCGACCGTTTGCGTAGCTTCTCATCTTATTCTTGTACTCGTAAGTTAGCCACCATACAAATGCTTATTTGCTTGCAGCAACCTCACCACTTAACCTTTTCCATACCCATTAAGCTTTGCTAGTCTTGATACCCATGGTAATGGCATTGCTGAGTCCTCGCGGTCCATAGATTACTACAACAATAATTGCAGGTACAGGTAATGCAATGATCTGACGTGAGAGCGACATTTGCTTGTTTTGGAGTTCTTCTGCTTCTTCTTCTTTGATCAGGGGATACGTTCCTGGTCGGCAGCCTGGGCTAGCAGGGTGGATGTTGTTTGAGTTTCTGTTTGTGTTTCATCTTTAGTTGGATGTTGCTCTTATGTATGATGTTGTTGTATTCATGTGGAATTGTATGTCTTTTGTATGTATCCCCATCTATTATGTAATGGTATGATGTAGTGATATCCACCTTGCAAAGCCTCTTCAATATGCACTTCAATCCTTGGTGGGACCTTTGAGTTCCTCTCGGATAGGGTCGCATATTTGGCGTAACACATATATCCAGTTGGATATGGGTAGCATGAGTTATTATTGTTGACATCACCCTTGAGGTGAGTATGTTGGGTGGCTGAAAGGATCGAGAAGAGGGGTCTAGAGGGGTGATTAGACCCTCAACAAGCAAAAGTAGCAGTTTTTATGATTTTCAAGTTGAGGTTGAAGTTTAGCACAATTTTAAGCATTCCCAACATACTTCAAGCAATCATGGCAAGAGTATACACAGCGGAAAGAGTAAAGCATTCTGGTTGCAAGAAAGCAAAGGGATGGGATTGGAGTGTGCAAACGCAATGAAGACATGGAGTTTTTGGCATGGTTCCGATAGGTGGTGCTATCGTACATCCACATTAGTGGACACATCAACCCATGAAGGGTAACAGCTGCGCAAGTCCATGGAGGGCTCCACCCATGAAGGATCCATGAAGAAGCAACCTTGTCTATTCCACCATGGCCATCCCCCATGAATGACATGCCTCACTTGGGTAGATCTTCATGAACTAGGCGATCTCCTTGCCCTTACAAACTCGTTAGTTCATGTCAGGACCCCGATCCTAAGTCACACACCTAAGAGGGTGGTGAACGGTTGTCAATGTAGCGAGGAGTTGAGTTGCCATGATACCACAACGCAAAACCTTAGGGATGGTGACTCTTAGATATATCCCTTTAAGTGGCAAAAGAATTACCTTTGATTCAGAGATCATTGAAACTCTTTATACCATCCTAAGGCAATTCTCGAGCGATCGTTTGGAGGGTTTCAGTAGAATGGCATACCCGGATTAGAATGGATGATGTGGATTACTTTGTTGAAAACAACACAAGGGATGATTTTAGTAACTGGGGAGAAGCTCAATAGTGGAGAGTGAGTTCACTGTTTGAAAAGTTATAGCATAACTGAAGAAACTGAGAGCAATCCCAGTTAGTGTCGATGATAACACCTAGCGTGTGTGTGCTCTCAAGAACTTGAGCATTTCCATATCCATCAAGGTTTTACCAATATCCGTCTCAAGGATCCTAGCAACACAACATGCTACCATGATGGATAGTGATGGATGATGCAGATGCATAGGAAGATAACAACTTCTCAGATTTCACCTTAGCGAGGCCAAGGAAACAAAATTTGGATGATTGACCGTTTCAGAGAGACCATTATTATAGTTCTTGGGAAATGTTCCAACCATCATATCTGCCTTAGATTCAGATCTGGTTGGTAACAGGATATTCCAGACTCATCAAGTCTAGAATGGAAAATGAAAGTTTGCAACATAATCGACGAGACGACGTTGCGAGATTCTCGGAAATGGACTATGATAGCAAGCTCCAAAACATGAGCTGGTTCTGCTACATACATGTGAACATGTTGTCCTAGACAAGCATGACCACGTAGTAGTCTTATAATAAAACACTACCGAGTTCAGGTGGGGAACCATCATCGAGGATATCAAAGTCCTTACATAAGGCATGCTCTTAAGAAGGAACTTCTTCTCCCTGAACAAATCAATGAGTGGCTTAGTATGCTAGGGATACATATGGAATGAAGGTAGCTAGTCTCACAAACCAATATATACTTCGCACATGCATGACTGACTTGAGATGATACCAGAGGAGGCAAGACAAACTTTCTCGAATTCACAGCGGCAACTTTCACCAAGTACACGTGAATCAGAGGTAGTCACTTCTTTGATCCAAACATATGCTTCATGAACGAAACACGAAGAAATGCTTACACAACTTTCCAACACTAGCTTGATGTCCGACAAAATCATGGAGAGGATAAGGATGTTGTCGATGGGCTCAACAACAATTTATCAAAATTTCCATAAAATGGAATTCCACGACTAGGTGAACAAGGTGATAACATTGGTCAGACCAAAAGATGTAATGTTGTATGCTCGAGGGTTCAACCACAAATAAGACAACATTACGAACATCGTTGGTTCTGATTTGATTTGAGAATAGCCCACACTCAAATCAAAGATTGAATAAGATGATAGGTCCATTAACTGATCACAGGGACCAATCGGTGAAGATATCATCTTTCTTCAACACACACACACACACAAAAAGATATCCCTTAACATGAACTAAGTCAGACAAGCTTTTATCTTCCAACTTTCCAAGTTGTTGTTTGGCTTAACCAACTAGCTCAGGGGTATCCCACACAGATTCTTGGAGAATGGGTGGTTTGGAGGAAAACCAACATGATCACGAACTCAACATAGCGGTCAGGTGACGACCTGGTGATACTTCCGAGAAGATATACAGAAAATCACGAACCACCGATATGTTACTAAGCTCGAGAGCAATCTTGCTTTCCAGGCAAGATGATATGATCAAATGAGCGAGCGATTGACAAAATCCTAACTCACCGATCGAAGAGTGCACCAACAATAAGGACTAGATAGCACAATCTATCTTAGAATGATGATTCAAGAACCAACACACTAAGAATGAAATTATTGTTCTTTAACTACCAAGCGACACAGTAGCTAGGAGTATTGAGTTCACACATCATGATTCACTTGTGGATACTCCGGTTGTGACAACACGGAACCGAGGAATGAGTAACAATGGCGAGAGTATCACTAAATCAAGAATTCATAGGATGGTGTGCAATTCCCATGATAGTCTTAATATAAAGATGGTAACACTCCAGGGTGGAACAGAACAAAAACTGGATTAGTATTTTGATCTGCGGAGTACAACTGCTTTGACCCAATCCTGGATATGGATGAGGTACTGGAGTTTGTTTCTCCTAGTCACTCTGGAATAGAATGGCTTGACGGACCACAAGAATAATGGGCATCGATGAACACGAGGCACAACTACTCCTGACTATCAATTGATAGAGGGGGTCGGAATACAACTAAAGAGGGACAACTCAAAGGAACATATGATTTTCTGAGTCATGGATGCATAGATTAGTATGTCGAGCAAAGCTCATCATACTTCTTCCGGATAACCCATGCAGAAGGGTAGAACTTGCAGAGTAGCATCATAGAATCAAGAACTCGTCAAGAGCACTCGGGTTGTGATCTTTCGGTTCGACAAGGAACTACTGCCATAAGTAGTTCATGGTATTTGGAAGAACGATATACCACGGACCTCGAGGACTAATGCAAAGGTTACTAATAACCTAAAGGAACTAGCAACACTATCAACATGAAGTAAGTGGGGTGAATCTTGGTTCGAAAACCCAGGAATAGAATACCTACTACTAAGTGGCATCACGAGATGCTCTCGAGAATGATGGCCAGAATCATCACACTGGGAACTCAAACATGGCTAGATTACTAGGTAATACTTCAAGACACCTACGGTCATAATAATAATTCCAACATATATGTCAAGGCAATAGAGTACCTCAACTCACCGATTAGTGTGGTTAAACTAGCCAGAGAGGACATCGGGAACGGGAAGAAGGGATTTGCAAATGCATCGGATTGTTTAGAAACCTGGACGACTCAGACAGCATAACGGCTGTAAATGCTCAAAAAGATTGGAGACATGATAGAAAAATGGTGGCATAGCCACTCAGAAGCACAATATCAAGGTTTCAAGATCAAAAATTATCATACGGAAGTAGTAGGAACTGAACCGAGGCTTAAATCCAACAATTCTATAAGTCTACAGATTAGTAACACGTGATCCTGATAGAAAGAAGAGACAGCCTAGTTCCTTAACCCCGTAGGAAAGATAAGATGACTCAGATCAGGAGGGCATGAGGTAAAGGAGTAAAAAGAGCCTTACGTTCCATCCCGTAATCAATTCCCTTATATAACTAAAGAATTTCTAGACTCAACTTCGACCAGTTTGGCTTGGTAATCCTACAGGCAGTCAAGCTCTGATACCAAAGCTGTCACGACCCCGATCCTAAGTCACATCGATCTAGCATGTAACACATCATATCACTTTGCGGCCTCACGCACGGTATTCCCATGGGTGCCACCTTACCTGGCCCGGGACCGTTTGCGCCTTTTGGCTCACGTATATGATAGTGCCGCTAGCATCCATATGACAAAGAACCTGGGCTGACATGGCTAGTCGTGAACCCAAAGTGGCACTAGCTTATAGGGACAGACATACATGACCCAACAACGAACGTGTCGGTCATCAGCGAGTGAATCCGGGTTGTAGAAACTGGGCTAGCAGGACTCCGGTAAACACCGCGTGACATTTCCCCGAAGGGACAGACACAGGAACGAAGAAGGACACATGCCGGCCAGCCTAAGTGTTCCGAAGCAGTAGCAAGCTACCAGGGCTCAGTGGAAGCACTAGGAGACATTTCCTGGTAAGAGAGGCTACCAAGGATAAACAACTAGATAGTCAGATCCCACACATATCAAGCATTTCAAATCATACACACAATATGCTTGATATGTGCAAATACAACATGGCATCACAACATAACACTACGACTCAAAGTATTTATTCAGTAGGCTCCGAGGAGCGAGATATTACAAACATGGGTCACTTGACCTAGCATTCAGAGCATACAAACAACAAGCACATGCGGAAGCTTAACATGTCTGAGTACAGACATCTACAAATGAAAAAGTCTGAGAAGCCGGTCTATCTACCAGATCCTGCCGAGGGCACAAGATCGTAGCTGAGGTAACAAGCTAAACGTCGAGGTTCACGCGGAACTGCTAGTGAGACTGAAGTCTCTCTGCAAAAACATAAAATAAGCAACGTGAGTACAATTGTACCCAGCAAGACTTACATCAGAACTAACTACATATGCATCATTATCAAAAAAGGGGATGGTGGAGTTTGACTGCAGCAAGCCAGCTTTGACTCGGTGGCTATCCTGAACTACGGCTGCAAGTAACTCTTTTGAGGTGGCGCACACGAGTCCACATATTCACCATATCAATACACCACTATGGATCCGCTCCCGTCTCCCTACGAAAACGCCATCCATAGCACTCACGCTTATCTTGCGTATTTTAGAGTATCCACTGTCACTTGTCTATGAACTATACATGCAACCCAGAAGTCCTTTACCGCGGACACGGCTATTCGAATAGATCATATTAACCCTGCAGGGGTGTACTTCTTCACACACGCTCTCACCATATACCGCCGTTTACACGACATGTACTCGAAAACCTTCAAGCGGAAGCCCAGCGAGGGTGTCGGCCACGACCTGACTAACCACACAAGTCTCTCGTCCAGGTTTATCGCCTATTCGGGTTCCATCCGCAAGGAGATCCGGCCGGGGTGTCGCTCACGGCCCCAAACAATGTGTGCAGGGTTCCCATGCCCACCATCCGGGTGCTACTTGGTACACCGGGCCACTGTGCCTAGTCTGTCCCAAGCCCACCTGTACCGGGTGCCACTTGGTAGACTACTAACACTACCTACAAACACCAGAAACTAGTTGCAACTCCTGGACAGAGATCAAGTTGATTAATAGTTCAAGAGAGCTTGGAGCGCCCGGAGGCCAATGTGTGGTAGTAACTGTTCATGGATCACAAACACAGAACTCAGTTCCTGAGGACGGCTGTAATGAGACAACCCACCATGTACTCCTACATGGCCTCTCACCGCTACCTTTACCAAATCGTGTTCACACACTTAGTTCACACACAGTAGGACATGTTTACACACCTCCAATTCATTCCCGATGAATCAGACCTGACTCAACTCTAAGCAGTAGCAGGCATGACAAACAAGGATGAATGAGTAGGCACATCATGGCTCAAACAACTCCTACTCATGCTAGTGGGTTTCATCTATTTACTGTGGCAAAGACAGGTCATGCAAAGGATGAAGGGGTTTAGCTACCGCAACAAGTAACAAATATGCCGTTGTTGTCCTAATGTAGTAAAAGAGAGCAGGAGCGAGAGAGTGGGATTGTATCGGAATGAACAACGGGTTTTGCTTGCCTGGCACTCCTGAAGATAGTATAGTTCTTCATCGGTGTCATCGAACTCATCATCGAAACGTCGTCTACTGAGAGGGGACAAATACCGGCAACAAGGGAGAACACAATCAATGCAATGCAACAATATGATGCATGAATGTCACATGGCAATATGCCATGGTTTGTGCTAATGCAGCTAAAACCAGATTAAATGAAGTTGGTTTGAATCCAAGATTCAAATTCAAACTCCACATGTGGTTATTTAAATGACATTTAATTGAATTGTCCTAAACAGTAGTCATAAGTTGTTCCAACATGCATGAAAATGGTACAAATGGAAAGATTGGATTTTTCCGATCATTTTTCATATATAAATTATTTCATTTGGAGTTACGGTTGAATTTCTATGATTTTTAGAAGTTTTGGCTATTTTCTGGAATTTCCTGTAAAAGAATAAATCCAGAAAATGATTTACTGCGTCAGCATGACGTCACTATGATGTCAGCAGTCAACTGACCCGGTCCAGGTCAAACCTGACATGTGGGGGCCATGATGAAGTCATGTACCTAGGGTAGGGTTATGGACCTATCCAAGGTACCCTCCCCAAGGACATCTCTTAGAAGAAGCCGTCTTTTAGTCGACCAAGAGGAATTCCACTCAACCGGCTAGAAGACACTCGACGAACCTGAAGACACTCGACTATGAAGACTCACTCGACCACCAGGAGTTCAAGATCTACTCTGTATCCAAACGGTCTGTAATTAAGTAGTCTTAATGGCATGATGACACTTTATGTAGGGCGTTACCAGTAACGCCAGGTCTTAATGTACTTTAACCCTCTGCCACATGGGCTGGCTGGGGTCCTGGCATCCTCTATATAAGCCACCCCCCTCCACTGGTAGAAGGGTTTGCACCCCTGTAACTCATATACACATAAACCAGTCGACCGCCTCCGGGCTCCGAGACGTACGGCTGTTACTTCCTCTGAGAAGGGCCTGAACTCGTAAAACACCCGTGTGTACAACTGCTCCATAGCTAGGATCTTGCCTCTCCATACCTACCCCCCATTCTACTGTTAGACTTAGAACCACGACGGTTGGCTCCCACCTTGGGCGGGTGTCTTAGCGACTTGTTGGAGAAGTTGCAATCTTTTCAATTCCCATCATCATGGTTTCGGGCGGATTCTTGGTTGAGGCCCGCGAGATCCGTCTCGGCGCGCTCACGTTCGTCACCGACAACTCTTCCTGGCTGCAGGAGGCTCTGCTCGACGGGGATGCGCTCCCGGTCCGCGGAGCGATGCATTTTCGAGCATGCGTCCGCGGCGTCCTTCTGTGGCAACCGTCGACTCCGTATCGGTCAATTTTCGTGTCATCCTCCCTCACAGCTTCCCGTTGATGTAAACACTCCGGTCGGTCAAGGCTCCAGCGGTGGGTGAGGCACGCGGTGGCTCGCCAGTCGACCGCTGCCCAAGTCGCGGCAATCGAGCCCGATGAATCTCTTTATGGCCTATTCGACTGGCTCCGCAGAGACTGCATCCGAATGCGACAGCAGTGATCCGGCGGTGGAGGTCCTGATGGTCAATGGGCCGCACATTCCTCCCGGCTTTCCTGGCACTGAGGGAGGCAACGGCGGGGGCGATCCGTCGCAGGACCATGAGGAGTACCATCCCGAGCCCCTCGACTCGCAGCAGAGGGAAGAGCTTCGCCGCCGGAACATGGATGCGCTTCATACTCCGATCGTTGGAGAAACCCCTGAGGCCCGTGCCTTAGAAGACGCGCGCTTGGCCAACCTGGCTGAGCGCACTTGACTGGAGAACCTTCAGCGAGCACTCGACGAGCACGCGCGTCAACGGGTCCCGGAGTCCAGTCGACGCCAACTCTTCAAACCTCCGACTCAGGTATACCGCACTCCAATCCAGAATTTGGCAGCTGCAACACGTATAGCGGAGTCGATTCAGCTTTCCCAGACAGAGGCTGGCAGAGGCTTGATGTAGATCAGAGATTTGCTCCGGGCAGCTGGGGATCAGAATTCGGCTGTGTCGCAGTCGCGGAACAGGATTCATAGCAGATCCCTGGCGGTGAATACTGTCTAGTTAGCTCATAGCCCCAGATCGCCCCCGAGGCGTGAAGGGCATGGCGACCGACACGATCAGTACATGAACTATGAGCGGGATGATCACCAAGTCGATCGCAACGATCAATGTTGAGTGCCCACCCCTCCCCGGAGAGGTGGACCATATATGCCTCGACAGCAAGATGACAGACGCTAGTACAGTGGCGGACGAAGAATTCCAGTCGACCCTAGAGAACCAGGCTTTGACGCAAGATCCATCATCGTTCAGGGTCTGGTCGACCGGAACAGAGCCCACAGAGAGGGTAATGATAGAGAGATACCCACCAGCAGCCGAGGACACGTCTCCGGACCAGAGTGCTTCAGCAGAGCCATCAGAGCCGTGGTGATTCCTCCCAACTTCAGGTTGGCGACTGGAGTCAGCAAGTTCAACGGTGAGTCCAAGCCCGATGCTTGGCTTGAGGACTACCGAGTGGCAGTTCATATCGGCGGTGGAAATGACGAGGTGGCCATGAAACATCTGCCCCTCATGTTGGAAGGGTCAGCCAGGGCATGGTTGAATCAGTTGATTCCCAGCAGCATCTACACGTGGGAGGACCTCTCCCGAGTGTTTGTCAGGACATTCGAAGGAACGTGCAAGCGGCCAGCGGGATTGACAGATCTGCAATCTTGTGTACAAAAGTCGAATGAGACTCTGAGATATTACATACAGAGATGGATCACACTGCATCATACAATAGAAAATGATCACCAGGCAGTCCGCGCCTTCAAAGAGGGCGTAAAGAACAGAGAGCTAAGCCTGATATTCGGTCGAAGTGGAGACATGTCTCTAAGTCAAATGATGGAAATAGCCACCAAATATGCCAATGATGAGGAAGAGGATCGTCTCCGGAGCGGCAAACACAAGTCAGTCGCCCAGGACACCGGAGGTGGAAATTCCAGTCGGAAGCAAAAGCGCAAAGCTGAGCCAGCCGCACCTGGAGAAGCCTTGGCCCTGAACCAAGGAAAATTCAAAGGGAAACCCAAGGGGCCTTGGAACCCCAAGAAGGTAAAAGATAAGGAAGGAAATGACGTGTTGGATTTGCCATGTCACATCCACACTAAGAAAAATGAAGAGGGTAATTTCATCTACCCGAAGCACACCACTCGGCAATGTCGACTCCTGATTCAGCAGTTCCAAGGGAAGCAGCCCCAAGGACAAAGAAAAAGAGTCGGACATTGTTGAGGACAAGGAGGATAGTGACGGAGAATACCCGCAGGTCAATTCCACCTTGATGATTTTTGCCGATGTTGAGAGCAAACACCGACTGAAAGTTATAAACAGAGAGGTAAACGTGGCTGCTCCGTCAACACCCAATTACCTGAAGTGGTCTCAGAATGCCATTACATTCGATCAATCTGATCACCCTACACACATAGCCACCCCTGGGAGGCAAGCGTTGGTGGTCGACCAGGTCGTTGAGGGCACTCGACTGACCAAAGTGTTGATGGATGGCGGCAGTAGTTTGAATATACTATATGCTGAGACACTGAAAGGGATCGGCATTCCGATGTCCAGACTGAGCATGAGCAATATGAGTTTTTATGGAGTCATTCCTGGCAAGAAGGCCGCGTCACTCTGTCAGATTACTCTTGATGTAGTTTTTGGCGATTCAAAGAATTTCCGCAAAGAGAAGCTGACATATGAGGTTGTGGATTTCCGGAGTGCCTATCATGCAATTTTGGGCAGGTCAGCATATGCACGTTTTATGGCTCGACCTTGTTACGTGTACCTCAAACTGAAGATGCCAGGCCCTAAAGGCGTGATCAATGTCACCGGTAACCGCAAGAAGGCAGAAGACTGCTTCCAGAAGGGCTCAAAGATCGCCGATGCTCAGATGGTGGCAGAAGAGTGGCAGGAACACCAAAGGAACGCAGACCCGAGTGATTTGTTGCGAGCCAAGAAGCCTGCCACGGAATCAGCGTTCCAGTCGTCCAGTGAGAAAAAACCCGTTCACATCCACCCGACTGACCCAAACGCTGCTCCGACTCATATCTCCACAACACTCGACCCCAAATAGGAAGAAGTGCTCATCCAGTTCCTCCATGAGAACTGGGACATCTTCGCATGGAAACCTTCTGACATGCCAGGTGTACCCAGGGGACTGGGTGAGCATCGTCTACGAGTCGACTCGAAGGCAAAACCTGTGAATGAACATCTGCGACGGTCCACCGTCCAGAAAAGGAAGGCCATTGGCGAAGAAGTGGCTCGGCTCCTAGCAAAAGAGTTTATCCGAGAGATTTACCACTCCGAGTGGCTCGCCAATGTCGTCATGGTCCCCAAAAAGGACAACTATCTTCGCATGTGCATCGATTTCAAGCATATCAATCGGGCCTGCTCGAAAGATCATTTTCCTCTTCCCCGCATCGACCAAGTAGTCGACTCGACTGCGGGGTGTGAGTGACTTTCTTTCTTGGACGCTTATTCCGGGTACCATCAGATCCGTCTGTTTGGACCCGATGAGATCAAAACGGCTTTCATCACCCCATTCGGGTGCTTCTGTTATGTCACCATGCCATTCGGCCTCAAGAACGCCGGAGCCACGTTCATGAGGATGATTCAGAAGTGTTTGCTCACTCAAATCAGTCGAAATGTGGAAGCGTACATGGATGACATTGTGGTCAAGTCACGGAAAGGTTCCGACCTGCAGATTGACCTAGCTGAAACATTTGCCAACCTCAGGAGGTATGATATCAAGCTTAATCCATCAAAATGCACATTCAGAGTTCCTGGCGGAAAGTTACTCGGTTTTCTCGTTTCCGAACGGGGAATCGATGCTAACCCAGAAAAAGTTGGCACTATACTCCGAATGAAGCGCCCCGTGCGTGTGCACGACGTCCAGAAACTTACTGGATGCTTGGCCGCATTAAGTCGATTCATCTCTCGCCTCGGTGAAAAGGCATTGCCTCTTTACCGATTGATGAAGAAGTAAGACAAGTTCGAGTGGACTCCAGAAGCTGATGCAGCATTTGCAGAGTTAAAAACCCTACTTTCCACCCAGCCGGTGCTTGCTGCCCCAATCAGCAAAGAGCCTTTGCTACTTTACATTGCAGCCACAGGACAAGTCGTCAGTACTGTACTTACGGTCGAGCGGGAAGAGGAAGGAAAAACCTTCAAAGTTCAGCGCCCAGTGTATTACATTTCCGAAGTCCTGACCCCATCCAAGCAACGATATCCTCATTATCAGAAGCTTGTATACGGGATTTACATGACCACGAAGAAAGTTGCCCACTATTTCTCTGACCATATTATCACAGTCGTCACCGACGCCCCCTTATCAGAGATTCTGCACAACAGAGACGCAACCGGTCGAGTGGCAAAATGGGCAATTGAACTTCTTCCCCTTGATATCAGATTTGAGGCAAAGAAAGCTATCAAGTCCCAAGCAATAGCAGATTTCCTCGCCGAGTGGACTGAACAAGAGTTACCAACCCAAGTTCACTCAGAGCACTGGACTATGTTCTTCGATGGCTCCAAAATGCTGAATGGTTCTGGTGCCGGGGTGGTCTTGGTTGCCCCCCGAGGAGATAAGCTCAGATATGTACTCCAGATTCACTTTGATTCCTCCAACAATGAAGCAGAATATGAAGCACTCTTGTACGGGTTGCGTATGGCCATTTCACTCGGCGTCCGTCGCCTCATGGTCTACGGCGACTCAGACTTAGTGGTCAATCAAGTGATGAAGGAGTGGGACATCAGAAGCCCAGCCATGACTGGATACTGCAATGCAGTCAGAAAGCTAGAGAAGAAATTTGAGGGATTAGAGCTCCATCACGTTCCCCGACTGAAAAATCAAGCAGCCGATGATTTGGCCAAGATAGGTTCCAAGAGGGAAGCTATTCCGAATGGTGTGTTCTTGGAGCATGTTCACATGCCGTTGGTTCAAGAAGATCCTTTCACCGAGGAAGCCCCGCAGCCAAAGAGCGCCACAAATCCGACTGAAGTCGAGGTCCCAGCTGTGGTTGACTTGATCATGGAAGTCCTGGTCATCACTCCCGATTGGACAGTGCCCTATATCTCCTATATTCTGAGAAAAGAGCTCCCCGAGAATGAAGAAGAGGTTCGGGAGATCGTCCGCCGATCCAAAGCCTTCACTGTCATGAGGGGACAGTTATACAGAGAAAGTGCGACTGGAGTCAGCCAGAAATGCATAACGCCAGAAGAAGGTCGAATGATTCTCAACGACATCCACTCGGGGACCTGTGGCCATCATGCGTCTTCTCGGACCATCGTGGCTAAAGCATACCGAGCTGGTTTTTATTGGCCCAGAGCAAATGAGATGGCGAAAGAGATAGTCGACAAGTGCGAAGGATGTCAATTTTACTCCAACATGTCACACAAACCCGCCTCAGCCTTGAAGACCATTCCACTCGTCTGGCCTTTTGCTGTGTGGGGACTGGATATGGTTGGACCTCTGAGGACAGGCAGAAACGGCTACACCAATGTGTTGGTAGTAGTCGACAAATTCACTAAGTGGATCGAGGCTAAACCCATCAAGAATTTAGATGCCAGCACCGCCGTAAGCTTCATCAGGGAGTTGGTGTTCAGATATGGAGTTCCCCACAGTATCATCACGGACAATGGGTCAAACTTCGACTCCAAAGAGTTCAGAGCCTTTTGCGCATCAAGGTACACGAGTCGACTATGCTTCAGTCGCTCACCCTCAGTCGAATGGACAAGCAGAACGAGCAAATGGCTTAATTCTCAAAGGACTGAAACCCCGACTGATGCACGACCTCAAACACGCAGCTGGTGCCTGGGTCGACGAACTTCCGTCGGTGCTTTGGGGATTAAGGACCACGCCAAATCGGTCAACTAGGAGGACTCCGTTCTTCTTTGTCTATGGAGCTGAAGCAGTCTTGCCGAGTGACCTGCTTCACAACGCGCCCCGAGTCGAACTTTACACCGAAGCTAAAGCAGAGCAAGCCCGACAGGACGCAGTCGATCTTCTGGAAGAAGAAGGAGAGATGGCCTTGATCCGATCAACCATTTACCAGCAGGACTTACGTCGCTTCCATGCCAGAAACGTGAAGAGTCGAGCTTTCCAAGAGGGAGATTTAGTCCTTCGAGTGGATCAACAAAAACCACACAAGCTTGCTCCTACTTGGGAAGGTCCCTTCATCGTCACCAAAGTTCTTCATAATGGGGAGTACCACCTTTACAATGTCGAGCACCAGATCGACGAGCCCAGAGCATGGAACGCGGACTTACTCCGCCCTTTCTACACTTAAGTTTTCCATTCGGATGAGTTGTAATAAAAGTACTCCTGTAGTGTATTTATCAAAGACAAAAGTTTCATAATTTTCTTAGAAATTGTTATTGCCTTTGCTTCCATAAATCTGTCCCCCAATGGGTGGCTTAGCTGCGAACCCGTTTCGCCTAAGCTTGTAAAAACTTCTGCCGAGTGGTAAGCCAGCCTTCCACTCGGAGGCTTAGCTGTGAATCCGTTCCGCCTAAGTTTTTGAAAATACTACCGAGTGGTGAGCCAGCCTTCCACTCGGGGGCTTAGCTGCAGTCCAAGTACTCGCCTAAGTAAACAAAATCCTACCGAGTGGTAAATCAGCCTTCCACTCGGGGGCTTAGCTGCAGCCCAGTGCTCGCCTAAGTTTCTAAAAACCTACCGAGTGGAGAGCAACCCTCCCACTCGGGGGCTTAGCTGCAGTCAAGTACTCGCCTAAGTAAACAAAATCCTACCGAGTGGTAAGCTAGCCTTCCACTTGGGGGCTTAGCTGCAGCCCAGTGCTCGCCTAAGTTTCAAAAAATCCTATCGAGTGGAGAGCAACCCTCCCACTCGGGGGCTTAGCTGCATCCCATTGCTCGCCTAAGTTTCTAAAAAATCCTACCGAGTGGAGAGCAAACCTCCCACTCGGGGGCTTAGTTGCAGCCCAGTGCTCGCCTAAGTTTCTAAAAACCTACCGAGTGGAGAGCAACCCTCCCACTCAAGGGCTTAGCTGCAGCCCAGTGCTCGCCTAAGTTTCCAAAAAATCCTGCCGAGTGGAAGTCTTTTCACCTCTCGATTTTGGGAAAGTTTCCAAAATGCTATGGGAACCCGCCTTTCTTTTAGTACCGCTTTCCACCCTCAATCAAGTGGTCAAGTGGAACGCGTCAACCAGATTCTAGAAGACATGCTTCGAGCTTCTGTTATAACAACAGCTATCAATCCAGCTTGGGCAAAGCCCCTTTTGAAGTTCTCTATGGACGAAGGTGTCGAACGCCTCTTAACTGGTCAGAAACCGGGGAAAGACAATTCTTTGGCCCGGATATGATTCAGGAAGCAGAAGAGCAAGTTCGCATCGTTCGTGAAAAGTTGAAAACAGCCCAATCTCGTCAAAAGAGTCAATATGACCGAAAACATATGGCTATGACTTTTGAGGTTGACGAGAAGGCTTACCTTTGGGTTACTCCTCTGAAGGGAACCCATCGCTTCGGTATCAAGGGCAAATTGGCTCCTCGCTACATTGGACCCTTTTGCATTCTCGCAAAACAAGGAGAAGTTGCCTACCAATTGGAACTACCTCCGCATCTCTCCAGAGTCCACGACGTCTTCCACGTTTCTCAACTCAGGCGTTGCTTCTTGGATCCTATCCGTGGAGTAGACCACGAAACGCTTGATCTCCAAGATAATCTCACGTATCGAGAGTACCCCATTCGTATCCTCGATCAAGCTGAGCGTACAACTCGACGTCATAATATGAAGTTTCTCAAGATTCAATGGTCGCACCATTCTGAGAATGAAGCAACTTGGGAAAGGGAGGATCGTCTTTGACTCGAGTATCCCGCCTTCTTCCCGGAGGAACCCAAATCTCGGGTCGAGATTCTTTTGAGTGGGGGTGACTTGTCACACCCTAGCTAGTTCATGCATTAGAGTGTTGCATCATGTCTATCCTTTCATCAGAAACTTGAAATGGGGATGTCAGAACCCCCAGCCCCCTCTGAAACCAACTAGGGTTTACTAAAAACTTTTTCAATGAACCTGAAATGCCCTTCTAAAATGTCCATCATTTTTGTCTTTGTTCAGAACCTCTGCCAAAAGTGTTGCACAATTTTCTAGGTCATCTTAGGGTCTTTGAATTAAATGATAAGTATTTGAATTTGGGCATTTAAAATTATATAAAATATTTCAAATGCTCAAATATTCCTAAACTGAAATGTTTCATGTTGGAAATATTCCAACTTTGGACCAGGAGCAGTTTGGTGATTTTAGGAGTTGCCTAGGTATTTTTAATAATTCAACAAAGTTGCAGAAAAATAGAAAAAGAAAAAAAACAGAAAGGAAGGACTTACCTGGCGCCTGCAACCCGGCCCACCTGCCGGCCCAGCCCAGCGCCGCGCCAGCGAGCTGCTTGCCGGTCAGGCAGGCAGGCAAGGTGCTCGACGGCGAGCACCGCATGGGTGCCACGCACCTGCTCGCCACCTCGCCGCTCCACTCACCCGGCTAACGCTGTGGATCGACCCCTCTCTCTCCCCCGAACCCCCCAGACGCCCCCTCTCCTCTCCAGCTCCTCCCCCTCGCGCTCCCCAGCCATGGCCGACGCCACCGCCGCCGCTCCATCGTCGTAGCCGCGCTCCCCGTTGCCCGTGCTCCGTCTCGTGGTGTCCAGGAGCTCCGCCGCCGTCCACTTCATCGAGCTAACCGAGCCCCGCGTGCTCGTGAGGCCCGAGTCCACCGCACCGACCTCGCCCGAGTTCGCCGTCGCCGGAGATCCCCTTCAACGCCGTCGCCGCATCAGCTCGTCCCCGACCCCGCCGGTGACCTTTACGGGTGCTCTGTGAGCCTAGCTACCCCTCCTACCCTTCCTCTCTCGCCCCCGAGCCGTGTAGCCACCGCACGAAGATCACCCGCACGCACCGCCGCGGATCTCGTTGCCGACGTGCTCCCGGCCATCCTCCGGCCAACTCACGGAGTCCAACGCACTCACCACGTTGCGTTGAGTCCAACCGTGCACTTCCCGCACCTCACCGCACACCCTAGCCCCGAGTTCGCCTTCACCCGAACTCCGGTGACCGCCTAGGTCGTCGCCGGCGCCAACTCCGGCCACCCCGACCCCAACTGACTCCACCAAGAGCCGCGGCTCGTCCTCAACTCCACCCTGATGCCCTCCGCGACCCATTTTGTGGCTGGAACGGCCAAAACCACTTCCGCCGCCGCGTCGGGCTCGCCGGAGGCTAAACGCCGGTGCAGCCATTTTGACTTTGACCACGGGTGGGCCCTGGTTGACTCTGTTGAGTCAATGACAGGTGGGGCCCCCTTCTGCTAATTATCCAGATTAGTTTAAACTAAATTAAATTAGTTAATTATCCACTGACACCCTGGACCCACGCGTCATGTTTGACCTGTACCAGGTCTGTTGACTTGCTGAGGTCAGCATGACCTCATGATGACGCAGTAAACCTTTTCTGAAATTAAAATAAATCTAAAATGACTTATAAATTCCAGAAATTGTTGCAAACTTCAAAAAATTCATATAAATTCAACCGTAGCTCCAAATCAAACAAATTATATATGAAAAACGATCAGAAAAATCCAATCTATCCATATGTACTAGTTTCATGCATGTTTAAACAAACTAACTTGAGGTTTAGTGCAGAACAAGATAAAACACTTTAAAGGGCCATTTATGAGTTTGAAATTTGAATCTTTGGTTCAAATTGATTCAAACCCATCTGGTTTTAGTTGCATTAGCCCAACACACTCATATTGCCATGTTTCATGCATGCATCATATTGTCGCACATTGTTTGGTGATGGTTGTGTATCGGTGTTCTTTGCGGCAGGTTCTGCCTCCGAGGAGTATCGTGATTACCCTAGCGAAGAACCGTATCCGTGCATCGATCCATCAGGCAAGCAACCAACCATTTGATCATATCGATACAATCCCATGTTCTCGCTCTTGCTCTCTTTTACTGCATTAAGACAACGCGTTTCAAACTGTTGTGTGCTACGGTAGTTGAACCCATTTCCTCTGCATGACCTGTCATTTCCACAGTAATTAGATGAAACGCACTAGCATGTGTAGGAATTGATTGAGCCATATGTATGTGTTGTTCCTACCTTGCTATGCCTGCTATGCTTAGAGTCGTGTCAGGTCTGGTTCATCTGGGTGATGTGCTGGAGTGAAATGATCATGTCGGTAATAAGAGTGATGTGGTGAACACGATTTGGTAAAGGTATCGATGAGAGGCCATGTAGGAGTACATGGTGGGTTGTTTCATTGAAGCCGACCTTAAGAACTGAGATCTGTATGCGTGATTTAAGATTCAGCTACTACCATGCATTGGGCCCTGAAATATGACCCCGCTCGACTTCTTATTCACCCTAGTCCTCTGTCCAGGAGTTGCAAGTAGTTTCTGGTGTTTGTACCTTACTGGAGGCCGTGGACAGCGCTGACCCGCGGGGTGGGCTGTGATGCGGTAGGTACGTGGCACGGTGTATCGAATACCCATTAGGTATCTCGGGAACCCTGTACACATCGTTCGGGGCCGTATGGGAAACCTCGGCCGGACTCCCTGCGGATGGAACCTGGATAGGCGATAAACCTGGACTAGAGACTTAGGTGTTTAGGTAGGTCGTGGTTTACACCCACGTCGGCTTTCGCTTGAAGTCTGCTGAGCACATGTCGTGTGCAGACGCTAAGTGGTGGAAACATGTATGAAGAAGTACACCCCTGCAGGGTTAACATGATCTATTCGAATAGCCACGTCCGCGGTAAAGGACTACTTGGTTGCTTATACAGTTCATAGACAAGTGAATGGATACTACTAAAAATCTCAAGATAAGCGTGAGTGCCAAGGATGGCTCTTCCGTAGGATGACGGAGGTGGATCCTCGGTGGTGTATTGAAGTGGTGAGTAGTGGACTCGTGTGCGCAAAACCATTTCAAGTTGGAGTCTCGTAGGATAGTTTAGCCAAGAGTCAAAGCTGGCTTGCTGCAATAACTCCACCAACCCTTCTTGATAATGTGCATGTATGTAGGATCTGACGTAAGTCTTGCTGGGTACCTTTGTACTCATGTTGCTATAATTTACATTTTACAGAAGGCGCTGCAACCCCTTCTGATGGGTTCTTCGTAGACGTTGACATCACGAGTAGACTAAGGCCCAGGTGGTAATCCTGAGCTTGTGAAGGTCCACGTAGTATATCTAGGCTTTCCAAGCCTCTTTTATTTTACTAGTTGTCCGTACTCAGACAAGTTACTTCCGCTGCTGGTTAGTATGACTGTATGACTTGAATGTGGGTCGTGTGACCCGTACTTGTATGTATGTTATGTATGGCTCTCTGAGCCTTTAAATAAAGTACTTGTGTCGTAGAGTCATGTTGTGATGCCTTGTTGTATTTGCACATATCGAGCATATTGTGTGTATGATTGAAATGCTTGGTATGTGTGGGATCTGACTATCTAGTTGTTTATCTTTAGTAGCCTCTCTTACCGGGAAATGTCTCCTAGTGTTTCCATTGAGCCGTGGTAGCTTGCTACTGCTCCGGAACACTTAGGCTGGCCAGCATGTGTCCTTCTTCGTTCCTGTGTCTGTCCCTTCGGGGAAATGTCACGCATTGAGTACCGGAGCCCGGTTAGCCCGCTACAGCCCGGTTTACCGGAGTCCTGCTAGCCCAGTGCTACAGCCCGGACCCACTTGCTGATGACCGACACGTTCGATGCTGGGTCATGGATGCCTGTCCCTGTAAGTCTGTGCCACTTTGGGTTTACGACTAGTCATGTCAGCCCGGGCTCCTTATCATATGGATGCTAGTGACATCATCATATACGTGAGCCAAAAGGCGCAAACGGTCCCGGGCAAAGGTAAGGCGACACCCGTGGGAATACCGTGCGTGAGGCCGCAAAGTGATATGAGGTGTTACAGGCTAGATCGATGTGACATTGAGTCGGGGTCCTGACACATTTCGAGGCAAATTCAAATCATCAAGTATAACAGTTTTTTACCCCTCCTGCGGAGGACTGGAAGGCGCAACAAACTCGTCCAGGTCAATCCCATCTGCAATCCGAGTGGCGGCCGCGATGAAGGTCTCCATGAAAGAACGGAAGTCATGCTTCCTAGTATTGGCCACCTTGAGAGACACCAGCTTGTCCTCTCTCGCTTCTTTGTAGTGGACGTGGACCAAGGACAGAGCGACTTCGGCACCGCACTGGGCAGAAGACTTCTTCCACTCTTGCACTCGACTCGGAATCTCGTTCAGTCGAGTCATCAGCGACTCAAGGTCATTCTGAAGCGTTTCTTCTTGCCAGAGCGATGTGTCGATGCGTGATGTAGCGGCCTTCAGTCTTGCAAGGTAATCAACCACTACAGCAATGCGGGACTCGAGGCGGAGCACGTTCATAGCAGTTTCATCCTTCACCGGAGAATTGATGGGATCCAAGCCAGTCTCCACTCGAGTAGTCTCCTCTTCAAAGTTTTAGCAGAATTCTGTGGACATGATTCAAGGATAAGCTAACACCCTTACAGCAAGTCAGTAACTACCAATCGGAGATAAGAGGTTACCTTCGAGCATGAGAACAACTTCTTGGCGAATCCACCCAGATAAAGCTCCAAGTCATTTTTCTTTCCTGCCAGTTCACCAGCTTTGTCGTCTAGGACCATATTGGCATTCCTCAGTCGAGTGACTTCTTGGTTGGCCATGTCAAGAGCGGCTTTCAGTCAAGTGTTATCTGCTTCGAGTTTGTTGACGGAAGCCAACTTCTCTTCTGCAAGCCTGGTCTTGTCTGCAGCCCTTTTCTGCGTCTCGGCAAGGTCGAGGTCCTTCTTCTTCAGAGCATCCTTCATTTTTTCTGCAAAAATCACAGTAAGATCAGATTCGGAGACAGGCAAGAAGCAAGGACAGTCGTCAAGATTCTCACCAAACATACCTTTTGCCTCCTGCTTCGCCTTCGTGAAGTTCTCTTGAACAAGCTTTTGATCAAGCGCAAGCTGGATATACTTGTTCTCCAATTCGGTGTAACGAGAAACAAGGTCACAAGATTTCTGCGAAAGTTCAATCGACAGACATCAATGACAGATCACTTCCGAGTGACTAGAAGGAAAAATCGTACTATTTCTAAGACTACAGGTGAATCTAAAACATTCAACTGTAGTCTCGGGGACTACACCCAGTGGGTGCACTCAGCGTGCCCCCACTAGTTCTATCAGCTAGACTCAGAGTCGATCAGTCAACCGGAAGCAGTTAACTGTTAGCAGTAAAAAAATTAAATTATTTAGACCATAGCCAATTGCCAGCAATCGACCACGGTCTCGGGGACTACACCCAGTGGGTGCACTCAGCGTGCCCCCACTAGTTTCATTGTTCCACTCGACCATGGTCGAGTGGAACAAGTGAAGTGAGAAATCTCAAGACACAAAAACTATAGTCCACTGCCAGAAGTCCACTGTAGAATCGACACACCCAGTGGGTGCATGACAAAAATCAAGATTTCCAGTCGGTGTTCAACTAACTTGGACACTACTCTGGAGAGCTGAGCTCGCATCATAAGCTGCTTGGCTGGCAGTTCGGATCGCCTTCACCTGCTCCATCATAATCCCGGCCTGGCGTATAGCTTCCTTGGCAGCGCTTGCTTGGTCCTCCGGGACGTGGTAGGTGGAGAAGAGGGAAGGCGGGTCAGCACTCGATGAAGAAGGGCGGGCAACCGTCAACGTCTCCACAAAGGACACGGTAGCCCGAGCAACGTTGCTCCCCTCGGCAATCTATGGTCCAGGTGCTGACGTAACCAGCGCAGCCTTGCCAACAGTCGCCTTTCTGCTCCTCCTCTGCCTCAGTGGCGCTTCGTCGTCATCGTCAGGAAGATTGATGACAACGTTGGGTGGAGCTGCAGAAGAAGTTCAAAATCAAAAATGGAGATTCAATCGACCAAAAGCGAAACCGCGCAGATCATACAAGGTTGAGAAGTCGCAGCATCTTCCATTTCTTGATCCTCATGCCTAGCTGAAGTCTCAGAAGTAGCAGCACTGCGATTTGCAAATATCAGTCGGTCAGCGATTGAGTCAACCGAGAGTGGAAAACATGAGTTACGATCATTACCCAGAGACAGTCGGAATCTCCATCCTCATCTTCGGTAGGGCCTTCGCCGGTGAAGTTTTCCGATGTTTAGTCGACTGCCCAGCAGGCGCGACTCCCTTGCCACGATTAGCCGCAGGGTCATGGGCGAGCTTTGACCTCCTTTCGGAACGAGGAGGCGCAACTTCCTCCTCCTCTTCCTCCTCCTCTTCCTCCTCCTCTTCCTCCTCGTCAGAACCTGCGTCTTCCTCACCCTCATCGAGGTCTGACTCCCACTCCTCTTGGCTTTCGCCTCCACTTCCTTCCTCCTCTTTGGCCTGCGCCTGCGCCCCGTTGGGCATCGAGTACAGCTCAGTGGTTTACTGAAAGACAACAAGCAAGACAAAGGTCAATCGACTGATTTACGACGAAACCGAATGGACGAAGCAATTGGAGGAAAATAGTCGTACCTTGTCCACCTCATAAGATTGGTCGAGTGGAACGATCCTCCTAGCTCCACGAGGATTGTCCTTGTTCCCCGTGATGGCAGTCATCCACCTCTCCAGTGTAGCATCGTCAACCTCCTCTAGGTGGACCCGACTAGTGTCTTCAGTACCAGAATACAGCCACATCGGGTGGCCCCGGTACTGGAGTGGTTGGATGCGCCGCCGAAGGAAAACCTCCATAAGGTCCATGCCGGTCACGCCGTCGCAAATCAACTGAACTACTCGCTCCATCAACATTTTCACCTGAGCCTTCTCCTCCGGAACTACTTTTAGAGATGAGGTCTTGTTCACTCGACTCATAGAGAAGGGGGGAGCCCGGTCGACTGCCCTGGCATCGACCGGTCTTGGTAGTAGAACCAGGTCGACTGCCACCCTCTGACCAACTCGGGAAGGGTCATAGCAGGGAAGGCGCTCTTACTCCTCATCTGGACCGTGAGACCCCCACACATCTGGATCACCTGGGTTCTCTCATCATTGGGGCTGGCCTTTTTTACCGTCTGGGAACGGCAAGTGAATATATGTTTGAAGAGGCCCCAATGCGGCCGACAACCCAAGAAATTCTCACACAAAGATACGAAGGCGGAGAGATAGGCGATGGAACTTGGAGTAAAATGGTGGAGCTGAGCTCCGAAGAAATTCAGAAATCCTCGAAAGAAATGATGTGGTGGCAGAGAAAACCCTCGATCTACATGAGTCGCCAAGAGGACGCACTCACCCTCCTGTGGTTGCGGTTGACACTCCGCTCCCTGAAGCCTCGCTGCTCTGCGCTTGATCAGCCCCTCATTGGCTAGGTCATCGATGTCCTTCTGGGTGATGGTCGAGCGGATCCAATCCCCCTGGATCCAACCCTGTGGCAGGCGAGACCGCGACGAAGATCCACCCCTACTGGGCGCTCTCCCCTTCGCTTGCGCCGTCGCCTTCTTCGCCCGCTCCAAAGCCGCCGTCTTCTCCTTCACCATTGTCTCCGATGAAGCCCGAACGGAGCAGTGGCGCTGGGCAGTTCACGAGCGCAGCAGATGAATCTGGAGACGAGGGAGGAGAAAATGAGGAGGCACTGTTCGGAAAACCTCTGCCGGGTTCCTTATATGGGGTCACTTCCGAGTGGCTCACGGGTAGGCCCAGGCAATCCAGTCAAATCCCGAAACAGTCGGGCACACGATACGTGGCGAAAAAGGCGGCGCGGAGATCGAGGCATCCCTGCCTTATCCCGTCCGAGTACCGCGGTGTTCTCCGCTTCGCGCGCTTCCCAAAATTCGGATCCCACTAAATCCGCTAACCAACAGGGCAACTTGTCAGACGGAAGATCTCCTGCGATCCGTCGCTCGGAAATCTCCAAGTTCATAAAGTTCACTCGACAGATATAAAGAATGGATCAAGGCGACTGAAGAAAGTTGACACCCTCACTTAAAAGTCGTTGATCCTGAGCAAAAACGCCTTTACAGTACCAGAAAGCAGGTCGGAAAGATTGCCAACTCCATCCTCACTCAAACCTCGATCCATTCGGGGGCTACTGATGAAGTCATGTACCTAGGGTAGGGTTACAGACCTGTCCAAGGTACCCTCCCCAAGGACATCTCTTAGAAGAAGCCGTCTTTCAGTCGACCAAGAGGAATTCCACTCGACCGGCTAGAAGACACTCGACGAACCTGAAGACACTTGACCATGAAGACTCACTCGACCACCAGGAGTTCAAGATCTACTCTGTATCCAAACGGTCTGTAATTAAGTAGTCTTAATGGTCATGATGACACTTTATGTAGGGCGTTACCAGTAACGCCATATCTTAATGTGTCAGGACCCCGACTCGATGTCACATCGATCTAGCTTGTAACACCTCATATCACTTTGCGGCCTCACGCACGGTATCCCCACGGGTGCCGCCTTACCTTTGCCCGGGACCGTTTGCGCCTTTTGGCTCACGTATATGATAGTGTCGCTAGCATCCATATGATAAAGAGCCCGGGCTGACATGACTAGTCGTAAACCCAAAGTGGCACAGACTTACAGGGACAGGCATCCATGACCCAGCAACGAACGTGTCGGTCATCAGCAAGTGGGTCCGGGCTGTAGCACTGGGCTAGCAGGACTCCGGTAAACCGGGCTGTAGCGGGCTAACAGGACTCCGGTACTCAATGCGTGACATTTCCCCGAAGGGACAGACACAGGAACGAAGAAGGACACATGCCGGCCAGCCTAAGTGTTCCCGAGCAGTAGCAAGCTACCATGGCTCAGCGGTAACACTAGGAGACATTTCCCGGTAAGAGAGGCTACTAAGGATAAACAACTAGATAGTCAGATCCCACACATACCAAGCATTTCAAACATACACACAATATGCCCGATATGTGCAATTACAACAAGGCATCACAACATGACTCTATGACACAAGTACTTTATTTAAGGCTCAGAGAGCCATACATAACATACACAAAGGTACGGGTCACACGACCCAGCATTCAAGTCATACAGTCATACAAACCAGCAGCGGAAGTAGCTTGTCTGGGTACAGACAACTAGCAAAATAAAAGAGGCTTGGAAAGCCTAGCTATACTACGAGGTCCTTCACAAGCTCAGGATCACCACCTGGGCCTTAGCCTACTCATTGATGTCAACGTCTACGTAGAACCCATCAGAAGGGGTTGCAGCGTCTTCTGTAAAAATGTAAATTATAGCAACATGAGTACAAAGGTACTCAACAAGACTTACATCAGATCCTACATACATGCACATTATCAAGAAGGGTTGGTGGAGTTATTGCAGCAAGCCAGCTTTGACTCTTGGCTAGACTATCCTACGAGACTCCAACTTGAAATGGTTTTGCGTACACGAGTCCACTACTCACCACTTCAATACACTACCGAGGATCCACCTCCGTCTTCCTACGGAAGAGCCATCCTCGGCACTCACACTTATCTTGAGGCTTTTAGTAGTTTCCATTTACTTGTCTATGAACTGTATAGGCAACCAAGTAGTCCTTTACCGCGGACGCGGCTATTCGAATAGATCATGATAACCCTGCAGGGGTGTACTTCTTCATACACGCTCTCACCACTTACCGTCGTTTACACGACATGTACTCGGCAACCTTCAAGCGGAAGCCCAACGTGGGTGTCGGCCACGACCTACCTAATCACCTAAGCCTCCAGTCCAGGTTTATCGCCTATCCAGGTTCCATCCGCAGGGAGTCCAGCCGAGGTTTCCCATACGGCCCCGAACGATGTGAACAGGGTTTCCGAAATACCTAACGGGTATTCGGTACACCCGGCCACGTACCTACCGCATCACAGCCCACCCCTATGGTCAGCGCTGTCCACGGCCTCCAGTAGACTACAAACACCAGAAACTACTTGCAACTCCTGGACGGAGAACTAGGGTGAAATAAGAAGCCGAGAGGGTCCATTGGTTTCGGGCCCAATGCATGGTAGTAGCTGGTTCTTAAATCACACATACAGATCTCAGTGCTTAAGGTCGGCTTCAATGAAACAACCCACCATGTACTCCTACATGGCCTCTCATCGATACCTTTACCAAATCGTGTTCACCACACCACTCCCATTACCGACATAATCATTTCACTCTAGCCCATCACCCAGATGAACCAGACCTGACACGACTCTAAGCATAGCAGGCATAGCAAGGTAGGAACAACACATACATATGGCTCAATCAACTCCAACACATGCTAGTGGGTTTCATCTAGTTACTGTGGCAATGACAGGTCATGCAGAGGAAGTGGGTTCAACTACCGTAGCACACAGCAGTTTGAAACGCGTTGTCTTAATGCAGCAAAAGAGAGCAGGAGCGAGAACATGGGATTGTATCGATATGATCAAATGGTTGGTTGCTTGCCTGATGGTTCGATGCACTGATACGGTTCTTCGTTAGGGTAATCACGATACTCCTCGGTGGCAGAACCTGCCGCAAAGAACACCGATACACAACCATCACCAAACAATGTGCAACAATATGATGCATGCATGAAACATAGCAATATGAGTGTGTTGGGCTAATGCAACTAAGACCAGAAGGGTTTGAACCAATTTGAATCAAAGATTCAAATTTCAAACTGAAACATGGCCCTTTAAAGTGTTTTTCCTTGTTCTGCATTAAACATCAAGTTAACTTGTTTAATCATGCATGAAAATAGTACAGATGGATAGATTGGATTTTTCTGATCATTTTTCATATATAATTTGTCTGATTTGGAGTTACAGAATAAAAGTTATGAATTTTTAAAGTTTAAACTATATTCTGGAATTTCCTATATTAGATTAATTCCAGAAAATCAATTATTGTGTCAGCCTGACGTCAGTGTGACGTCAGCAGGTCAATGGAACATGTCCAGGTCAAACCTGACAGTGGGTCCCGCGTGTCAGGGTGATTAATTTAATTAAAGTTTTAATAAAACTAAACCTGTTTAATTAACAGGGCTGGGCCCCACCTGTCATTGACTCAGGGGAGTCAACCAGGGCCCACCCGTGGTCAAACCCGGGTCGGCTGCACCGGTGTTTAGCCGCCGGCGAGCCCGACGCGGCGGCGGAAGTGGTTTTGGCTGTTTCGGCCACCAAATGGGTCACGGAGACCACCGGAGTGGAGCTGAGGACGAGCCGCAGCTCTTGGTGGAGTCCGTTGGGGTCGGGGTGGCCGGAGTTGGCGCCGGCGACGACTTTGGCGGCCACCGGGGTTCAGCCGAAGATGAACTTGATGCTAGAGGGGTCGGTAAGGCGCGGGGAGTAGCTAGCTAGGTGCTACGTGACACGGTGAGTATGATGGACACCGTGGAGTGGCCGGAGGGTGACCGGGAGCACGTCGGCGACGAGCTCTACGGCGGTGGGTGCGGTTGAGCTCCGAGAGGTCGCTACACGGCTCGGGAGTAAGAAAAGAAAGGGGGGGAAGATGGCCAAGCTCACAGTGAGTGCGATGAGGCCCTTGGTGCGGCCGGGGATGGACCGGAGCGACGACGGCATTGAAGGGGATCTCCGGCGATGGCGGTTCGGGCGAGGTTGTTGCGGTGGACTCGGGCGTTGCGAGCGCTCGGGGCTCGGCTTGCTCGATGGAGTGGACAGCGGCGGAGCTCCTGGACACGATGAGAGGACGCACGGGCGGCGGGGAGCACGGCTACGATGACGGCACGGCGATGGTGGCGTCGGTCATGGCGGGGGAGCGCGAGGGGGAGGAGCTGGAGAGAGGAGGGGGTGTCTGGGGGGTTCGGGGGAGTGAGGGAGGCCGGTCCACGACGTCACCGGGCGAGGGGAGCGGCGAGGCGGCGAGCAGGTGCGTGGCGCACGCTGCGGTCGCCGTCGGGCACCTGCCTGCCTGCCTGGCCGGCAAGCAGCTCACTGGAGCGGTGCTGGGCTGGGCCGGCAGGTGGGCCGGGTGCTGGGCGCCAGGTAAGTTTTTCCATTTTTTTCTGTTTTCTGTTTTTTTAATACTTCTGCAACTTTGTTGAATTAAATAAAATACTTAGGCAACTCCTAAAATCACCAAACTACTCCTGGTCCATAGTTGGATTATTTCCAACATGAAACATTTTAGTTTGGAGATATTTGAGCATTTAAATATTTTATATAATTTTAAATGCCCAAATTCAAATATTTATGATTTAATTCAAAAACCCTAAGATGGCCTAGGAAAATGTGCATCACTTTTGGCAGAGGTTCTGAACCAAGACAAAAATGATGGGCATTTTAGAAGGGCATTTCAGGTTCATTGAAAAAGTTTTTAGTAAACCCTAATTGGTTTCAGAGGGGACTGGGGGTTCTGTCATCCCCATTTCAGGTTTCTGATGAAAGAGTAAACATGATGCAACACTCTAATGCATGGCTAACTAGGATGTGACATATTGTACTTTAACCCTCTGCCACGTGGGCTAGCTGGGGTCCTGGCGTCCTCTATATAAGTCACCCCCCTCCACTAGTAGAAGGGTTCGCACCCCTGTAACTCATATACACATAAACCAGTCGACCGCATCCGGGCTCCGAGACGTAGGGCTGTTACTTCCTCCGAGAAGGGCCTGAACTCGTAAAACACTCGTGTGTAGAACTGCTCCATAGCTAGGATCTTGCCTCTCCATACCTACCCCCCATTCTACTGTCAGACTTAGAACCACGACAGGCCACACGTCAGTGACACAGGGTTGTTTAGGTCGCTGACATGTGGGACCACTCAACGCTGACTTGGCCAAAGTCAAACTGACACATGGGGTCCGCAAGATTAACACTAATCTAAACAATAAAATTAGACTAACCTAATTAGACACTGGGCCCCACATGGCGGTGGCTCTAGGGGTGGTTAGCTGGGTCATTAATGGCTAATGACAGTCCACGTCGACCTCGCCGGAGTTCGGTCGGTGACGACCAAACCGATGGCGGAGCGTTTCGGAAAAATGCTACGGGGCTCTGTTTTGTGCGCGATTTGTTGCTACGGCTTGCTGGCGCTCTTGTGCATCAAGTGGTGGAAGCGGTAGCAGCTGGGTCAGCCTGAGTCAACAGGGGCAGCGAGCTAGGCGGCGGCCGAAGTTCGGGAAACAACGGTGTGGGCGGTGCGAGGCACAGGAGGAGCCGTGGTAAGCTCGGACGCGTGCTTGCACGGCCCTAGCCACGGTGGCGACATGGCCGGCGGCGAGGAGCAATCGTCTCTGTGGCCATGGTGGCTAGAAGGCGCGGACGAGCATGGGGAGAGAGGGGAAAGAGGGAGGGCCTCACGGCGAATCCGATAGGGGCAACGGCGAGGCCGGGGAGGGACTGGAGCTCACGAATCCCCGAAGAGTTCGCCGGCAGCCAGAGGTTGAAGACTGCTGCAGGGCTTCCGGCGGGGCGCGGCTCGGTGGAGAGGAAGGGGGCATCACGGCGGAGCTCGAGGGCACGTCGGAGGGGCTCGGAGATGGCTGTGGCCGTGGGGGAGCTCGTCGGCGGCGACGGCTGCATTCTGGTGAGTGAGAGAGAGATCCAGGGAAGAGGGTGAGGACGGGGGAGAGTGAGAGGGGTCCGAGGGGGCCGCGTGGCATCTCCCCAAGAAGCCAGGGCGAAGCGGCAAGCAGGATGCGCCGTGGCAAGCTCGTGGTCACCGGCATCACCTCTGTGCCTGCCTGGCAAGATGAAGCAGCTGGCTGGCATGGGCCAGCACAGTGCTGGGCCAGCCAGGTGGGCTGCGGCCAGGTAAGTGGCCCAGGTAAAAATCTCTCTCTCTCTCTTTTATTTATTGTTTCTGTTTTCTATTATTATGTAGTCTTTAGGGCTTTATATAAAATACTTAAACAGATCCAAAAATCATGAAACTAATCATGGCTACTGTTTAGAATATATCCAACAGTAAACATTTTAGTATATGATTATTTGAGCATTTAAAATATTTTATAGTATTTAAATGCCCAAATGAAAATACCATATGATTTAATTCAGAGCCCAAATATGTCATGGAAAAATCTGCAACACCTTTTGTTACTGTTTCCAGCATTTTCCAGAAATGATGAACATTTTTGAAAGCCATTTGGATTCACTGAAATTATTTTAGTTGAACCTAGTGAATTCCTTTGATGCTAGGGTTTAAGCAATCCCTATTTCAAGTTTTCAAAAGAATTTAAACATGATGCATGGAAGCTAAAGCAAAGACAAGCAAGGCCTGAACTGGGGATGTGACAGTTCAACTCCACAATGTTGACGGAGGCTCCCAAGTGACACCTAACCAATCTAGGAGACACCACTCTCCAAAAGGTAATATATGGTGTGTTGATGATGAACTCCTGCTCTTGTGCTTCAAATGATAGTCCCCCCAACACTCAACTCTCTCTCACAGATTTGGCTACAGTGGAAAGATGATTTGAGTGGAAAGCAACTTGGGGAAGGCTAGAGATCAAGATTCTTGTGGTTGGATTGGAATGTTTTGGTCTCAACACATGAGTAGGTGGTCTTTCTCAGAAAATGAGTAGCGGAAGTGTAGGCACGTTCTGATGGCTCTCTCTTGAATGGAGAAGGGGGTGGAGCGTATGTATAGCCTCCACACAAAATCCAACCGTTACACACATTTGACCCAACTCAGTCAGACCGAATAGGCAAACTCGATGGGAGCGATTGCACATTTTGGTGAGACCAAATAATTGCAACTGCCAATAGAGAGTTTGCAAGGCCATCTCGATGAGACCGAGATCCGTATCGGTGTGACCGAATTGTCTAGGGTTTCTGGCAGTGGCTATGTCAAGTGAACTCGGTGGCGCTAGATAGATCAAATCGGTAGGACCAAGATTGACTTTAGGTTTTGGACATATGAGGAAATCACTAAGCACTTTGAGCAAGTAAACCATTAAACAACACGTCATCCCCTTTTAATAGTATTGGCTTTCATATGGACTCAACGTGATCTTGGATCACTAAAATGAAAATGAAGAGTCTTAAGCATTTGCCAATCTTTGACCTTAGCATTTTGAAGGGGTTCCACATCCTCTTGTCCTTGCCACGCCATTGTTGAACTTTCTGAAAAGTACTTGATAAAAGTATTAGTCCAACAAGAGATATGTTGTCATTAACTACCAAAATCACCCACGGAGAACTTATGCTTTCAATCTCCCCCTTTTTGGTAATTGATGGCAACATACATCAAAGCTTTAGATAAAGATATGAATAGTAACAGGTAAAGCTTTGGAAGGATATGTAACATGCATAGGCTCCCTCTATATGTATACAATCATGTAAGGACGGAATATAAGAACATGTGAATGCATAAGCATGTCAGAGAAAGCAATGAGCTACATGTATCTTCGCTATATGCATCAGAGCAAATGATGTAGATAGAATAGGTATACCTACATGTTCATGAATCCTTCTTGCGAACAATATGGGTAGCAGCAAGATATCATCATGCACATGAGTGTGATGCATATACTTACCTTTTGGTCTTGAGCTGGCTTTGGAAGAGTAGGTCTAGAGAAAACAAGGTTAGATAACACATGAACACTCTAAGTAAAGCAAGTTCAGGAAACCACAAGAGTACCAAGGCTGGGATGACATGTAATGAGTGAGTACTTAGTACACCATTTAAATATAGACATGTCCCCAAAGATTAAAGATATGCAATGAATTCCAAAGATTTTCTTCCCTTAGATATGAACTCTTTCTCCCCCTGAATCTGATATTGGATAACAGAAGAAGGTAGGGTAAGAGAAAATCAGAACAAGAACCATTAAGGCAAGAATTGGTACGATCAATCAAATATTAACATGTCTTTCCCCTCCTGAAGACATGTGGCTTCTCCCCTCTATTGATAACAAGCATCTGGGGAAGCTAAGATGTGCTTGCTTTCCCATGTGATAAGCTTTGATGTGTTCTCTCTCCCCCTTTGACATCAATTTCCAAGAAGGGAACGCCCGGATTATGAGTCAATTAGGTTTGGTCCTTGAGACACATTACAAAGTAGCATGTAGATTATGATGCGGGTAGAGGATAAGAATCATTGAGTGGATCTGGAAGAAATGTGCAAAATGCAATGGCAAAAAGTTTTCTTCAGCAATGAAATCGGCGACACCGAGTGGTTTCCATCGGCAACTCCGAGATATCAGAGCCACTGAGAGTGCGAAACGGTCAAATCGAGCTAGTCCTTTTCGGTTGAACCGATGAACTATATACAAGGAACCCTTGTGATTCGATCTAGCTGATTTGCTGGACTCGGTGCGTCCGATTTCAATGTAGAGGAAAAAATCTTGTCAACTTAGCTCACTTGTCAATTGAAATTTCACAAAGATTTGCAAGGAATTAGATAAGGAAACACACAAAATAAAAAAGATCTAGATGAAGTTTTTTTTGATAAAGGAACCACAAAGGCAAACAAGAAACATAGAAACACTAGAGAACTTCATGTAGATGGGGTCGGCGACAAAGTCACCTATGTTGGAGTATATTAACTTAGGAGTCAAGTGAAGTCACTTCATCATAGGTTATACTCATCGTTTAAGCTCAAAATGGGGTTACCATATTTTGTTTAAGCACTTTGATGAATTCACATCTCGTTGAGTTGCTTTAACTCATGTCTTGGGTCAAAGCTTCTCTAAGATGGAATAACATACCTTAGGTTGTGTTGATCTTGGTCATGTAGTTGAACTTGTGTTGGATGCTCAAGGTTGATGTAGTCCATCTAAAGTTGAGGGCACCACTTGTACTTTTAGTTCATCTTCCTACATGGGTTAGTCGTGCAAGGAAGAGCACTTGTGCATCCAAAAATGACAAACATGTAACTTGATACCAAATGAAATTTGATATATATTAATTGTCAAAGGATATGTTGAGTGAGGTTATCCTTCCTTGTATTCAACAACCATATAGTAGAAACTTGGTGATGTAGAGATTGCTTAAGATGTGAGTGACTTGTAATATCATGGATTTGGGCTCATCCAAGTACCTACAAGGGTTAGATAACATGCAAGGGTACAAGTATAGATCCAAGACATGTGGTTATCATATTAAGATAAATATCAAGGATTAGTCACATAAAGGCTCATGCCTTGCATGCATCTAGATGGAGTTCCTACTCCAAATTTGAGGCATCAATGATGTTCAATTCACCTCTCAAACGGCAAAACACTTTCTCATCAAGTGGTTTGGTGAATATATCCACCAATTGCTTATCGGTATGAACATGCTTCAGATTGATGTCTTCTTTAGCAACATGATCCCAAATGAAGTGATGACGAACTTAAATATGCTTAGTCCGAGAATGATGCACGGGATTGTGAGCAATCTTAATAGCACTTTCATTATCACAAAGCAATGGGACATGTTTCACATGTATCCCATAATCCATAAGGGTTTGGGTCATCAAAAGTAATTAAGCACAACATGATCCGGCGGCAATGTACTCCGCTTCGGCGGTGGATAAAGGATACCGAGTTTTGATTCTTGGAGTACCAAGATACAAGAGATCTACCAAGAAATTGAAAAGTACCCGAAGTGGACTTTGTATCAACCTTGTCTCCGACATAGTCTGACTCGGAGTAGCGAACAAGATCGAAAGAAGACCTCTTAGGATACCAAATGCCAAAGTTTCGTGTATGAATTAAGTATCTCACTATCCTTTTCATAGCCTTAAGATGACATTCTTTAGGGGCCGCTTGATATCGTGCACACATGCACACACTTACCATAATATTGGGATGGGAGGCAGATTGATATAACAATGAACCAATCATAGAGCGGTAAACATTTTGATCAACCGATTTGCCATCTTTAGTCAAGTCAAGATGTCCACTAGTAGGCTTGGTTGTTTTCACACCTTTGCTTTCTTGGATGTTGAACTTCTTGAAAAATTCCTTGGTATACTTTGTTTGGGAAACAAAGGTACCCTCCTTAGTTTGCTTGATTTGCAAACCAAGAAAATTTGAGTTCACTCATCATAGACATCTCAAACTTCTCTGACATTAGCTTTCCAAACTTTTCACTAAAATGAGGGTTAGTTGAACCAAATATGATATCATCCACATAAATTTGGAACACAGATAATTCACCATCAACACTTCTATTAAAAAGTGTAGAATCAATTTTCCCAATTTCAAAGCCTTTTTTAAAAACAAACTTAGTCAAGAATTTATCCCATGCTCTAGGATCTTGTTTAAGACCATAAAGGTCTTTATGAAGTTTGTAAACATGATCGGGTTTCTTAGGATTAACAAAGCCGAGAGGTTGTTTCACATAAACTTCCTTCTCAATTTCACCACTTAGAAAAGCACTTTTTAAGTCCATCTGATATAAAGTAATGTCATGATGATTGGCATAAGCAAGTAAGATGCGTATGGACTCAAGTCTACCAATGGGGGCATATGTCTTACCATAGTCCATACCTTCGACTTGAGTGTAGCCTTGAGTGACGAGACGAGCCTTGTTGCATACAACTTATCCATCTCCATCTTGCTTATTCCGAAACACCCGGTTCAAATGACATTGTGCGTCTCATCGGGCTTTCAACCAACGTCCATACTTGGTTCCTCTCGAAATTATGTAGCTCTTCATGCATAGCGTTCACCCAATCCAGATCATCAAGAGCTTCTTCAACCTTCATAGGTTCAATACTAGAAATGAATGAATAGTGTTCACAAAGGTTAGCAAAACGAGTTTTGGAGCGAGTAATTCTCCCGGTTCGAATATCATCAAAGATTTGTTCGATGGGATGATTTCTTGAAACTCTTGCTCGAACTCGTGGGAGCTTTTTTTGGATCGTGGAGGAACATCCTCTTCACTGTCTTGTTCTTCCTCTTGTCTTCCTTCATTGTCATTGGCGTTGTTGTTCTCTTGTGGAGGTGGAGAGGGAGGTCGATGAGGTTCATCTTGTTGTACATCCTCGTTTCCTTCATCTTGACGTGTTCCACTTGTGGATGCCTCCAAGTTAACTTGTGGTTCACCTTGGTGTGAAGTTGAGGCTTCCACTTGAACGGACGAGGTACTCTCCTTCACCTCCGTTGGGCGAATCTTGCCAATAGTGTAACATCCCAAATTTTCAATTTGGATGTTATACGTAGATCATCATATGCATATCATATCTATTCTTGCATTTTGGTTGAGATCCTAGAAATCTTCAGCAACTCAAGGACCCACGGAGAGAGTTGGAGGTTTTACAAAATTCATATTTGAATTCTTTTAAAATTTGAAGAAAGGGTCAATTTGATTTTATTATTTTTCTCTCCAATTATTCCAAATATTAAAAGTAAATGAGAGAAGATAATATGACTTTCTTCAAATTAAGAGAAATATTGGAGAAAGAATTTGAAAATCAAATTATGATTTTCCTGGTATTTATTTGCTATTTATTTTGAAATAGAAAATATGCATTTTTCAAAATTGCATTTTTTAGGACAGAAAAATGTTCACATTGTTCTAAATATTTTATTTAGATGGTGAAAATTGTTTTTGGCATTTTTAGTAAACGATTTATATTTTATTAGGATTTTATTTACGGGTGAAATTTATTTAAAAAAAAGTTCCGCCTGACTAGGCCGAGGCCTAGCCGAGCCGGGCCGCCCCAGCCTTCCCCTGCGCGGGCGTCTGTGCCTCCGCCGGACTCGATGTCCAAGCCGGACACCGCAGCCGCCGCCATGCACCCTCCTCCAGGCACCTTCCCCCCTTATAAGCACGCCCGGGGCCCCCTGGAGTCCCAAGCCGAGCGCCGCCGCCCGCCTCCGCCTCTCGCACCGCCGCCGCTGCCGAAACCACCACCGCTGCTTCTGCCACTGCGCCACCGCCCTCACCTGCCGCCGCCACCATCGCTGCAGCCCTGATAACCGACAAGTAGGGGATCGTAACCGTTTTCGAGGGTAGAGTATTCAACCCAACTTTATTGATTCGACACAAGGGGAGCCAAAGAATATTCTCAAGTATTAGCAGTTGAGTTGTCAATTCAACCATAGCTGGATAACTTAGTATCTGCAGCAAAGTATTTAGTAGCAAAGTAGTATGGAAGTAATGGTAACAGTAGCAAAAGTAATAGTAGCAGTTTTGTAGTAATTGTAATAGTAGCAACGGCAAAGTAAATAAGCAAAGCACAATATGTGAAGAGCTCGTAGGCATTGGATCAGTGATGGATAATTATGTCGAATGCGATTCCTCATGTAATATTTATAACATAGGGTGACACAGAACTAGCTCCTGTTCATCATTGTAATGTAGGCATGTATTCCGAATATAGTCATACGTGCTTATGGAAAAGAACTTGCATGGCATCTTTTGTCCTACCCTCCCGTGGTAGCGGGTTCCTAATGGAAACTAAGGGATATTAAGGACTCCTTTTAATAGAGTACCTGACCAAATCATTAACACATAGTGAATACATGAACTCCTCAAACTACGGTCATCACCAGGAAGTATCCCGATTATTAGCACTTCTGGGTTGTCAGATCATAACACATAATAGGTGACTATAGCCTTGCAAGACAGGATCAAGAACTCACATATATTCATGAAAACATAATAGGTTCAGATCTGAGATCATGGCACTCGGGCCCTAGTGACAAGCATTAAGCATAGCAAAGTCATAGCAACATCAATCTTAGAGCATAGTGGATATTGGGGATCAAACCCTAACAAAACTAACTTGATTACATGGTAAATCTCATCCAACCCATCACCGTCCAGCAAGCCTACGATGGAATTACTCACGCACGACGGTGAGCATCATGAAATTGGTGATGGAGGATGGTTGATGATAACAACGGCGACGAATCCCCCTCTCCGGAGCCCCGAACGGACTGCAGATCAGTCCTCCTGAGAGAGATTAGGGCTTGGCGGCAGCTCCGTATCGTAAAACGCGATGAAACTTTCTCTGTGTTATTTTTCTCCATGAAAGCAAATATATGGAGTTGGAGTTGAGGTTAGTGGATGTCCAAGGGGCCCACGAGGTAGGGGCGCGCCCTAGGGGAGGGGACGCGCCCCCACCCTAGTGGACAGGGTGTGGGCCCCCTAACGCTAATTCTTTCGCCAGTATTTTTTATTAATTCTGAAAAGGTGCTCCGTGGATTTTCAGGTCATTCCGAGAACTTTTATTTCTGCACAAAAATAACACCATGGCAGTTCTGCTGAAAACAGTGTCAGTCCGGGTTAGTTCTATTCAAATCATGCAAGTTAGAGTCCAAAACAAGGGCAAAAGTGTTTGTAAAAGTAGATACGACGGAGACGTATCTACTCCCCCAAGCTTAAACCTTTGCTTGTCCTCAAGCAATTCAGTTAAACTGAAAGTGATAAAGAAAAAAAATTACGAACTCTGTTTGCTCTTGCTGTTGCAAATATGGAAAGCCAGCATTCAAGTTTTCAGCAAATATTATGAACTAACCATATTCACAATAACACGTAGGTCTCATGTTTACTCATGTCAATGGCATAATCAACTAACGAGCAATAATAATAAAACTTGGATGACAACACTTTCTCAAAACAATCATAATATGATATAACGAGATGGTATCTCGCTAGCCCTTTCTGAGACCGCAAAACATAAATGCAGAGCACCTTTAAAGATCAAGGACTGACTAAACATTATAATTCATGGTAAAAGAGATTCAGTCATAGTCATACCCAATATAAACTAATAGTAATGCATGCAAATGACAGCCGTGCTCTCCAGCAGGTGCTTTTTAATAAGAGGGTGATGACTCAACATAAAAGTAAATAGATAGGCCCTTCGTAGAGGGAAGCAGGGATTTGTAGAGGTGCTAGAGCTCGATTTTAAAATAGAGATGAATAACATTTTGAGCGGTATACTTTCACTATCAACATAACAACTATGAGATCTTGATATCTTCCATGCTACACACATTATAGGCGCCCGAATAGAATGGTAAAGTTTTGTCCTATCCTTCCATGGCTTGCCTGACACAACCGGTACCTCCAACTAGCAACAATCCTGGGGGAGTTTTGTTTAATTATTTTGATTTGATTTGAGCATGGGATTGTGCATCCCGGTTACAAGTCATTTTCTTGTGAATGAGGAGCGGAGTCCACTCCCCTTGAGAATAACCCACCTAGCATGGAAGATACAGACAGCCCCAGTTGATACATGGCTGCTCGAGCATACAAAACAGAATTTCATTTGAAGGTTTGGAGTTTGGCACATACAAATTTACTTGGAACGGCAGGTAGATACCGCATATAGGAAGGTATGGCGGACTCATATGGAATAACTTTGGGGTTCATGGAGTTTGGATGCACAAGCAGTATTCCCGCTTACTACAGGTGAAGGATAGCAAGAGACTGGGAAGCGACCAACTGAGAGAGCGACAACAGTCATGAACATGCATTAAAATTAATCAACACTGAGTGCAAGCATGAGTAGTATATAATCCACCATGAACATAAATATTGTGAAGGCTATGTTGATTCTGTTTCAACTACATGCGTGAACATGTGCCAAGTCGAGTCACTTGAATCATTCAAAGGAGGATACCACCCTATCATACCACATCACAACCATTTTAATAGCATGTTGGCATGCAAGGTAGACCATTATAAACTCATAGCTAATTAAGCATGGCATAAGCAACTATAATCTCTAATTGTCATTGCAAACAAGTTTAGTCATAATAGGCTAAATCAAGAATGATGATTAATCATATTTACAAAAACAAGAGAGGTCGAGTTCATACCAGCTTCTCTCATCTCAGCCAGTCCATCATACATCGTCATTATTGCCTTTCACTTGCACGACCAAACGGTGTGTATAATAATAATAGTGCACGTGCATTGGACTAAGTTGGAATCTGCAAGCATTAAATTAAAGGGAGAAGACAAAGTAATATGGGCTCCTGGTAAATCAACAATCATGCATATGAGAGCCACTAAACATTTTGATTATGGTCTTCTCCTCTCGACCACCAAAGGAAAGAAAAGAAATAAAACTATTTACACGGGAAAGCTCCAAACAAGCAAAAGAAGAACGATAAATCTTTTTGGGTTTTCTTTTAATTATTACCACTACAGCATGGAAAGTAAACTAACTATTTTTTTGGTTTTTTTCTTAAGGTTGATCAAACACACAAGAAGAAAGCTATAAAAAGAATTTAAACTAGCATGGATAGTACAATGAAAAAGTATGAGCACCGACAACTAGAATGAGTGTGTGAACATGAATGTAATGTCGGTGAGAAATATGTACTCCCCCAAGCTTAGGCTTTTGGCCTAAGTTGGTATATGCCCATGGATCGCGGCTACTCTCCCCGGTGTACAGAGGAGTTTCATCGCACTGCCACTGGCTGGCGATCTCCTCCGGATCCCACGGATAAGATGATGGACAATAAGGGTCCAGTGGTGGTTTCGGCTCGGGCTCTGGGGCTGATGTCTGGCTCCGGTACGCGTAAACGGCCGTCGGCAAGACGAGGTAATGGCTTGCAGTTAAATCAAACAAAGAGGGCGCAGGCAAGATAGTAGTCTCACTATGTTTCTTATTAAATCTCAAATTATAGAAAAGCATCTTATCATCATTATTAACAATAAACTCATGTGCTACCATGATCTTATAATCTAGAAAAGTAGGGGACAACAGCTTTTCCTCTTTCTCAAAATGCCTAAAGGGTATCCTGAAATGTTTAGCAAGGCGTGCATCATAGATACCTCCAAAGATGGGGCCCTTTGTACGGTTCAGTCTTAAATGTTTAGCAATAATAGTACCCATACTAATAGAGTTATCATGAAACAAAGCATGGAACAAAATAATAATATCAGGAACACTAAGGTTTCCACAGTTTCTGGGACCAATTAAGCATGGACTAGCAAATATGGCAAAGTAACGTAAAACAGGAAAATGTATGCTAGTAATTCTTGTGTCGGAAACCTTCCTCGTTTCCCCTACAGTAATAGTATCAATAAATCCATCCACATCTTTACAATGTGGTTCCACTAAGCTGCCCAGGAAAGGTATTTTGCAAACTGTGCAAAATTCATATAGTGACATCTCCATAGCCTCATCATATAAATGAATCGCTACTGAAGGAGGTGATTTTTTAGGATAAAAGTAGAAATTTTGCACAAAAGTATTGGTGAGTAAGATATACTGTTCACCCTGGTCGTGGAGGAAGTCGGTGAGGCCCGCATTATCAGCCAAAGAAAAAAAGTCTTCATAAATCCCGGCTGCTCTCAAGAAATCATCACAAAGCAATTCACACGGCCGTATTTCCGCCACACGAGGAAGATTGTACTTGGCCTTTTCCTTCTCCTTAGCTTGTTTATCCTTAGAGCCTTGGCTAGAAGAGCCCCTCAAGAACAATCTATTCATATTTTCTTTCTGAAATTTTTAATAACTCAAAATAAAAGTAAATCAAACTCAATAAAATTGATAGAAACTACTCCCACAAGTGCCTAGAGCCTATATCATGCATTAGAAGTACTTGGTACCTCATAAATTTGACATACAAGCTCAAGAACAGGGTCACCTAGGAAGCAAAAATTTGCAATGAATAAACCAATAGAACGAAAACTAATTGGACCATTGGAGGAGTCACATACAAAAGAACAATCCCCCAAAGCAGTTTTGTGAATGGAGCTTTGAGCAAGGAGATAAAAATGGTAGCAAAGTGAGCTATAACTCGTGCTTGAGCTAGATGGTGATTTTTTTGGGAGGAAGAGGAAGGGTGTGGGTGCAAGAATAAGTGGAAGGGAGCTAGCATGGGCCCACGAGGTAGGGGGCATGCCCTGTAGGGGTCGGAGCGCCCTGGACCCTCGTGGCCAGGTGCCAGCTCCCCCTGCTGTGTTCCCAGTGCCAATATTCTCCAATATTCCAGAAAAAATCATATTAAATTTGCAGGGCATTTGGAAAACTTTTTTGGGTATTTTTTATTGCATTGATAATTCAGAGAAGAGACAGAAAATACTATTTTTGCTTTATCTCTACTACTATTAAACAATCGAGTTGTGGCAGAAACATTACATCTCAGCCACACATCCGCCATCTCTCAATGGACCAGATTGCCTCAATGTTGTATCACATCATTTACCATATTCAATTAGCAATAATTACCATGATCTACACCATCATAATTACGCAATAATTGCCACGATCTCGCTCCAACCTGGGCCTATTTTAATCATATCAATTAGCAAGAATTACCATGATGTATGCCATCATTTTTTTAAACTCAGCCTTGGGTGCTGCGTACATTGAAGGAAGATATCAATTAGCAATAATTATCATGATCTACGCCATCATATTTCTTTTTTGAATCCCAGCCTTATGTACTGCATACATAGAAGGAAAAACGAAAAAGGCATGGCCATGTTCGCATGTAGGTAGAGAATAACATGGAAACCAAATCGCTCGTTTCCCTGTTTGTTCGGACCCTAACCTTAATTCCGATCGTTCTTGACTTCCGTCAATTCCATTTCGTTCACTTGTTTGAGTGTTCATTGTCTTCGATGGCTCGACTTTGGTTTGATTCTCCCAGTCTTCTTGTCTTGAAGAAGAACAACGATGTGGGCCTACGGCGCTACGCGGCCATGACAGGTATGAGCACGTCTCCTTACGCAGTCGTGCCCATCGCCCTATGCCTTCGCATGTACTGTTAATTACTCAAACTTGTCTGGAACTGGGGTTCAGAGAACAACCATCAATTCATCCAGGATCAAATCCGTTTTCATGGAACAAAATGCCTGGTTAGCGCCAAGCAAATAAATTAAAGCCAGATCCCATCGCAGCTCCATTTAAATGCCTGCTCGCTGCGGGGAGATCGGACGTACTTCCTGCTAAGGATCCACCCGATCGATCCGGGCCTGCAAATTCGTACACCACACACGTAATCTCCATGCAGTTAAGATGGGACGCCGCAAGCGGAACAATAGTAATTAAGCTTGGTGCAGCTGGTTCGTACGTGGTACTGTGGTACAAGGAGAGCCTCATACTTAGCATCGATCCCTACTGCCTGCCTGCTGCCGAACTTGATGATTTTTTTGTCAATTTGTGATTGCTTTTACCACGCTTGCCTCGTGGTCTGCCGAACTTCATGACAATTCCAATTAAACTGCTCGTACATGCTGATTTCATGTAGCATATGCCACATCCTTAATGTTTAAAGGCCGCAGTTCGTACTTACTACGGTGCATGCACGCTGCAATATGTTGGCCTCAGCCTATGGCGACTGACCGACGGCGCAACTGGTCTTGAATGCCTTGCATGGCAATGTTGTCACTATGGTACAGTCGGATATGCTTAATCAGCTCGCTCAGTACGCATTGAGGTGTTTCCTTTTATTTGTGTGTTTATTAAATAAACCTTCTTTCCCCTCTCATTGTTAGATCTCGAGCACGTCCCCTATGTATGTTAATTACTATTACACTACGAGCCTCGAAGGTCCCCGGGGCCCTGAATTCTCAGTACCAGCCCTGTCTACAATATATCAATTAACCCGCCTCTCTGCTTGTTTGAGCGAAGCTTTGCGTACGTGTGCTCCCGCTCCTTTGTGAATTGGTTTATCGTTCTGAATCCAGCATATTTTGTATATTGATCTTTTCCAGATGTTTCAATAGCCCTGAGCAGCTATGTCGACGAGCGAGCGGGCAAGCCAACGTGTTACGTAAGATATGCAGTCGGGGATCAAATCCACTGGGACCGATCAACATAATTCGAAGGTGCGGGTACTGACCAAATAAATTCAAAGCAAATTGTCACTGTTATTGTGAGCTCCCTCAAATTGTTAGGTCTTTCGGAATGTGATGTACTGATTATTAAAGGTTCCGGAGTGTGCTAACCAGAAGCAGGTGATTACTAATAATTGTTTGAAAAGATTAATTAAAAAGGTAGTAGTGTGATGTGCTTTGCTTTCTACAAATTTTGGGCCGAGTTACATCTACCTACAAACTAACATAATGTCTACCAACAGTACATTAGATTTTTAAATTCAGAAGTGCTACTTTATGTTCTCCATCTCAGAAAACCATTGATAATTTTTTGTGCACTAACACTTTTTTAACTTTGCAAAATCCATCCATGAGAGGATTATTCAAACCTGAATCCGAGTGGGCTCACAGCCAACTAACGTCCTATTTCCCTTCTTCAGTGCTCTTCGATGATAACTATTCTCTGTTTGCAAATCAAGATTCAAAATACATTTGTTGCAGAATTCGGAATCATGTACTCGTTTGGAGAATAATCGGAGCAATGGTGGAGGGTGATATGCTTGTCTGTCCAGTGAGAAGAAAGCGGAATACCTAAAGAAATTATGAATAGCACGCTAGGAAAAAAATGCATCTAAGTCATCTACACCATCTAGCGGATTGGTTAGGAGCGAACGTGCTCCATTTACTGATGTAACAAACACGTTTGCAAAAGGTCCATGTTTGTGCACTTTGCTGACCCATGGCTGAGATTATTCTCTGTGTCTGACAAAACCTCAAAACTGATATCATTGTCTAATTTGTAGCTGTGAATGATGGAGTTGTCAAAATGATTCCTCTTACAGATGGCTCAAATAGGAATGGAAAAGGTGAGTTCATCCACACACGTTTTTCTTTATCAAATATTCCCTCCGGTCCAAAGTAAGTGTCACAGTTTTAAACTAAGGTACAACATTGTCTAATTTATAGTTGCGAATGATGGAGTTGTCAAAATGATTCCTCTTACTGATGGCTTAAATAGGAATGCAAAAGGTTAGTTCATTCACACACGTATTTCTTTATCAAATATAATTTAAAACTGTGAAACTTATTATGGACGGGAGGGAGTAGTACTTTGTGATGTTTTCCATTATTCAGTTATGCTCTGATGTGTTGTGTGCGAAGTTGTTGTGACAGGGCAGAGTGATAACGGAGGCACGCCACACACAAAAATTGCTGAATTTTCGGATGTTACTCTACCGGCCCAGAAAAAACCAAGGGTTCAAGGTTGGTATGCTCGAATGAGTGAAGAAAAGAGAGCCGAATACCTATTTAAGCAGCCACAGGCACGTCAAAGAAACGAGACACGGCTAACTCGGAAAACAATGACTCGGCCGCAGCGCTTGTAACACCTGGTATCACCCGCAACTCTATATTGTTGTATAGCTATAAATATATATAATTCTTCTTGTTGAAATTACATCTCAGCCACACATCCCACATCTCTCAATGGACCAGATTGCCTTAATGTTGTATCACATCATTTACCATATTCAATTAGCAATAATTACCATGATCGATGCCATCATAATTATGCAATAATTACCACGACCTCGCTCCAACCTGGGCCTATTTTAATCATATCAATTAGCAAGAATTACCATGATCTATGCCATCATTTTTTTTAAACTCAACCTTGGGTGTTGCGTACATAGAAGGAAGATATCAATTAGCAGTAATTATCATGATCTACGCCATCATTTTTTTTGAAACCCAGCCTTGTGTACTGCGTACATAGAAGGAAAAAAGAAAAAGGCCTGGCCACGTTCGCATGTAGGCAGAGAATAACTTGGAAACCAAATCACTTGTTTCCCTGTTTGTTCGGACCCTGACCTTGATTCCCATCGTTCTTGACTTCCGTCAATTCCTTCTTTTCGTTCACTTGTTTGAGTGTTCATCGTCTTCGACGGCTCGACTTTGGTTTGACTCTCCCGGTCTTCTCGTCCGGAGGAACAACGGCGACGTGGGCCTGCAGCGCTACGCAGCCAAGACAGGTACGAGCATGTGTCCTTACACAGTCACGCCAAGCGCCCTATGCCTTTGCATGTACTGTTAATTACTCAAACTTGTCTGGAAGTGGGGTTCAGAGATCGACCATCAATTCATCCTTGATCAAATCCATTTTCATGGAACAAAATGAATGATCAGCGCCAGTCAAGTAATTAAAGCTTGATCCCATCGCAACTCCATTTAAACGCCTGCTCGATGCGGGGAGATTGGACATACCTCCTGCTAAGGATCCACCTGATCGATCCGGGCCTGCAAATTCGTACACCACGCACTACTAGGAAAAGGGCTATAGATAGGATTGATACTAATGGCGCACCAGGTAAGCAGTGCGCCACTACTATATACTAATGGCGCACCGGTTGTTGATGCGCCATTAGCGTGGAAGACACTAATGGCGCACCGTACACTCGGTGCGCCACTAGTATTAATTTTTTTTCATTTTTCCATACATACTAATGGCGCATCGGGTCGTAGTGCGCCATTACTAGCTCTAACTAGTAATGGCGCACCTGGTAGGCAGTGCGCCATTAGTATATATATATATATATTTTACTTTTTTGCAAAACTACTAATGGCGCACCGTGCCACAGTGCGCCATTACTAGTTTAAACTACTAATGGCGCACTTTTCCACAGTGCGCCATTAGTATATATATTTTTTTTACTTTTCTGCAAAACTACTAATGGCGCACCACCTGCAGGTGCACCATTAGTAACCTGGGTTACTAATGGCGCATTTGCTGGTGGTGCGCCATTAGTAACCTGGGACCCCAACAAGATATTTTGGACAGCCACATACCTACCCACTCACTTTCCCCACTTCATTCCCTCCACCTCCTTCTCCAAGCTTTCGGCTGCCTCCTCCTCCTCACCTCATTTCCACCATAGATTCATCAAAATTAAGTGGTGAAATTATCTTTTTTGATAGGTAAGTAAGGGGAAAGCTATCTTCATGATGTAGATCTACTTTTTTTCTCCCTAGCTCGCTCCAACAACGTGCACATGCACTTTTTGTGGCCTAGCTAGATCTATGTATGTTTGTGGTGTTGCATGTGTTTGTGGTGTTGCATATATGTTTGTGTTTGCAGGTACCGGTATTTGAAATGCGATAGTTGCCAAAATTTTGCCGGAATGTTGATTCATTTCTGTTTCGGCGAGAACTTTGGCACTATGCATTCTTTTTGGTCTTATTTTTAGGGAAGGTCATGCCAAATTTTTTCTTGGTTCTAAAATATCGTTTTGCTCTACCCCGCAGGCCACCATGGTCCGCACGATGACCGAAGGCATCGTGAATAGGTTTTTGAGCTCTGTGAAGGCCGAGATGCTTCAAAAGAACGAGACGGAGATAAGATGTCCATGTCGAAGATGCAAGCTGAAGAGCCTTATTGCGGACCCGGATTCCGGGCAGGTGCGGGACCACCTGCTCTTGCAAGGTGATGAAGATAACTATGAAGTCGTCCATGGGGGGCGGGCAAGAAATGAGGAAGGGCAACAAGACAAGTACCACCACGGCGAGGGTGGGCGAGAAGACGAAGAATCTCCAGGACATGATCACGGCGGTGATGCTGTACACAGTCATCATGTAGAAGATGTCGTACATGATGATGAGGAAGATCAAGACGAAGGGCATGATCATGAAGATGAAGATGCCGGAGCAAACGACGATGGAGGCTGGGTGCAGGACCCTCATATTCAAGAGCTGCTTCTCAAGCAGACGGATAACGCAAGAGCTGCCGCCTAAGAGAAAGCCAAGCTGGATCAACTGGAGATAGACGCGGTTAGTCCATTGTATGAAGGATGCATGCCCGAGGATACCCGCCTAAAAGTAACGCTCATGGCTCTGGAGATGAAGGTAAAACACAAAATGACCGACGCATGCTTCGACGAGAACATGTCATTCTGGCACGAACGTCTTCCCAAGGGGAACAAGTGCCCGACCAGTTTCGAGGAGGCGAAGAAAATCGTGTGTCCTATGGATTTACCGCACATGAAATACCATGTGTGCATGAACAATTGCATCATTTATTGGGACGAGCACGCGGAGTCTACCATATGTCCGGTGTGCGGCGTCACTCGATACAAGAAGAGGAAGAAAGCTCCTCGAAAATCAGTGTGGTACTTTCCGATCACTCCTCGTCTACAGCGGTATTTCGCGGACCCTAAGGTAGCAAAGCTCCTGCGTTGGCACGCGGATAGGGAGGAGAAGAAGCGGGAAGATGACGGAAATGATCCGGAGATAAATAAAAAAGACAAGATGCTGAGTCACCCGAAGGATGTGAGCCAGTGGCAAGCGTTGAACTTCGAATACCCAGAATTTGGGAAGGATCCAAGGAACATCGTGCTGGGCGCGAGCACCGATGAGTCAATCCGTTTGGCAGCCAGAGAAGCACACATAGCACTTGGCCTGTGTTTGTGTGGATGGACAACCTTCTCCCCTGGTTGTGCATGAAGAGGGAGTACATTCACATGAGTATGCTAATTGAAGGGCCGAAACAACCAGGGAACGACATCAATCTGTATCTGGGGCTGCTGAAGGAGGAGCTAGACACGCTGTGGAAAACGCCAGCCAATACGTGGGACGCTGCAAAGAAAGAATATTTCCCTATGAGAGCCGCACTGCTCACGACGGTGCACGACTATCTCGGTTACGGATATCTCGCGGGGCAGGTAGTCCACGGATTTTCTGGATGCATAAGGTGCATGGATGACACAACGTATCGCCAGCTAGATAGATATCCCGGGTCTTCGAAAACCGTGCTCATGGGACATTGAAGGTGGCTTCGCGATGATGACCAGTGGAGGAAACGCAAGGATCTGTTCGATGGTGAAACCGAACCCTGAAAATGCCCGTGTACGAGGAGCGGTGAGGAAATAGACGAGCTGTTGAAAAATTGGGAAGACTGCCCACTGCCAGGAAAGAAACAAAAGGCGCCAGAGCCGGGAAAGAAGCGAAAGGCGCCAGAGCCGCTGCTGAAGGTTTGGAAAACGAGGTCTGTTTTCTGGGACTTGCCATACTGGAAGATCCACCATGTGCCTCACAGCCTTGATGTCATGCATATCACGAAGAACGTGTGCAAGAGTCTGCTTGGTACCCTGCTCAACAAGCCAGAGAGGACCAAAGATGGGCTGAAAGCAAGGGCAGACATGAAATCAATGGGCATCAGGCAGGAGCTTCACGCTAATGATGATGATGATGATGATGATGATGATGATGATGAGGCGAAGCAGGACACAGAAAGTCGTCGCAAAGGCAAAAAGGCCAACAAGACCGGAAATGACTACCCTCCTGTGTGCTTCACTCTAAGTCAGGAGGAGATCGAGCAGTTTTTCACCTGCCTCCTAGGAGTAAAACTTCCTTACGGTTACGCGGGGAAGATAAGCAGATACCTAAACCCAGCGAAGCAGAAGTTCAGCGGGATGAAGTCTCACGACTGTCACGTGCTGATGACGCGGATACTTCCAGTTGCAATCCGTGGGATCATGGACGCGCACATCCGTGAAATGCTATTTGGCCTATGCAACTTTTTCGACGTCATCTCTCGGAAGTCCATTGGCATGAGGCAACTCAGAAGGCTACAGGAAGAGATCGTGGTGATACTATGCGAGCTTGAGTTGTACTTCCCGCTCGCATTCTTCGATGTTATGGTGCATCTGCTGGTCCATATCGTGGAGGATATCATCCAACTCGGGCCGACGTTCCTGCACAGCATGATGCCGTTTGAAAGGATGAATGGTGTCATCAAAGGATACGTTCGAAACATGTCACGTCCAGAGGGAAGTATAGCCAGTGGCTTTCTGACCAAAGAGTGCATCTCCTACTGCACGAATTATCTAGGCGTCGAGAACCCTGTTGGTCTGCCCGTCAACAGGCACCTCGGCAGGCTCGCTGGATGGGGTCACCGCGAGGGTCGCCGCGAAATGCATGTCGACTTCGAGGGTCGACTCGCCGACTTTGAAAGAGCAAACCTAGTCGCGCTACAACACATAGACATGGTCAATCCTTGGGTGGTAGAGCACAAAACCTTTATTGAGAAGACGTGCAATGACCGAGGCCAACAGAGGATGGACGGAGATATAATCAAAGAGCAGAACTCATGTTTCATGCGTTGGTTCAAGCAGAAGCTTCTGTTGTACCCTTTACATGAGGATTCTTCCGCGGAAGAACAACTCATATTCGCCTTGTCACAGGGCACCGAGCACAACCTGATTCCCTATGAGGCGTACGATATCAACGGCTACACATTCTACACCGAGAACAAGGACATGAAGAGCGATGGTTATCAGAACTCCGGGGTAACAATGGAATCCTACACCGGCAATGACAAGGACAGATACTACAAAAGGATCGAGGAGATCTGGGAGCTGAGCTACGCTGGAGAGAAGGTCCCGATGTTCCGTGTCAGATGGGCCAAGAGCGTCCTAAAAGAAGACCGGTATTTCACCACCATGGTTATACCCGAAGCTAAATCCAAGACCGCGGGCGCAAACGTCACCACGAAAAATGAGCCATGGGTACTGGCTTCCCAAGTGGACCAATGCTTCTTCATTACCGACCCGTCAAAGCCCAGTCATGTTGTCGTGAGGAGAGGCAAAAGGCAGATCATCAGAATAGATGGAGTAGCCAATGAGCAAGACTTCGACAAGTACGGCGACCCGAAGATCGAACATGACAACGACGATGAAGTAGCAGCACACACCACAAGAAGAAGCAGGACCACCCTACCTAAAGGACGTCTGTTCCACAGAAGAACTCCATTTGCGAAAAAGAAGGGCAAGAAGATTGTGAACAGATAGCTAGCTAAGATCGATTGTATTTAAATCGTAGTCTTCATTTCTCGATTGTATTTCATGGGCACTTTTTGATATCATGAATATTTTTAAATTTCATGGGCACTTTTTGAATTCATGAGGACACTTGATCTCAATCCCCCTCCATCTTGATCTCGATTCCCCCTCCATCTCGATCTCGATCCCATCCGCACCCTCCCCCACTAGCTCCACCGCTGTCGACGACCCACCGCAACCCTCCCCCGCTCCACCACCACCGACGAGCACCCGGCCCCCCGCACCCTCCCCCGCTCCACCGCCGCCAATGGGCACCCCCCGCACCCTCCCCCGCTCCACCGCCGCCGACGATGATATTTTCAAGTAACAAATTTGAACATATTTTTAAAAAAATTATTAATGTTTTTATAAAAATATATTACTGTTATGATTTAAACAAGTTTGAACATATTTAAACACAAATAAATATCAAACAGGATTTAAAATGCATAAAAAATATTGGGGAGCCTGGGAATCGAACCCAGGACCTCCTGGTGTGTGTGCTGCGTACTGACCACTCGGGCTAGTGGGCGGGTTCTGTTGTAGATAGGGTTAGGTGGTATATAACCTGACAAGTCGGGCTAGATTAAATTACTTATGGCGCACCCCTCGGTGGTGTGCCATTGCTATGGATGTACTTATGGCGCACCCCTGGGTGGTGCGCCATTGCTAAGCCTCCCCCCACACTAAAATCCCCAATCCCTCCCCTGCCTCATCTCACCCGCGCCTGACCACCACCGACCACCACTTCCCCCGTGCTCATCGTCCCTGGCCGTGCTCGCTTCCAATGCCCCCTCCTCGAGCTGAGCACCACCTCCCTCACCGTCCCCCTCCGCCCGCGCCCGCGCCCTCGCCGTCCCCCTCCCCCCGCGGCCCCGCCCGCGTCAACCTCCTTCCTGAGCGCGACAGTTAGGGTTCCTAGCCACCGCCACCGCTGCCGGCCCACCGCTGCGGCGCGCCCAGCCGGTCGAACCCTCCGCTGCCCCGCCTCCGGTACAGGACCCCAGCAGCGCCTCCCCCCATCAAGCAGCCGCTCCCACCAGCGGCGCCCCCCTCCCTGGAGCAGGCGCTCCTGCCCAGCAACACTGCCGCCTGGAGCTACGCCGGCGACCAGTCCGTAGGCAGGTAGCCACCACTCCTTCGTCCTTCCTCCCTCTTCCCTCATCCCCCCTCCCTCCTTCCTCTTGCATCCTCTGTTCCATTTTTTTCCTGATTTTTTTAGTGGATGAGTACTTGATGTAGATTTGATGCTGTAGGAATATAATGATAGTTATTTCTTGCTTGCTCCGTGATTTTAGAGGATTGTGCTTGATAGGTGTTTGTGATAATGCCTCTAAGGGCAAATGTTTACAAACTGTAGGTTGAATATTTTTCATGAGCAAATGTTTTGGTTTAAACATGTTAGCAAATTGTAGATTAAGTTGTTTTATCTGCAATTTGAGAGAGTAGGAGCTTTGTGTTGGTTATACTGGCCGAAATTGGTTAACACATATCTTCTAGAGAGATCCTTGTTCTAGGATCTGAGCTCTCTCTTCTCTGAATTCAACTAAGGCATGAGGAACAAGGGGGAGATAGCTATTAGATCCATGTCTTAGTAGTGGTAAACAATCGTGTAGGTCAATTTTGACTCTGATCTTGAACTACAGGGTTGCAATGTTTTGGCATCAACACTTGTAAGAAAAGAAAAAGCAGGAGAATGAAGATTATATTAAAAATGGTATTAGTAGTGGTAAACAAGCATATAATCCCTCCCAGGTATAACAATAACTTTATGCAGGAGAGTGAAAGAAGAAGCATAGGCTTAATTGAGCTGTGGAGTTCTTGTTACCTTGTCCGTCTGTCCTCGTTAGTTACATGTATCTCTCTGTTTGTGTTTCCGCGTAACAGGTTCCATCACGGTTGGAGAAAAACTGAGGCGTTTGTTGGCTCCAAGACAGTGATACAGGTATATACATGTGCTCTGCTTACTTGTTTGGTTTGCAATAGTGGTGAGCCTCCTCCACCCCCACCCGTTCCCCCCTCGGTCGCATGCACCCGTCGCCCCCATCGGGTAAATTCTATTATGAAATAATTCCTACTGTTATTGAAAATATAAATGAAATGATTTGGAACACCAAGCAAGAGTTATGTTTCAAGTTGCTGAACCTTTTCATATAAGCTTGCAGAAGATTTAATTGATCATACAGAAAATGAAAAACGAAGGTCATACCGATCCTAGTTGGTATTATTTTCCTCAATTTTAAGTGTTGAATGAACACATAAAGAGAGTGCTAAGTGATTTCAATATATCAAGTTTCAGAATAATATATAGGATTGTTGGTTTTTAACCTTGGTTGCCATTGTTTCTTTTTGTAACGGTCTGAAGAATGACTCATTCCGTTTGTGCTAACAATTTCTATGTGAAAGCAACTAGTTGGAGTAGATTTGTGCACACAATACTCCTTCCAAGACAATTTGCTTCCAAGGAGTAGTTTTAGTTTGATTGCAAGGAGTAGTTTCAGTAAAGTTTCAGCATGGTTTCAGTATAGTTTCAGCATGGTTTCAGTTTGCTTCCAAGGAGTTGTTCTCTGTCTGGTCCAATTCTGAAGAAATAAAAAGTGAATAGTTTGTTTGTTCCCTATGTGATCACTCTATTTTTTGAGTACTGACATTAGTTATGTTTGTTAGCAGCAAGATATTTAAATGAAGCTTGTTCTTTTTCAACTGTTCAACTGATGCCATGAAACTGAATATAGTAGTTGAAAACCCTGTTTTTCTTCCTGATCGTGAAAATTTGCAGTCCTGTTTGTGTTTTGGTTTTGTTGGTTGACAATTATGTTTAGTTTTTCATTTCATGGGTGCTGTAAAATGTGCAGGTGGTGAGTTGAGGCTCAGCATACAGCTTGTTTGGACTAACCAAGAGGACGAGGTATGTTGCTTGCCCAAGCTAAGTGAAACGTACGCGCCAAGTTTTCAGTTATATAATTACCTGTTAGTGCTTAGTTAAACTGCATGATACGGCCATAGCAGATGGATGGTACTAGGTGTTGTTTTGTTTCTTGCCAATGTATTCAGAGAGCAGATGTGCCACTGTAGATTTCTTTTCTTGAAGGCAGCTCACATAAGTTCAGCTACAAGTGAACAACTTGCTGCTATTAGATCTAGAATGGAAGCTCACATAAGTTGAACTGATTTTTGTCCATATGAAAGCAAAGGACCATATGGTCTATGGCCTTTTCATCCATATGAAAGTAGAGGCACATTGTGGTGCTAGTTTGCTGGGTTTTGTCTCCGACCATCGTGTCGTGATGAATTTGCAGGTACCCCGAGAGGCCCTTGAGTTTGCCGGAATGTTGATTAACTTCCGTTCTGGCAAATTCGGGTACTCCATATGTCCTATTTTCAGCAAAGGTCATGCTGAAATTTTCCGTGAATTTTAGCATGACTTTGCTACAAATAGGACATATGGGGTACTTGCGACTAATGCATGGGCCGGGGTATCTTAGTACTTAATTAAGTAGGATCAACTACCCCTTTATTCTTGCTGCATTAAATCATAGGTGGCAATAGAGCCAAGTGATTGTGCCCAACTTAGAATTCTCCTTAGCATCGATAAACCCTAGATGATAAACCCAACATAGGTGGCAATAGAGCCAAGTGATTAGTGCCAAGTGATTAGGCCCAACCTAGGGTGCCTCGGCATCGATAAACCCTAAATGATGAAAACTTAACTTGGCTGCCCCAGATGCCTCGGTGTCGATGAGAACCTAAATGATGTATGCTTAGGCTTTTAGGGTGCCTCGGCGTCGACAAACCCTAAATGATGAAAGCTTAGGCTTTTAGGGTGCCTCGGTGTCGACAAACCCTAAATGATGAGACCATGATCTTGTTCCTTGACAATAACCAACTTTTTGACCAAACGTTTTTCCTATTTAGAGAGAAACATGGCCCACAACGATGAGGCCGGTGGTTCGGGCGGCAAGCAATTCTGGGAGCTGTCCCAGGAGATGGAGGAACAACCTCACCGCTATGAGGACGCCGCGGAAAACACTGATCCTGATTACACAACCCCTAGTGGCGTCGGGGATGACACCACTGATGGTGCTGCCGAGGATGCCACCACTGATGATGGCCGTGCACACACAGATGGCAGCCAACGGAAGAAGCAAAGGAAGGACCGATGCCCGAATGCGCTCCGCACCCTCAAGGAGGAATTCACTCAAGTGGACTCCGACGGGAATCCAACGGAGCCCAAACATATAGTCAAGGGGAACTCGGTTCTGCTCGGGTGCATTCTCCGGAGCACCGTCTCGATCAACACCGAGAACCCTAGGCATAAGGACCAAGGGAATTTGCGCAACCTCCTCTTCACAAAGCTGCACGAACGATACAAGTTCCGCACCGAATTTGATAACACACGCCTCTCAGGGAATAAAGTGAACAGTGCCGCCCTCACGAAGATGAGCACGGCCCTGTCTACTTGGAGAAGCGCGGTGAAGAGAATGATTGATAGAGGTGATAGTTATGAGAAGATCAAGGCGAAATATCCTTTGATGAGCAAAGATGAGTACAAGGAGTTCAAGATCAAGTGCGAGAGCAGTGCAACCTCCGAATCAAGTCAGTGGGGGAAAGAAATGCGGGAGTTCAACTTAGGGGAACACAAACTCGGTCCCGACGGTTACAGAGTGGCGGAGCCTATATGGGACAAGGAGGACGCGGAGCGTGCCGAGCAAGGCCTACCGCCCCGCTTCGAGAAATACAGCGGTAACAAGCAGACCAGGAACTATGTCTGGGCCCGGTACAAGGAGGACCCAATAACAAAGGAGCTTACCACGGATCCAAAGACCAGGGCGCTTGAGCTTGTTCTGGTAAGGAATACACCCCTGCGTAATTAGCTCCATATGGTTGCACTCAAATTAATCACCAATATTTCTAAATGGTTCACGTTCCTTTCGCAGGACACTGAAAGCAGTAGCGCGGGGTCGTCTCAGAGCTCCCCTTTCGACACCCCTTTAAATAGGGCGTTGAACATAATGAAAAAGAAGGATAAGCTCACTAAGCCGACGTCAGCTGGTCGTGTGGCCGGCAAAGGCTTGTCCAGAAAATGGGGGTCATACTATACCGCTGGTGTGCGGAAGGAGAAAAAGACCAGCTCGGAAAGCCAGACGCGCGAGGTTGAAGAACTCAAGGCAGAAGTGGCGTGGATTCCGGAGCTTATCCAAGAGCAAGTGGAACAACAACTGGGAACGAAGCTCAACGCCATGGTGCCTAGGTTTATTCATGGGCTGACGACGTGGATTGCAGGCGGCCAACGGGGGCCTCCCCCGGTTCCCAGCTTCACGGCCAGCAACTCGCACAGCGCGCAGGCAGCGCCATTGGTGTCTCCGGCGGCGCCATTGGTGTCTCCGGCGGAGGCGGTATTCGTGTCTCCGGCGCCGGCACGGGCATTGGAGCTTAATGCACCCGGGTGTAAGCCGACCGGCACCTCGCCAGCAAGCGCCCCCTCCGTCAGTTGCGCGCCCGCCGTTGGTGGTGCCTCGACATTAGCCGAGCTCGACAGCATCACGGTAACTAAGCCTCTCGGCAGATGACTTCATCTCCTTGCCTTTGACTGGGCATCCCTGATGCCCTGTACATGTTTTCGCAGGGCACGCCGATGTTCCTTGCACTCTTCTGCACTTCATGGGCGCCGAGTTGGTCGATGTCGCCAAGGGCATAATCGTTCAACCGGGCAACCGCATGTTCCACGGTAATCTGGTGGCACCCACAGTGTATAGGGTTGAAGTGGTTCGGGTGCTGCCAGGATGCGACGAGTTGTTACCTCCGATTCGACCCGCTGGGGCCGATGAAGAAGATGAGATGACCCTCAGCGCCTGTGTAAACTAGCCCCTGCTTTGGCCGAAGAGCCAGATTCGTTTGGGGGCGGGGGACACCACCCCACAAACAAGACCACCAGTCGTGCCGGCGCCAAGCATTGGCAAGAACGCCGCAACGCTACTGGACCTGCCGGACATCCTTATGGCACAGGATCCGGACATCCCGATGGCACAGGATCTGGACGGCGACGACAACGACGATGGTACATTTACCAAAGTTGATAAGTACTTTGCCGAACATGGGTACACTGACGAGTTCTGCGGGCCTCTTTCTCAAGAACCCAACCAAGATGCCCACGATCTAGCTGGTACGGCGGAGAAATCCAATTGCAACAGGGGTCGTCTGGCGTTCAGTTCTCAGGACACGCCTCCAGCTCCCGCCTTCACCGAGCCTCAGATAGCTGAGGTGCGAAATATTATCAGCCCGAACACGCTCAAGAAGGCGGTCTGTGAGCAAAACTCGGTCCCATTACAGGAGATCAAGAAGAAGGGACGGAAGCGAAAGACTAACAAGGGCGCCGGTGCGAGCCAGCCGGCACCGAGTTTGATCCGTGCTCAGGACGGGCCACCTTCACCTAAGGATATCTCGAGGAGGGTGCATGTGGCGGGTAGGGCGATGCTACCGCCAAATATGCTGAATGCTGCAACCGGTGCTATGCGAAGTCTGCACGACAGTGTTCTTTCTTTGGAGAAGCGGAGTCTCAGAGAGAATGATGTGGCATACCCAGTTTTCGTGGCCAAGGTGCCAGAGGGCAAGGGCTTTGTGGATGGTGACATCGGGGGTACGATCGTCCCGCGGTTTGATGACATCTTTGCTATGTTTAACCTTCATCCGCTGCACTACACCTTCGTTTGGCTATTTTCGCTGAGTATGGAGATGTGGATCATTAGAGACAAGACCCCGGGCATCGTGATAGTCGACCCCTTCTACATGCGTGCCAATCACTTGAGCAGCGCTGGGGACCGCCAAGTTGCGAGTTCACACCTCGAAGGCGTCATTCTGGCAAACCCAGATAAGGATAACTTCCTTGTGGCTTACTTTCCCGAGTAAGTCATCCCTTAACCGCCCCGTAACATATGATTTCTTAGATTTCGATCATTCTTTTTTTTCTAACATTCCGTGTTCTGTGAAGTGACACACATTGCACACTCATCCTCTTAAGCCTGAAATATTCCATGGCCACGTATTTCAACCCGAACCGTAACTCCAAGATAGACTACACAAATGTCAAGAAAGTTCTTGATGATGTTCTCCCAGGCTACGCCAAATCTGGAGGCACCTTCACCAGGGCAGTTCGTAAGTATGGCAAGCACACCTTCTCACACAATACGAATTTCTGCTGCGTCAAGCAGCCGCCTGGCGGTCAGAATGATGCCTACTACGCCCTCCATCACATGCGGGCGATCGTAAGGGACCATCATCAACTTCTGCTACCAGATAGTCTCAAAGATTGGGCCGCGAGGTTGTCGGCAACCCAGGACGCGGACATTAGACAAGAATTCTTTCGCATCTAGTCGGAGTTTGCAGACATCATCCATCAAGATGTCCTTCATACCTCGGGGCAGTTCTACCTCAGATATCAACCGTCCAACAATGAGATAGATGGAATGCTACAAATGCAGGGTGACAACGACCGCGATTTCATGACCATCACGACAGACGACTGCTTCATCCACGCTCCTGTCCGATGAGTCGAGTCGAAAGTAGTGATGTGTAGTTCTGAAACATTGATTGGCTCATGTTGTAATTAAACTTTAATGAATTCGTATGTCTCTTTGGTTTGGACAGTCATTCAACTTAGATGTAATCAATGCTATTTATTCGTAGGATCATGAATCGTGCTATTAATGTCTTGCTTTTCTCTTCCGATCCTTTTGTTGCATACTTACATATTGCTTATGTATTGTCTGTTGTCTGTTGTTTGGCTTGTGCATAGAGATGTCGTCATATGTCGTGTACAAGGGTAAGGTTCCCGGAGTCTACGATGACTGGGAGGAGTGTCGGAGACAGGTTCACCGTTTCAGCGGTAACAGTTACAAAGGGTACACCACTAGGGCGGAGGTCGAATCTAGATATGCCCGCTATCTAGCGGGAGAGAGGAGGGAGCGTTGGAGGAACCGGATGAAGACCAGTTTGATCGCGATGATGCTCATCATGATGACCACAACTCTCTTTTATGTGATGGTAGTTTAGATGATCGATATCGACTTGTAATGTGAAGACAAACTCGATACTCGCGGTCTTGAGACTTGTAATGTTTTATCTTTGTTCGGTCTTTTGAATTCGGAGACTAATATGATGAATTGTATTCGGAGACTAAGCTTCTATTGTATTCGATGAATCTGCTGTTGCTGTGTGCTGATTTCTATATTCTGTCCAATAATATATTTTGTAACCTCTGCAAAAATCAGAAAAGCAAAAAAAACCAAATATTCATACTAATGGCGCATCAAGGCAGAGTGCACCATTAGTATGCCAAAGGATACTAATGGCGCATCAAGGCAGAGTGCGCCATTAGTATGGCAAAGCACATGGTTACATATGGCCCCCCGGGAGGCATACTAATGGCGCATGGTGTTACATACTAATGGCGCACTGCTTGGTGCGCCATTAGTATACCAGATACTAATAGCGCACCAGTGGTGCGCCATTAGTAAAAAATTCTAGTGGCGTGCTACTAATGGCGCACCGGTAGTGCGGCATTAGTAGGCAAAACCGGTGCGCCATTAGTAGGCCTTTTCCTAGTAGTGACGCACGTAATCTCCATCCAGTTAAGATGGGACGCCGCAAGCGGAACAATAGTAATTAAGATCGGTGCAGCTGGTTCGTACGTGGTACTGTGGTACGAGCAGAGCCCCATACTTACAATTGATTCCTACTGCCTACTTGCTGCCGAACTTGATGATTTTTTTTGTCAACTTGTGATTGCTTTTACCACGCTTGCCGCGTGGTCTGCCGAACTTGATGATAATTCCAATTAAACTACTCGTACATGCTAATTTCATGTAGCATATGCCACGGCCTTATTGTTTAAAGGCCGTAGTTCGTACTTACTATGGTGCATGCGCGCTGCAATATCTTGGCCTCAGCCTATGGAGACTGGCCGATGGCGCAGCTGGTCTTGAATCCTTGCTTGGCAATGCTGTCGCTGTGGTACAGTCGGATATCCTTAATCAGCTTGCTCAGTATGCATTGAGGTGTTTGCTTTTATTTGTGTGTTTATTAAATGAACCTTCTTTCCCCTCTAATTGTTAGATCTCGAGCATGTCTCCTATGTATGTTAATTACTATTACACATTTATACTACGAGCCTCGAAGGGCCCCAGGGCCCTGAATTCTCAGTACCGGCCCTGTCTACAATATATCAATTAACCCGCCTCTCTGCTTGTTTAAGCGAAGCTTTGCGTACGTGTGCTCCCGCTCCTTTATGAATTGGTTTATCATTCTGAATCCAACATATTTTGTATATTGATCTTTTGCCAGATGTTTCAACAGCCCTGAGCGGCTACGTCGACGAGCGAGCTGGCAAGTGGACGTGTTACGTAAGATATGCAGTCGGGGATCAAATTCACTGGGACCGATCAACATAATTCGAAGGTGCGGGTACTGACCAAATAAATTCAAACCGAATTGTCACTGTCATTGTTAGCTCCCTCAAATTGTTAGATCTTTCGGAATGTGTTGTACTGATTATTAAAGGTTTCGGAGTGTGCTAACCAGAAGCAGGTGATTACTAATAATAGTTGGAAAAGATTAATTAAAAAGGTAGTAGTGTGATGTGCTTTGCTTTCTACAAACTTTGGGGCCAAGTTACATCTACCTAACAAACTGACATAACGTGTACCAATAGTACATTAGATTTTTCAATTCAAAAGTGCTACTTTATGTTCTCCATCTCAGAAAACCGGTGATAATTTTTTTTGCACTATCACTTTTTTTAACTTTGCAAAATCCATCCATGAGAGGATTATTCAAATCTGAATCCGAGTGGGCTCACAGCCAACTAACGTCCTATATGATACCTTCTTTAGTGCTCTTCGGTGATATCTATTCTCTATTTGCTAATCAAGAGTCAAAATCCATTTGTTGCAGAATTCGGAATCATGTACTGATTTGGAGAATAATCTTAGCAATGGTGGAGGGTGGTATGCTCGTCTGTCCGGTGAGAAGAAAGCGGAATACCTAAAGAAACTACGAATAGCACGCCAGGCTAAAAAAAGATGAAACTAAGTCATCTACACCATCTAGCGGATTGGTTAGGAGCGAACGTGCTCCATTTACTGATGTAACAAACATGTTTGCAAAAGGTCCATGTTTGTGCACTTTGCTGACCCATGGTTGAGATTATTCTCTGTGTCTGACAAAACCTCAAAACTAATATCATTGTCTAATTTGTAGTTGTGAATGATGGAGTTGTCAAAATGATTCCTCTTACAGATGGCTCAAATAGGAATGGATAAGGTTAGTTCATCCACACACGTTTTTCTTTATCAAATATTCCCTCCAGTCCAAAGTAAGTGTCGCAGTTTTGAACTAAGGTACAACATTGTCTAATTTATAGTTGCGAATGATGGAGTTGTCGAAATGATTCCTCTTACTGATTGCTTAAATAGGAATGGAAAAGGTTAGTTCATTCACACACGTATTTCTTTATCAAATATAGTTTAAAACTATGGCACTTATTATGGACGGGAGGGAGTAGTACTTTGTGATGTTTTCCATTATTTAGTTATGCTCTCATGTGTTGTGTGCGAAGTTGTTGTGACAGGACAGAGTGATAATGGAGGCACGCCACACACAAATATTGCTGAATTTTCGGATGTTACTCTACCGGCCCAGAAAAAACCAAGGGGTCAAGGTTGGTATGCTCAAATGAGTGAAGAAAATAGAGCTGAATACCTACTAAAGCAGCGTGAGGCACGTCAAAGAAAACGAGATGCGGCTAACTCGGAAAACAATGACTCAGCCGCAGCGCTTGTAACACCTGGTATCACCCGCAACTCTATATTGTTGTATAGCTATAAATATATATAATTCTTCTTGTTCAAATTAAATGTATATTCAGCAAAATCGGTTAGGAGACCACATGTTGCCAACCAAAAATCTCAACCTATAGCACGCATCCAATGCACTTTATCAGACGTTACAAATGCAAGCTTGCAGCAGTCAGGTTTGATGCAATGTGCACACATTAGTATTCTTGTGTTATCAAACATGTACTCAAAATTGAATAATGCAAGAGATTCTGCCACTTGCAGATGTTAATGCAACATGTTTGAAAGATGTCACGCTTCATTGTTCTCAGGTCATTCCTAACACTATATGTATCAATACCAACTCCACCCCGAGTGCAATTCAAAGTGATAATTCTGTACAAACCTTCCATACATGCTTTGAAACTAGATGTGGCAGCGTAGGTAAAGACTTGCGTGCTCATAACTATATTCTTCTTTTAGTCCATAATTTGTATTCTTATGTTCAATTTTCTGATCAGTTCAAAGATCATCCGGGAGCCTTTTAGTTCCATCATCTCTCAAGCAAAGTGCAGCAGAAAAAAAGGTTGCGTGAGAGAGTCCGATACAATTCAACGAGTCCCGAACAAATGTCTTCTCTCTTGCAGAAGAAACGCGACTACAGCAAAATGAGGACCAAAGTTGTAGCATCAAACTTCAACACTAATATGTCCCCAGGTACATGTCGCATAATATTATTTCACAGATTGTAACAATATAGTGATTAAACAGCATCTATGTTGTACGTGTAGGGGAGCCTGTCCATGGATGTACCTCGTAGATAAATGTGAATATCAATACGAATGAAGATTCTGATTGGCTGCAGAGAAATGATATGTACGAGATGCAGCAAATAAAGAGACAAAAAACACCTATCAATATGTCCAGTGCTACTGATCCGCGTGAAGCTCTTGCGGGTAAATATTTTATTATTTGATAGCTGGATGTTTTGCATAAATTACTATCTTCAATAATGAATTCTTACCAAGTATTCGCTAGGAGACAAGCACCAGACTGAAGATCCCTATGGAATACTTGAGCCCCATGAGGAAACATCCAACTTTCAGGGTATGTATATTGTTGCGTGCATTTTTCACGCCCTTTGGCCAAACACGTAAAAGTGTGTAATTTACATTCTCTTTGTCGTGGAATGACTATCTTTCCCATTAGAATGCTTGGAGGCCATACACCATGGAGAACACGCACAAGATGAGCTTGATAATGAAGCAAGGATGTTCACTGAACAATGTAAGCATCTCTAAAACTATCTTGATTTACCAACAAAACACTCTACCATTTCAAACATGTAAATTAATTAAATGTCCATATCCAGATGCCCAATTTGAATCATACCAAGTAGCTGCTGATGGCATACCCCTTTATGCCGATGATAACCAAGCCTACCATAACCTTCCAAAGAAGCATCATGTTTTGAGGAAAGTTAAAGATTGCATCTATTGTGGAGCAATGCGATTTCAATACAAGGGGCGACATTTTTTTGTAGAAAAGGAAAAGTTAGCATATCTATTCCAGATGTGGTTGCTGAGTTGAAACGATTGTTTACAATTCAGGATGATTATGATGCTAAACATTTCCGAGATAACATAAGGTATTACAACTCACACTTCTCATTCACGAGTCTTGGAGTGACACTCGACCAGTGAGTCAGCACTGCAGCAGGCACTGGGATATATACATTCCGTGCACATGGACAATTGTTCCACCATTTGGATCATTTGGTTCATGGTGAACATGCTCCGCGACATTTGCAACTATATATTTATGATACGGATGACAGCTTGGCGCACCGTGTCCAAATGTCACCGGATCTTAATATTGATCTCATTCGAAAAATTCTAAGTATACTACAACACAACCCTTACGTGCAGACTTTTCAGAATGTTGGTTCTTCAGCAAGCCTTGATGAATATAGAATTGAAATAAACATAGATATAAACCTGGATCAGCGACGGTACAATGCCCCGACAACTTCCCAGGTTGCGGTGATATGGGTTGAAGGGGGTGACACACAAAACTGCTTTGCTTAACATGTTGTCGTGCATGGACCAGGAGAGCATCCCTTGTATATTAGAGCATACTATGGTTGTTATGACCCTATGGCGTATCCATACTATGGTTGTTATGGTTGTCGTATGTTCCTACAGAAGAAAGATGAAGGCCATGAGTCTAAGACGGGTATGATTTTATAGTTTTAGATTTGCAACATGGTCAATTAAAAAAATAACAAAAACTAATATTTTGAACTTCTTGTGTTTAAAAGGTCCAGCTGGTAGTTCAGAACGATGTCAGGACCGGTCTACTGACTTGCCTACAAGTGTTAATTTAACAGAAGTAGATGATGACACAATGCAGACTACATTTGATAATTCTGAACAATTTGATGAACATGTGGCTGATTTACCCCCAGGTAAGTTTCATCACTTAGACGCATCTATTTTAAGGGTCTCCCATTTGTTTTATGTTATGAATCTTCATTCAGACGATAACAAGGACAACCAGGATGAGGAGGATGAACATGTTCAATCAAGAAAATATGTATCTGCAAGGGACGAGGACAACCAGAAGCTTTTTAACATCGTCCTGTTTGGGGGCGCCTTTTCCAACAATGGGTCGTTGATATGTACATTAAGATCGAGACAATGAGGCTGGAATTGTACTCCAAGCCAGAAAATCAAAAGATTATATGCGGCGCGGACCTCTACCAGGTAGCATTCTTGGGGTTGTTTTTATATGACATTAGCGACCTCACTTTTAATATATAGTTCGGTATTCTAAATGCACGCATTATGTATCTTCTATGTAGGGTCTTGTGGACATGATCGCTGCTGGTGAGTCATGTGGTGATCAGATTGGTAAAAGGATTGTGCTCCCAAGGACATTTCCTGGTGGTGATAGAGATATGCAGAGAAGGTTCCTAGATCGAATTGCCATAGTGCAGCGATGGGGTAAACTAGAGTACTTCATCACAATGACATGCAACCATACTGGGAGGAGATAACAACAGAGTTGATGCCCGGACAGCTACCACAGGATCGACCAGACCTGGTTGCAAGAGTGTACAAAGCAAGGCAGCGAGATTTGATGGACTTACTCATCAAGAAGAAGCATTCTGGCGAGGTTGTGGCCTATGTTCATGTGACTGAGTTTCAGAAAAGAGGGCTCCCACACGAACATATCCTTCTAATCATGAAGGCAGGTAGCAAGTTAAAGACTCCAGATGACTATGACAGAGTCATATCAGCAGAAATACCTGATAAAGATAAATACCCTGTCCTGCATGCTCTGGTCATAAAACACATGTTGCACTGGCCATGTGGTGTCCTCAATAAAAAATGTGCTTGCATGATTGAGGAGTAGTGTCGTTTTCACTATCCTTGGGAGTTTTGCCCCGCTACATAACAGGGAAAGGACTCATATCCCATATATAGGAGGAGGGATGATGGACGTCGAGTAAAAGTGAGAGGAGCAGAGTTGGACAATAGGTGCATGGTGGCTTACAACCCCTTTAATTCTTCTCATGAAATACAACTGCCACATCAATGTAGAAGCTTGCTCGAGCATCAAGGCAGTGAAGTATTTGTTCAAGTACATTTACAAGGGACATGACCGAACATCATTTTTCTTCAAGCAGGATATCATCAACAATGGGGGGTCTTAATGAAATCCTCCAATACCGAGATGCACGATATGTATCACCTCCAAAGGCTATGAACATGATTTTACGCTTTAAAATGTTTGGAATTAGTCCTTCAGTCTTGCAGTTGCAACTTCATTTGCTAGGCATGCACATGGTCGCATTTAAAGCCGATGATAATGTGAAAGATGTTGTTAATAAGCCATCTTCTTCGAGAACCATGCTTACTGAGTACTTCAAAATGAATCGAAAGAATATTTATGCATGACAATGGCTGTACAGAGATTTTTCGGAACACTTTAGATGGGATGCATCAAAGAAGAGATGCTATAAATGAAAACAAAGGCCACAGATTGGTAGAATTGTGTATAATGCAATTGATGCAGAGATTGTTGGTGGGCAACATGTTGGGAAGAGGGTCTTTATACCGAGGATCCCTTTGTCACCATCGGAGGACATCTCGCTTTCCTTCAAGATTAAGAGGAAACAATTCCCCATTCGCCTAAGTTTTGCGATGACCATTAACAAGGCGCAGGAGCAGACCATCCCAAATGTTGGCATTTATCTTCCGGAGCTAGTGTTCTCCCATGGTCATCTGTATGTTGCCTTGTCAAGGGGTGTATCAAAGGCGGACGACACGAATTTTGGTCAAGCTGAACAAACAGATTGATAAATCAGGAAAAAGCACCAAGAATATTGTCTATAGAGCTGTTTTAGAGGGTTGATGCAGGTTCGTTCTTCTTTTATTGATATTTATTCAAGCTATTTTGTAGTCAACCATACTTTGTTAGCTTTTTTATTTTTTATTTGAATCATTATTTTATTTAAATCCATATGGGCACGCCAACAAATTCTGAAATGTTTTTAGATGGTTTTTGATTTACGAAATGTGTTTACAAGTCTGAAATGGTTTCATGTTGTGAATTATGAAGTAGTTACCTATCCTATGACCTTCCTAACTACTGATTAGCCACATACATGACTTTCCTAACTTGCTACTGATATTAATCAATTTATATTCCAAAAATAATTTGTGGGCTCAGGTATGTCTTTCACTCCTAAATAATATCAATGTTTTCCTAAGAAATAAATTTGGATTCTATAGTTAATGGCTTGGAGGAGCTCTTGCTAAATTACATATAAATACTGCAATCTGATCCAACTTTACACAATGCAGATATGGAAGGGAAAATCCAAATTGATGTGATATGGGATTCAGACTGATTATTCATGACCTTTGGTCCTTGTAATACTGGAAGCAATCCAATCGCTTGGTCAGGTGTCAAATAAGAAGATGTGCATGTTTCCAACACTTATCTTCAGGAGTGAAATCGTTTTGCCACTGAAAAGGAGCATGTGTCATTTGTCTTCCCTGTCATCTAAAAAATATGTTTATTTCCCATAAATTAGAGTGAAAAATAGGGTAGGTTGTTGGTTAATGTGATATTCTATTTTTGTCAGATGGCTTGAAATTTCTTTAACATTACTTTTAATGTTAATGTCATGTACCATCATATTTATTTCCAAACTGTGGCGTGAGGTTATATTGCCAGTTTATGTCATGTTCAATTCACAAACATATATTGCTAGTCCGTGCCTTTAAGCTTTGTTGGTACATTCAGTCATTTACAGTGCATAAAATCTATTTCTACTTTTAGTATAAAATTGACTTCTACACAGTTTGATATTTTAAGACATTTTGCTTGCTTTTTCGCTATATTTATTATAGACGGTGTTCTGACAGATTTTATAAAGTATGTCGTTAGTTGGATCATGTATCCTTGATTTGATAGATAAGTTCAAAGATTTACATTCGTCAGAGTGCATAGCTGACACGCTAGATCCTAACTTTGACTGCTTGCATAACCCACATTCAGTTCAAGGAAGCTTCAGGTCTTACCTTGAAAAATTCTTTTCCCTCTTCCGTGCAGCACGGGCATGTTATCCAATTATTGATTACTAATTTTACACAAAAAAAGTTCCCAATAATATTTTCCACAATAGTCCAACAAAATCAAAGAAGTCACTAAAATTAGCTTGGAAATACCAAGAAAACCTGCAGGCATGGTTGCCGCGATAATCAATCTTCCTCCCTCGGCACTTATGCCACCGCTCCCCTTCTTGCGATCCAATTTTCTATCTATTTCATAACTATATGATACGTGTGTTGCACGTGCATACTTACTAGTTCAATCTAAATAACAGAAAGTAAAAGGAGGGTACAGAAGGTTGTGCCTTCTAACTTCATCCATCTCATGCTCATCAAAAGGAATCCACTAACAAGGTTGATCAAGTCTTGTTAACAAACTCATTCTGAATAACATGGAACCGGAGAAATTTCGAATAACACTAGGTTACCTCAACGTGGATATGAACATCCCCAATAATAAGAATATCATATTTCTTCTTGACAGTAGGAAGAGGAAATTCAAAACCTCCAATAATGATAGTTGGAACTTTTCGAATAGAATTGATAATGTGAACTTGAGGTTGTTTCCTCGGAAAGTGTACCGTATGCTCATTACCATTAACATGAAATGTGACATTGCCTTTGTTGCAATCAATAACAGCCCATGCAGTATTCAAAAAGGGTCTACCAAGGATAATCGACATACTATTGTCCTCGGGAATATCAAGAATAACAAAGTCCGTTAAGATAGTGACATTTGCAACCACAACAGGCACATCCTCACAAATACCGACAGGTATAGCAGTTGATTTATCACCCATTTGCAAAGATATTTCAGTAGGTATCAACTTATTCAATTCAAGTCTACGATATAAAGAGAGAGGCATAACACTAACACCGGCTCCAAGATCACATAAAGCAATTTTAACAAAGTTTCTTTTAATGGAGCATGGTATATTTGGTACTCCTGGATCTCCAAGTTTCTTAGGTATTCCACCTTTAAAACTATAATTAGCAAGCATGGTGGAAACTTCAGCTTCTGGCATCTTTCTTTTATTTGTAATAATATGTTTCATATATTTAGCATAAGGATTTATGCATACGTAAGAAGATAGGTCTAATCATTTCGGCAAAGTGCTCAAAATCCTCATGATCCTTTTTCTTGGATGGCTTAGGAGGAAAAGGCATGAGTTTCTGAACCCCTGGTTCTCTTTATTTACCGTGCTTCCTAGCAACAAAGTTTCTCTTATCATAACATTGATTCTATGATTGTGGGTTATCAAGATCAACAATAGGTTCAATCTCTACATCATTATTATTTCTTGGTTGAGCATCGTCATGAACATTATCATTAACATTATCTCTAGGTTCATGTTCATCACCAAATTGTGTTTCAGCATCAGAAATAGAAATATCATTGGGATTCTCAGGTGTGTCTACAACAGGTTCACTAGAAGCATGCAAAGTCCTATCATTTTTCTTTTTCTTCTTTTTAGAAGGACTAGGTGCATCTAAATTATTTCTCTGAGAATATTGCTCAATTCTCTTAGGGTGGCCTTCGGGATACAAAGGTTCCTGAGTCATTTTACCCGTTCTAGTAGCCACTCTAACAGCAAAATCATGTTTATTATTTACTTCATCGAGCAAATCATTTTGAGCCTTAAGTACTTGCTCTGCTTGAATGGTAACAATAGAAGCATATTTACTAATGAGTTTAAGTTAACCCTTAACTCTAGCCATATAATCACTCAAGCGTCCAATCATGTAAGCATTACTCTTTAGTTCTCTACCAACATAAGCATTGAAATTTTCTTGTCTAGCCATAAAGTCATCAAATTCATCCAAACATTGGTTAGGAAACTTAGTAGACGGGATTTCAACTTTATCATATCTATAGAGAGAATTTACCTTTACTACCTGTGTCGGGTTATCAAGACCATGTGTTTCTTCAATTTGTGGTATATTAAGACCATGTATTTCTTCAACAGGAGGTAAATTCTTAATATCTTTAGCTTTAATACCTTATTCTTTCATAGATTTCTTTGCCTCTTGCATATCTTCAGGACTGAGAAATAGAACACCCCTCTTCTTCGGAGTTGGTTTAGGAGTTGGTTCAGGAAGTGTCCAATTGTTTTATTAGTCAACATATTATTCAATAGCAATTCAGCTTGATCGACTGTTCTTTCCCTGAAAACACAACCATCACAACTATCCAAGTGGTCCTTGGAAGCATCGGTTAGTCTATTATAAAGGATATCAAGTATTTCCTTTTTCTTAAGAGGATGATCAGGCAAAGCATTAAGTAACCGGAGAAGCCTCCCCCAAGCTTGTGGGAGACTCTCTTCTTCAATTTGCACAAAATTATATATTTCCCTCAAAGTAGCTTGTTTCTTATGAGCAGGGAAATATTTAGCAGAGAAGTAATAAATCATATCCTGGGGACTACACCCACAACCAGGATCAAGAGAATTAAACCAAGTTTTAGCATCACCCTTTAATGAGAATGGAAATATCTTAAGGATATAATAGTAGCAAGATTTCTCATCATTAGTGAACAGGGTGGCTATATCTTTTAACTTAGTAAGATGTGCCACAACGGTTTCAGATTCATAGCCATAAAAAGGATCAGATTCAACCAAAGTAATTATCTCAGGATCGACAGAGAATTCATAATCCTTATCAGTAAAAAAGATAGGTGAAGTAGGAAAAGCAGGGTCATATTTCATTCTAGCGTTCAGAGTTTTCTATTTAAGCTTAGCTAATAACTTCTTAAGATCAGATCTATCATTACAAGCAAGAAAATCTCTAGAAGTTTCTTCATCCATAACATAACTCTCAGGAACAACAGGTAATTCATATTTAGGGGGAGAATCTTCATCATCACTATCTTCAATAATATCAGTTTCAAGAATTTCATTCTCTCTAACCCTAGCAAGTTGTTCATCAAGATATTCACCTAATGGCACAGTAGTGTCAAGCATAGAAGTAGTTTCATCATAAGTATCATGCATAGTAGAAGTGGCATCATCAATAACATGCGACATATCAGAATTAATAGAAGAAGCAGGTTTAGGTGTCGCAAGCTTACTCATAACAGAAGGAGAATCTAGTGCAGAGCTAGATGGCAGTTCCTTACCTCCCCTCGTAGTTGAGGGATAAATCTTAGTTCTTTCGTCTTTCAAGTTCCTCATAGTGACCAGCAGATATAAATCCCAAGTGAGTCAAAGAATAATGCTATGCTCCCTGGCAACGGCGCAAGAAAGTCTTGATAACCCACAAGTATAGGGGATCGTAACAGTTTTCGAGGGTAGAGTATTCAACCAAAATTTATTGATTCCACACAAGGGGAGCCAAAGAATATTATCAAGTACTAGCAGTTGAGTTGTCAATTCAACCACACCTGGATAACTTAGTATCTGCAGCAAAGTACTTAGTAGAAAAGTAGTATGGAAATAACGGTAACAGTAGCAAAAGTAACAGTAGCAGGTTTGTAGTAATTGTAACGGTAGGAACAGCAAAGTAAATAAGAAAAGCACAATATGTGAAAAGCTCGTAGGCATTGGATCAGTGATTGATAATTATGTCGAATGTGATTCCTCATGTAATAGTTATAACATAGGGTGACACAAAACTAGCTCCAGTTCATCAATGTAATGTAGGCATATATTCCGAATATAGTCATACGTGCTTATGGAAAAGAACTTGCATGACATCTTTTGTCCTACCCTCCAGTGGCAGCGGGGTCCTAGTGGAAACTAAGGGATATTAAGGCCTCCTTTTAATAGAGTACCGGACCAAAGCATTAACACATAGTGAATACATGTACTCCTCAAACTACGGTCATCACCGTGAAGTATCCCGATTATTGTCACTCCGGGGTTGTCGGATCATAACTCATAATAGGTGACTATAGACTTGCAAGATAGGATCAAGAACTCACATATATTCATGAAAACATAATAGGTTCAGATCTGAAATCATGGCACTCGGGCCCTAGTGACAAGCATTAAGCATAGCAAAGTCGTAGCAACATCAATCTCAGAACATAGTGGAGACTAGGGATCAAACCCTAACAAAATTAACTTGATTACATGGTAAATCTCATCCAACCCATCACCATCCAGCAAGCCTACGATGGAATTACTCATGCACGGCGGTGAGCATCATGAAATTGGTGATGGAGGATGGTTGATGATGACGGCGGTGACGAATCCCCCTCTCTTGGGCCCCGAACGGACTGCAAATCAGCCCTCCCGAGAGAGATTAGGGCTTGGCGGCGGCTCCGCATCATAAAACACGATGAAACTTTCACTCTGATATTTTTCTCCGCGAAAGGAAATATATGGAGCTGGAGTTGAGGTCGGTGGACGTACAGGTGGCCCACGAGGCAGGGGGCGCGCCCTAGGGAGGGGGCGCGCCCCCCACCCTCGTGGACAGGGTGTGGCCCCCCTGACACTGATTCTTTCGCCAGTATTTTCTATTAATTCTGAAAAGTTGCTCTGTGAATTTTTAGGTCATTCCGAGAACTTTTATTTCTGCACAAAAATAACACCATGCCAGTTCTACTGAAAACAACATCAGTCCAGGTTCGTTCTATTCAAATCATGCAAGTTAGAGTCCAAAATAAGGGCAAAAGTGTTTGGAAAAGTAGATACAACGGAGAGGTATCAACTCCCCCAAGCTTAAACCTTTGCTTGTCCTCAAGCAATTCAGTTGACAAACTGAAAGTGATAAAGAAAAACTTTTACAAACTCTGTTTGCTCTTGTTGTTGGAAATATGTAATGCCAGCATTCAAGTTTTCAGCAAAGATTATGAACTAACCATATTCACAATAACACTTAGGTCTCATGTTTACTCATGTTAATGGCATAATCAACAAGCGAGCAATAATAATAAAACTCGGATGACAACACTTTCTCAAAACAATTATAATATGATATAACAAGATGTTATCTCGCTAGCCCTATTGAGATCACAAAACATAAATGTAGAGCACCTTTAAAGATCAAGGACTGACTAAACATTGTAATTCATGGTAAAAGAGATCAAGTCATAGTCATACCCAATATAAACTAATAGTAAAGCATGCAAATGACAGCGGTGCTCTCCAGCGGGTGCTTTTTAATAAGACGGTGATGAATCAACATAAAAGTAAATAGATAGGGCCTTCGCAGAGGGAAGAAGGGATTTGTAGAGGTGCCAGAGCTCGATTTTAAAACAGAGATGAATAACATTTTGAGAGGTATACTTGCACTTTGATCATACTCTTTTATACCCAGTTTTACTATGTATTAGGTCTACCCACCAAATATTTTCATTGGTAGGATTGGGAACTTGTGGTTTTGGTTGTAGCTTTGAGGTAGGAACCTAATACATTTTGATCACCCCGGGAATATATTTATGTTTATTATTTCTTAGCCATGCTCATAGACAGGGATTGGATCGTGATTTGCACATGGAAGTTTGAGAGTTATTTCATCATGGATGACATTGAGGTGGCAACTTAAATACACATCTGGGTGGATAGGTTGAGGCACCTGGAGTACCCAGTGGTTCTTGTTTTTGGAGATCCCGGGGTTACCGTGTGATCATCCTATGGAATGCCACCCAGGCTCAAAGGTGTCATAAGATTATTCATGGTAGAAACTTCTGTGTGCAGCCACAAGCCATTATGGGCTCTGGCATAGTTGAGTCAGTTGCATGAGCTCTTGAAGAGGTAGACTAGCAGATGTAGTGGGATGTAGATGGTACTGTCTACCCGGAGTAGAGAGTTAATGCTTCAGAAAGGCTATGTCTCGATCATCCGATCATGGATGCAGTCAAGTCTTGTGGGAAAAATGTGTAACCCTCTGCAGAGTATATGAACTAATCATGGTTTGTCGTGTCCCCGGTTATGGACGTCTGGAGTATGTAGTACTTGAATCTATTGATGTGATCTCAACATGTTACTTTAATTAATTATGATGTTGGGTTAATGATGATACTTTTAATTGGGATTTGAGTTGGGGTTACCTTCTCAAATAATGGGCAACATGGGAGTAGTTGAATAAATTTATTCCTTTGTTGTAGGGAAATACTAGCTTTATGCAAAACCATGAAACTTACAGCCTCCACCAGCGAAATATTGCATGTAGATATAGTTCTTGCATTATCATTGCTTTACAGTGTAACTATGCCAACATATTCCATGTGCTGGCCTGTTTTCGGACGGCAACATCTTATGTTGCAGACTACTCAGACGACAAATAAGGTGTGATAGGTCGTTGTTTTGCACCCAGCTATGCCATTGGAGCTGATGGACTCATTTACCTTCGAAGTTTCTGCATTTATCTAGTTTAGATGGCCTTCAGCCATGATTTATTTATGTAACCATACTCTTTATGAGGACTCGTTGTAATAAGTGTGTGATTGAAACTTTGTTATAATTCCTCGAATACTGTGCGTGTCAGCATTACCGATCCAGGGATGACACCGATGCACAGAGACTTGACCGTTTGAGGTCTGGTCGCTACAAGATGGTATCAGAGCACATGCTGACTATAGGACGTGACCACTAGAATGAGCCCATGATTTCTCTTCTCTACTCATTTCTAATTCTCCTCTCTTTCTACTCTATAGATGGCGGATCCCAGGAACAAGTCCACTCAGCCAGATAACAACACCCATTTCGGAAAGCACTTGAAGGAAGTCACTAAGTATTTGAACATCAGACTACCAAGCTTCAGGGGGACTTTCTTTGCATCTGTACCGGAAGAGGAGCGCTGGAAGATCAAAGTCTGGATGCCTGGGAGGAACTTTGCGCCAACAACGAAGCCTATTGATTTGTACCTAGATGCACCAAGTTGGAGTACCAGAAAGAGCATGGTCGCACATATCACCTTTGGACACATATGCGAGGTGTATCACAAGGAGCTAGAGAATACCGTTTACCAGATATGTGGCCGCCGAGATGACAAATGGGAGATGATTTGTACCAGGAGAGATGGATCAATTGTAGCTTACATTCAAGAGAGGGGAGATCATATTCGTCAATAGGAGAATCAGCAAATTATCCACATGAAGAAGATCAAGAAACTGGCGAGGAGAAACAACAAGATGGAAGAGGAGATCAAGTCTACACGCGATGGATACGAGAAGGAGATTGCTATACTAGTAGAAAAGAATGACTACCTGACAAGGAAGCTAGGAGTTTTCATGGGAGACCCCACGCCAAAGGAGGACAATCAACCAGGAGACTACATCATCCTCGACGACACCGACTCCGACCCTGATAGCGATGACGACTACGTTGATGAAGCTGGAGCAGATATCATGGAGTCTTCTTCTCATGAAAATTTCTAGACGACCACCATTGTAATTAGTAGTATTTTTTCCTCCAAGTCGTTGCAACGATCGAGTTTGTAGTTATAGGTTAGACCGCTCTTTTGTGACTTGTGTGTTATTGATTGAAGTGAAGTTGATTGTGTTTGTGTCATGAGCATTATGGGTAGTGAATCTCTCTTAGACCCCTATTACCTTCTGTTTTCTCACCCCTTCTAAACCCATCAGATGCCTCCGAGACATGACAATGGATTTGCCTTCCCATGGGAGCTCACTGAGTTGATCCAGCAGCAGAATACCTTGATGCAGCTTTTAGTCCAGAATCAGAACCATGGCAACAACAACAACCCACTACCACCACCCCCTATTGATCACCTAGCCCCTTTCCTGAGGTTGAATCCGCCTATGTTCTCCAGTAGCACCGAGCTGATTGTTGCAGATGATTGGCTCCACAAGATTGGAAGAGAGATGACCACTGTAGGATGCACACATGCGGAGAGAGTGCGTTTTGCCGCACATCATCTTGATGGACCCGCAACATCATGGTGGGACAATTTCACAGCCACTTACTCCGTTGACACTGTTACGTGGGATCAGTTTCAACAGGCTTTCCGTACTGCCCATGTTTCAGTAGGAGCTATGTGTGACACCCCCGATTTAATCGTACACTAATCATGCACGCAAATGTGTACGATCAAGATCAGGGACTCATGGGAAGATATCACAACACAACTCTAAAACATAAATAAGTCATACAAGCATCATAATACAAGCCAGGGGCCTCGAGGGCTCGAATACAAGTGCTCGATCATAGACGAGTCAGCGGAAGCAACAATATCTGAGTACAGACATAAGTTAAACAAGTTGCCATAAGATGGCTAGCACAAACTGGGATACAGATCGAAAGAGGCGCAGGCCTCCTGCCTGGGATCCTCCTAACTACTCCTGGTCGTCGTCGTCAGCCTGCACGTAGTAGTAGGCACCTCCAATGTAGTAGTCGTCGTCGACTCTGGCTCCTGGCTCCTGGACTCCAGCATCTGGTTGCGACAACCAGAAAGAAAGGAAAGGGGAAAAAAGGGGGGAGAAAGCAACCGTGAGTACTCATCCAAAGTACTCGCAAGCAAGGAGCTACACTACAAATGCATGGGTATATGTGTAAAGAGGCCATATCAGTGGACTGAACTGCAGAATGCCAGAATAAGAGGGGGATAGCTAATCCTGTCGAAGACTACGCTTCTGGCAGCCTCCGTCTTGCAGCATGTAGAAGAGAGTAGATTGAAGTCCTCCAAGTAGCATCTCCAAGTAGCATATCCAGGTAGCATCTCCAAGCGCATCTCCAGTCGCATCGCATAGCATAATCCTACCCGGCGATCCTCTCCTCGTCGCCCTGCGGAAAAGCGATCACCGGGTTGTCTGTGGAACTTGGAAGGGTGTGTTTTATTAAGTATCCGGTTCTAGTTGTCATAAGGTCAAGGTACAACTCCAAGTCGTCCTGTTACCGAAGATCACGGCTATTCGAATAGATTAACTTCCCTGCAGGGGTGCACCACATAACCCAACACGCTCGATCCCATTTGGCCGGACACACTTTCCTGGGTCATGCCCGGCCTCGGAAGATCAACACGTCGCAGCCCCACCTAGGCAAAACAGAGAGGCCAGCACGCCGGTCTAAACCTAAGCGCACAGGGGTCTGGGCCCATCGTCCATAGCACACCTGCACGTTGCGAGGGCGGCCGGAAGCAGAACTAGCCCCCTTAATACAAGAGCAGGCTTACGTTCCAATCCGGCGCGCGCCGCTCCGTCGCTGACGTCTGAAGTGCTTCGGCTGATACCACGACGTCGGGATACCCATAACTACTCCCACGTAGATGGTTAGTGCGTATAGGCTCGTAGCCGACTCAGATCAAATACCAAGATCTCGTTAAGCGTGTTAAGTATCCGCGAACGCCGAACAGGGCCAGGCCCACCTGTCTCCTAGGTGGTCTTAACCTGCCCTGTCGCTCCGCCACAAAGTAACCGTCGGGGACCGTCGGGAACCCAGGCCCACCTCTACCGGGATGGAGCCACCTGTCCTTTCAGCCCCCAACTCTGTACAGTATCACAGGTAATGTAACAGTGTAAAGTATATAGTATATGCCCGTGATCACCTCCCGAAGTGATCACAGCCCAGTAGTATAGCATGGCAGACGGACAAGAGTGTAGGGCCACTGATGGAACACTAGCATCCTATACTAAGCATTTAGGATTGCGGGTAAGGTATCAATGACTGTAGCAGCAATGACAGGCTATGCATCAGAATAGGATTAACGGAAAGCAGTAACATGCTACACTACTCTAATGCAAGCAGTATAGAGTAGAATAGGCGATATCTATTGATCAAAGGGGGGCTTGCCTGGTTGCTCTGGCAAGAGAGAGGGGTCGTCAACTCCGTAGTCGAACTGGTCAGCAGCAGCGTCGGTCTCGTAGTCTACCGGAGAGAAGAGGGGGAAGAAATAATGAATACAGAGCAAACAAAGCATCACAAAATATAACAAGGCAATACGCGGTGTTCGGTGTGCCCTAACGCGGTAGTAGGTGATACCGGTGAAGGGGGAAAAACATCCGGGAAAGTATTCCCGGGGTTTCGTGTTTTCGGGCAGAGGAGCCGGAGGGGGAAAGTTGCGGGTTCGATAGGTTAGGGGTGTGTGGCGGACGAACGGATCGCGTATCCGGATTCGTCTCGTCGTTCTGAGCAACTTTCATGTAGAAAGTATTTTCATCCGAATTACGGATTAAAAGATATGATTTTCTAAAGATTTAAATCATTTTCTGATTTTAATTATTTATTTAAATTCAACATTATCCAAAACAGTGTTTGCTGACGTCAGCATGACGTCAGCATGACGTCAGCAGTCAACAGAGATGTTGACTGGTCAACTGACGTGTGGGTCCCACTAGTCATTGACTGTTTAGTCTAATTAGTGTGTAACTAATCTAACTACTGTTTAATTAAACTAATTAGTTAGTTAGGTTAATGTAATTATGATTAATTAACTTAATTAATTTCTTAATTAAATTATTATTATCTATTTATTTATTTTATTTATTTTATATATTATTTTTAATTCCTTTTTTTTAACAAAACGTTCTGGGGCTGGGGCCCCCATGTTAGTGGCCCCAGGGGGCCTTAACGGGTTAGCGGGCAGGATGGCGACGGGCGCCGGGGCGAGCGCTCACCCGCACGGAGTGTGGCGAGGCGAGGCCAGTGGCCAAGGCGACCGCGGTGGCCGGCCGGCGTGGGGAGACGAAGTGCGGGGCCGGCGACGAGCGAGCTCGCGGGCGACAGAGGAGGCACCGCCGGAGTGGGGCCGTGCGGACGGGCTGGCGTGAGGGGCGAGGCCACGACAGCTGCAGCAGTGGGAGGCGCGGGCGCGCAGGCCGGCGAGGCCGCATCGGTGGTGAGGTGAGGCTGCGCACGCGCGGGCGGTTGCGGGGCGCGCCCCGGGCGCGTCGAGGAGAGGGCGTGCACGACCGGGCGCTCCTACAGGCGTGGTGAGCGCGTCGACAGAGGCGGCGGCCAGCGGCGACTACGAGCGTTGCACAGCGATGGGAGCAGAGGAGAAGGGAGGGAACGGACGGCGGAGCTCACCGAGCCCTGTAGGTGTGCTTAAGTAGGCTCGAGGAGGAGTCGGGGAGGTCCGGCGACGAAGAGGGCGGCGGTGGTGGAGACGACGACGTCCGAGGCGAGCGCGGCGATGGCGGTTCGGCGTCGAGATGGGATCGGGGGGGGGGGGCTGCCCCGATCCAGATCGGGCAGGGAGGGAGATGAGGGAGCGAGGTGGAGGGCGACGGGGTCCTCAGGCGGGGGAGGGGGCACTCCGGGCGGCGTCTTGGCGGCGGCGATCGAGCCCCCGATCCAGATCAGATCGGGAGGGGGAGGGGAGAGTCGTGGGGAGTGGGGGGTGCGGTCGGGGGAGTTAGGGTTTTCCCTAGAGGGGATATGGAGGGGGGTTTGGGCCGGTCTGGTTGGATGGCCAGCTGGGCCGTCTGGCCCAGTTAGCCAGGGGGCCTCTTCTCTTTTTTTTTGTAGTTTTGTTTTCTGTTTTTATTGTTTTCCTTTTTCTTTATTTTCTCTACTGTTTTAGCTCATTTAAAAAAAATATAGGCCTTATATAAAAACATGGTTTCTTCATGACAAATAGTTAGGGAATATTTTCAACACATCGAACATTTTAGTTTTGACTTTTGAAAACTTTAATAGTTTTAACTTTAATTCAAATTTAGAATTTGAATCCGTTTCGATCTAACATGGAATTATCAACAATAACCGAGGTGACGTGGCATCATTAACACGGGATTACTGTAGCCTGATTACCCGGGCGTCACAAATCTCCTCCACTACAAGAAATCTCGTCCCGAGATTTAAGAGGGGGACTAGGGGGAAAGGTCTGGTTACGAAATCCTAACGAATCTTCTTGTCTTTGGTTGCTCTTCTCGAAGAGGTCGATCCATTACATTGATGTCTTCAGTTCTCCGCTTTGGGTCATCATGATGAAGTTATCGTCCTTCCTTGGGGATCTTCATCGTACTTACGGAAAGGATAAGGGGTAGCTTCAAAAGGACAGACCTCTACAAGGTTGACTATCTGGTCGATAACACCGAGGAAGGTGGCGGAAGTTACTCTCGAATTGAATCTTAAGAAAATATCGAGAGCAAAGTAAGGAGGTACCATGAGAAGTTTCAAACGGATAGGCAAGTGTTCGATGCCTAATCAGCAGGTGAAAGGGGTTCAGGGCAACGAGAATAAGTATTGCGTCTGATACCAAAATAGATCACTTGGGACGGCGGTCCGTGAATTACATACGAGTCCACTCGCGAGGAATAACTTTGGGAACAGGGGTTGTACAGGAGAGTCAGGTTTCGATCCTGTGAAACTGTGGGTTATGGGCCCACCATGTGGATTAACAGTAGGAAGGGCGGTGACGTTTTGCACGATCATGATAGCAAGGCATGTCAGAGAGTAGCATGTCAGTTATGTCGGCAACAATGTTGGTACCAAGGGCGAGGGACGAAGAAAACCATTTTCCTGCTCGTTGAAACGAGGCGGGCCAAGAGGCAAAGTTCTCATCCATCGGCGGTTACCGAAATGTCATCAACAATAGAAACAGGGTCTCACTGGCAGAGTTGTACACCGAGGTGTTTACATGAGCAGAAGAATCTTACTGTTTAGATCAGATAGATCACAAGAAAGGTTAAACAAACCAATGGAAAAGAAAATGTGATCCTCAGGTTAAACAGAACAAATGGAAAGCAAAAATGTGTTTAAACACATATTTCAGGGGTATATCCTTCCCAAGGACAAGCAGAGCATGATATCCTTGATAGGATATAAGGTAGAAAACCCTTTCAGGTAAGGGGAGAGAAATTTCATGACATTACTCACACAACGGTGTTAGGATAAATGATAAATAAAATTTAGCATCGTGCTTCAAATGTTCCTGTTGAAAATCGTAGTACCATTGACATGCTTCTAGATAGCATTGACAAGGTCTTCAGGTGAAGATCAGACTTTGGAAACACGAAGGATCCATTAGGAATAACTTGTAGAATAAGTCTTACAATTTCCTCCAGGAAGAATGGTTGACCTTGCAAAAGAAATTATAACAATAGGTCCTCCACCCAGCGGGGGGGGGGGGGTGCTAGGCATGACATCATGTTACCGGGTCACGTAGAGATCAATGTTACAACTCTTGGAGGTATGTCCCAACCATCATATCTGACCGAGATTCAGATCCGGTTGGTGTCAGGATACCTCAGACTTAGGATACCTGAGAAGAAAAGGTGCAACGCAAATTGACGAGATGACATTGTAAGATTCTCGGGGAAATGAACTGTGAAGTGATTTCCGTTATCAAGAGTCCATCATTAACCCAAGGAGAGGACAAGGAGGTGTCTGGTGAACTCAACGGCAATTCACCGAGATTCCTAAAAGATGGATGTCCACAATTAAGTGAACAAGGAGATAACATTGGTCAGATCAAATGATATAAGGAAATATGCTCGAGGAAAACATACACAATTAAACATTGGTTGAAAGGTGCGTCCGAAATATGGGTTGGGTTGCACGACCGACGTCGGAAATGGTGATTCAATAATCAATAGTCTAAGAATGAATGGCCAACCATTAACTTCAAAGCAAGAGGGTTCCTAGAAGGGCAGAATCCAAACAGCACCGCCCACTTGTTGGTACCCCGGTTGGAATCAACACGAGGACCCAAGAAAGAATGGTGATGGTGAGAAGTATCACCATACCAAGAATTCTTAAGAGGTGGTGTAATTCCCACGACATTCTTGACATAAAAGGTGGTAATATCCAAGGTAAAGAAGAACAATGCTGGGTAGCAAGGAACTCAAGGTACAACACAAAACAAGAACAAGTCTGTGTTGGAGGAAAGGTAGTAGAGTGGTCGATGATAACACTAATCATCGAGGGCAAGGATGGTATTTCTCATCATGAACTCAATTGACATCCTGGAAGAGCTCAGAATGCCGATGATGATCACGACACAATTGTTGAGAGATTTCATGAAGATGTAATTGGTCGGCGATGGTATCAAGTCAAAGGAATGATGAAGTGAAAGGTTACTGAAACCAAGGGTATGACACAAACTCGAAACAAGCTCGTAGTTCAAGGCGAAGTGTTAAGACGAGGAAGATCGACGTAAGCTTAGCTCATCGTCGAAAATTGGTGCTCCGAGAATAAGGACCAGGTAGCACGGTTAGAATCATCACGTCAATGATATAGCCAAACAGGCTAGGAATGGCGTGATCGGGTTCAAACTCATACTTATAGAAGCTTACTGAAGAGTTGTTGAACCGTAGTGCGGACTTGGTTCAGTTATCGGTGTCTTTGAGTGTTTAATAACTCAGAGCCCGTGAAAAATTGGGATCAGTGGGAAGGTAGCACTTGATGAAGAACTCATAAGAGGTTATGCAGTTCCATGATAATCTCGAGATACCAGGGGTAACACTCAACGACAGATCAAAGTAGAGGTTGGACTGGGGTAATGCTCTGCAGAAGACAAGTACTCTAACTTGTCTGAGAAATAGAATCAAGGGAGAACAACATGGTCGGAACCACGGTTGCGTAGGATCAATTCACAGATACCAGATGATATTTATCAAGAAAATAGTTATTATTACAAGAAGTTTCCATGATAGGATCTACATCGTGTCCATGGGCATGAACACAAAGTTCAAGGTCGACTCCCACTTCTTCAATGTATAACCTTCCATTCACTTCTCGCTTTGATAAAGGCATTGGTGTTGAAAGTTTTACCTGGTGAAATACCAGATGAGTACGACTCGTGAAAACTTCCGAGTTCACACATATAAAGGAAGGCATAGGTTCAACCCGGCAGGGTATCATGGAAACATATACCACAAGCTTCAATAGTAAATACCACCAGCTCGAAAGCAGAGCATGGTTGGCAAAAGGAAAGGATACAATTTACCAAAGGCATTATGTATCGGAGAAGGAACTCACAAAGTGATTAATTATGAAGGACACTGTCAGATAATAATCCAACAGTGGATATGGCGATCCACGATGGGGCTGATATGAGTATCGATACCCAATCAGAGGAAGAAAGATTGCAAATGCATCGGTTTATAGAACAGCTGAATAGTTCAACGCTTAATTAGAAAAGTAATTATGATTTTCAAATCAAGGGATCAGGAGCAAATGCTCTGATCAAGAATGGATAAGCTGAATAGAATTAGGGATACAATCAACGACAATTGGACTGGTCGAGAACCAATTCCAGTTAAAAGAATGGCAGCTCAGCAGGAAAGGTAATTTATAAGGATCAATGATGATTGCGTGTATTCGCAAACATATTGAGTGATTAGACCCAAAATGATAATGACAAGGAATGTCAATAAGACTACGAGACTTATGGGATTAACCATAATGCGAGCAAGCAAGAATTTCAAGAGCCAAAGGCTCCAGAGGATTTTCGGAAGATCGAATAGTATTTAGACTTTTGTGAAACACATGAACAACTGGGGATGAGCGGATACTCGATAAGTGCGAGAATTATCCATAGGGGTATTCAGGTGACAAGGAACAGCAAGGCGATAAGCTCAAAGGATTATCGAGACAACGACGAGTGTTTCGAGGTATCTGGTAATAACAAGACCAACTGGGGATGAATGTAAGAATAACAACTGCAAGTAGTTATCCATAAGGGTTGACGGTGGAAGGGGAATTGCAAATGCGATGAACATAAGTTCTCGGGTTAACAACGGAGAGTATCTTCAGGGTCTTCACGTGCCGCAGACGATCATCATTAATAAGGGGCTCTCCGGGTGAAAGTGATAACGAGATCCTAATGTTAGATTTAGCAAAAATCATTTAACCCGAATAGAAGAGAAATAAGAGTCCCAGAGTATAGGTCGAGGAACAAAAGATCCTAATACCACCCAATGGCGACGTGGGCCCGTAAGGCACACAGCCAAGTTAGTAAAAGTTTTGCAATGGCTAGACTCAACTTCGGCCGAGGAGTTGGAAAGGGGATTCCTACAGGCAGTCGGCTCTGATACCAACTTGTGACGCCCCCGATTTAATCGTACACTAATCATGCACGCAAATGTGTACGATCAAGATCAGGGACTCACGGGAAGATATCACAACACAACTCTAAAACATAAATAAGTCATACAAGCATCATAATACAAGCCAGGGGCCTCGAGGGCTCGAATACAAGTGCTCGATCATAGACGAGTCAGCGGAAGCAACAATATCTGAGTACAGACATAAGTTAAACAAGTTGCCATAAGATGGCTAGCACAAACTGGGATACAGATCGAAAGAGGCGCAGGCCTCCTGCCTGGGATCCTCCTAACTACTCCTGGTCGTCGTCGTCAGCCTGCACGTAGTAGTAGGCACCTCCAATGTAGTAGTCGTCGTCGACTCTGGCTCCTGGCTCCTGGACTCCAGCATCTGGTTGCGACAACCAGAAAGAAAGGAAAGGGGAAAAAAGGGGGGAGAAAGCAACCGTGAGTACTCATCCAAAGTACTCGCAAGCAAGGAGCTACACTACAAATGCATGGGTATATGTGTAAAGAGGCCATATCAGTGGACTGAACTGCAGAATGCCAGAATAAGAGGGGGATAGCTAATCCTGTCGAAGACTACGCTTCTGGCAGCCTCCGTCTTGCAGCATGTAGAAGAGAGTAGATTGAAGTCCTCCAAGTAGCATCTCCAAGTAGCATATCCAGGTAGCATCTCCAAGCGCATCTCCAGTCGCATCGCATAGCATAATCCTACCCGGCGATCCTCTCCTCGTCGCCCTGCGGAAAAGCGATCACCGGGTTGTCTGTGGAACTTGGAAGGGTGTGTTTTATTAAGTATCCGGTTCTAGTTGTCATAAGGTCAAGGTACAACTCCAAGTCGTCCTGTTACCGAAGATCACGGCTATTCGAATAGATTAACTTCCCTGCAGGGGTGCACCACATAACCCAACACGCTCGATCCCATTTGGCCGGACACACTTTCCTGGGTCATGCCCGGCCTCGGAAGATCAACACGTCGCAGCCCCACCTAGGCAAAACAGAGAGGCCAGCACGCCGGTCTAAACCTAAGCGCACAGGGGTCTGGGCCCATCGCCCATAGCACACCTGCACGTTGCGAGGGCGGCCGGAAGCAGAACTAGCCCCCTTAATACAAGAGCAGGCTTACGTTCCAATCCGGCGCGCGCCGCTCCGTCGCTGACGTCTGAAGTGCTTCGGCTGATACCACGACGTCGGGATACCCATAACTACTCCCACGTAGATGGTTAGTGCGTATAGGCTCGTAGCCGACTCAGATCAAATACCAAGATCTCGTTAAGCGTGTTAAGTATCCGCGAACGCCGAACAGGGCCAGGCCCACCTGTCTCCTAGGTGGTCTTAACCTGCCCTGTCGCTCCGCCACAAAGTAACCGTCGGGGACCGTCGGGAACCCAGGCCCACCTCTACCGGGATGGAGCCACCTGTCCTTTCAGCCCCCAACTCTGTACAGTATCACAGGTAATGTAACAGTGTAAAGTATATAGTATATGCCCGTGATCACCTCCCGAAGTGATCACAGCCCAGTAGTATAGCATGGCAGACGGACAAGAGTGTAGGGCCACTGATGGAACACTAGCATCCTATACTAAGCATTTAGGATTGCGGGTAAGGTATCAATGACTGTAGCAGCAATGACAGGCTATGCATCAGAATAGGATTAACGGAAAGCAGTAACATGCTACACTACTCTAATGCAAGCAGTATAGAGTAGAATAGGCGATATCTGTTGATCAAAGGGGGGGCTTGCCTGGTTGCTCTGGCAAGAGAGAGGGGTCGTCAACTCCGTAGTCGAACTGGTCAGCAGCAGCGTCGGTCTCGTAGTCTACCGGAGAGAAGAGGGGGAAGAAATAATGAATACAGAGCAAACAAAGCATCACAAAATATAACAAGGCAATACGCGGTGTTCGGTGTGCCCTAACGCGGTAGTAGGTGATACCGGTGAAGGGGGAAAAACATCCGGGAAAGTATTCCCGGGGTTTCGTGTTTTCGGGCAGAGGAGCCGGAGGGGGAAAGTTGCGGGTTCGATAGGTTAGGGGTGTGTGGCGGACGAACGGACCGCGTATCCGGATTCGTCTCATCGTTCTGAGCAACTTTCATGTAGAAAGTATTTTCATCCGAATTACGGATTAAAAGATATGATTTTCTAAAGATTTAAATCATTTTCTGATTTTAATTATTTATTTAAATTCAACATTATCCAAAACAGTGTTTGCTGACGTCAGCATGACGTCAGCATGACGTCAGTAGTCAACAGAGATGTTGACTGGTCAACTGACGTGTGGGTCCCACTAGTCATTGACTGTTTAGTCTAATTAGTGTGTAACTAATCTAACTACTGTTTAATTAAACTAATTAGTTAGTTAGGTTAATGTAATTATGATTACTTAACTTAACTAATTTCTTAATTAAATTATTATTATCTATTTATTTATTTTATTTATTTTATATATTATTTTTAATTCCTTTTTTTTAACAAAACGTTCTGGGGCTGGGGCCCCCATGTTAGTGGCCCCAGGGGGCCTTAACGGGTTAGCGGGCAGGAGGGCGACGGGCGCCGGGGCGAGCGCTCACCCGCACGGAGTGTGGCGAGGCGAGGCCAGTGGCCAAGGCGACCGCGGTGGCCGGCCGGCGTGGGGAGACGAAGTGCGGGGCCGGCGACGAGCGAGCTCGCGGGCGACAGAGGAGGCGCCGCCGGAGTGGGGCCGTGCGGACGGGCTGGCGTGAGGGGCGAGGCCACGGCAGCTGCAGCAGTGGGAGGCGCGGGCGCGCAGGCCGGCGAGGCCGCATCGCTGGTGAGGTGAGGCTGCGCACGCGCGGGCGGTTGCGGGGCGCGCCCCGGGCGCGTCGAGGAGAGGGCGTGCACGACCGGGCGCACCTACAGGCGCGGTGAGCGCGTCGACAGAGGCGGCGGCCAACGGCGACTACGAGCGTTGCACAGCGATGGGAGCAGAGGAGAAGGGAGGGAACGGACGGCGGAGCTCACCGAGCCCTGTAGGTGTGCTTAAGTAGGCTCGAGGAGGAGTCGGGGAGGTCCGGCGACGAAGAGGGCGGCGGTGGTGGAGACGACGACGTCCGAGGCGAGCGCGGCGATGGCGGTTCGGCGTCGAGATGGGATCGGGGGGGGGGGCTGCCCCGATCCAGATCGGGCAGGGAGGGAGATGAGGGAGCGAGGTGGAGGGCAACGGGGTCCTCAGGCGGGGGAGGGGGCACTCCGGGCGGCGTCTTGGCGGCGGCGATCGAGCCCCCGATCCAGATCAGATCGGGAGGGGGAGGGGAGAGTCGTGGGGAGTGGGGGGTGCGGTCGGGGGAGTTAGGGTTTTCCCTAGAGGGGATATGGAGGGGGGTTTGGGCCGGTCTGGTTGGATGGCCAGCTGGGCCGTCTGGCCCAGTTAGCCAGGGGGCCTCTTCTCTTTTTTTTGTAGTTTTGTTTTCTGTTTTTATTGTTTTCCTTTTTCTTTATTTTCTCTACTGTTTTAGCTCATTTAAAAAAAATATAGGCCTTATATAAAAACATGGTTTCTTCATGACAAATAGTTAGGGAATATTTTCAACACATCGAACATTTTAGTTTTGACTTTTGAAAACTTTAATAGTTTTAACTTTAATTCAAATTTAGAATTTGAATCCGTTTCGATCTAACATGGAATTATCAACAATAACCGAGGTGACGTGGCATCATTAACATGGGATTACTGTAGCCTGATTACCCGGGCGTCACACTATGAGCATGAAGAAGCGTGAGTTTCGCAACTTGCGCCAAGGAGGACATACAGTGGGCTAGTATGTGGATGAGGTTATTAAGTTAGCACGCTATGCCCCTAATGACGTAGCTACGGATGCTGCTAAGTAGGAGAAGTTTCTGGAAGGCCTGAATGATGAGCTGAGCATGCAGTTGATGGTGGCAACATTCAATAATTACCAGCAGTTGGTAGTTAGGGCCCTTATGATTGAAGGCAAGCAGCAATAGATTGATAATCGCAAGAGGAAGTATGGACAGGGGAGGTACACTTCTGGAGCCCAGCAGAAGCCCCTCTATTCCCCGTACTGGGAGGACATACCCACAACCATGGAGGCCATAACCATGGAGGACACACGCACAACGGTTCAAGTTCGCACAACCATAGTGGCACCAGGAATGGCAATCGGAATGGAGGAAGCAACAGCCAGAACCGTTCCAACCCTTCAACACCAGCCAAGAGGGATCTGAGCCACATTACCTATTTCAAGTGTCAGAAGACCAGACATTATGCTACTGAATGTCCCAAAGTGAAGAATGGAAATGGCAATGGAGGTCTTGCCAAGAAGCCCAACCCCTTCACCAAAGGACAGGTGAACCACATCAGCATGGAGGAGATTGAGGATCAACCCGACGTAGTTTTCGGTAAGTTTTTTATTAATGCATTTCCCGCACTTGCTCTTTTTGATACTGGTGCATCGCATTCATATATATCAAGGGGATTTGTGGATAAGTATAAATTGCCAACCTTAGCCCTTAGGTCACCCATGTTAGTAAGCTCGCCAGGAGAAGGGTATATATGGCCAGCCGATGGTGTGATCGGTTACCCCTGACCATTGGCAGACATGAGTTTCCCTCGGACCTAATAATTTTGGAGTCACAAGTATTGGATATAATATTAGGCACAGATTGGTTATAGAAGTATGGAGGGAACATTCATTGTGCTAGTAAGTCGATATTCCTCACCACCCCAGAAGGATGAAGGATCAAGCATGTATCCTGGCATGTGCCGAAGAGGACTCAAGTGAATTCCTTATCAGGAGTTGTATAGGAGGAAGTACCAGTGGTGAAGGATTACCCCGATGTATTTCCGGAGGAGTCACCAGGCATGCCACCAGATCGAGACATTGAGTTTTTGATTGAGCTATTGCCAGGCACCGGACCAATATCAAAGAGACCGTATCGGATGCCCACACAAGATTTGGAGGAAATTAAGAAGCAGATTGAGGAGTTACTGGATAAAAGTTACATACGACCAAGTTCATCACCTTGGGGAGCCCCAGTGCTTCTAGTGTAGAAGAAGGATGGATCTTTAAGGATGGTTGTTGATTATCGTGTGTTTAATGAGGTGACGATCAAGAACAAATACCCTTTGCCGACGATCAATGATTTGTTTGACCAGTTGCAAGGAGCTAAAGTATTCTCTAAGATTGATCTTCGATCAGGTTATCACCAGTTGAAGATCCGAGAGCAGGATATACCTAAGACAGCTTTTACCACAAGGTACGGGCTATATGAGTATACCGTTATGCCATTTGGTCTGACTAACGCGCTTGCCTATTTCATGAACATGATGAACAAGGTGTTTATGAAGTTTTTCAATAATTTTGTCGTGGTGTTCATTGATGATATATTGGTTTACTCAAAGAACTAAGAGGAGCATAAGGAGCATTTGCATTTGGTACTTGAGAAGCTCAGAGAACATCAGTTGTATGCCAAGTTCAGCAAGTGTGAATTTTGGTTAAAGGAAGTTGGATTTCTCGGACATGTTATATCCGGAAAAGGAATAGCAGTAGACCCTACCAAGGTTGCTTCTGTGACTAAATGGGTGGCACCCACATCAGTTGGAGAGATCATGAGTTTTCTTGGACTCGCAGGATATTATCGGAGGTTCATTGAGAATTTCTCCAGGATTGGAAAGCCGATGATGGAGTTATTGAACAAGGACACCAAGTGTAAATGGACTGAGGAGTGTGAAGCCAGTTTTCAGGAGTTGAAGAAACATTTGGTTACATCCCCAGTGCTGATTCTTCCAGACCAACGAAAGTATTATCAAGTGTATTGTGACGCTTCACGTCGAGAACTTGGAGCAGTGCTCATGCAGGAAGGAAGAGTTGTTTCATATGCCTCACGACAGCTTAAACCTCATTAGCTGAATTATGCTATGCATGATTTGGATTTCGCAGCCGTAATGCATGCGCTGAAGACATGGAGACATTTTCTCATAGGAAACCATTGTGAGGTATATACGGATCATAAGAGTTTGAAATATATCTTCATGCAGAAGGAGTTGAATCTCAGGAAAAGGAGATGGTTGGAGCTCATTAAGGATTATGATATGAAACTGCACTATCATCCCGGAAAGGCCAATGTAGTAGCAGATGCGTTGAGCCGCAATAGTTATGTTAACACGCTCACGGCAGGAGGATTACATAAGGAGTTAGCAGATGATCTTCGAGAGTTATGTTTGGATATAGTTCCGAGAGGTTATGTAGCAGCATTGGAAATTCAGTCCACTCTGATGGGTAAGATCAGAGAAGCCCAGAAGACTGACAAGGAGATTGCCGAGATAAAGCAAAGGATGAGCAAAGGAGAGTCTAAAGGATTTCGTGAGGATGAGCACGACACTTTATGGTTTGAGGATCGCGTATATGTGCCTAATGGTCCCGAGATCAGGAAGTTGATTCTGCAAGAGGCCCATGATTCACCGTATTCAATTCACCCAGGAAACACTAAGATGTATCTGGATTTGAAGGAAAGTTTCTGGTGAACAGGAATGAAGAAGGATATTGCCGAGTATGTAGCAGTATGTGATGTATGTCAGAGAGTTAAGGCAGAGCATCAAAAGCCAGCTGGATTGCTACAGCCATTGCCGATACCCGAATGGAAGTGGGATAAGCTTGTCATGGATTTTATCACTGGATTTCCCAGGACACGTTCATGCTATGACTCTATCTGGGTTGTAGTTGATCGTTTGACGAAAGTAGCTCATTTCATCCCGGTGAAGACCACCTATACGAGTGCTAAGTTGGCGAAGATATACATGACCAGGATCGTATGTCTGCATGGAGTTTCGAGGACCATTGTATCGGATAGAGGAACCTAGTTTACCTCAAAGTTTTGGAATCAGTTGCATCAGACTTTGGGTACTAGGCTAGAGTTCAATACAGCCTTTCATCCACAGAGAGATGGACAGACCGAGAGAGTCAATGAGATTCTGGAGGACATGTTGAGAGCTTGTGCCCTAGATTATGGATCTAGTTGGGACAACAATTTTCCGTATGTAGAGTTCTCGTATAACAATAGTTATCAAGCCAGTTTAAAGATGGCCCCTTTCAAAGCCTTGTACGGAAGGAGGTGTAGGACACCGTTATTGTGGGACGAAGTTTGAGATCGTAGTTGTTCGGACCAAATTTAATCAAGACTCTGAATAAAAGTTTAAGTTGATTCGCGACAGACTCAAGGTAACATAGTCCAGGCAAAAGAGTTATGCAGATTCGAAACGCAAGGAGACAGTTTACGAAGTCGGAGACAAAGTATATCTTCGTGTGTCCCCGCTTCGAGGAGTTAAGCGTTTTTGAGTTAAGGGAAATATTGCGCCGCGTTTTGTGGGACCATACAGAGTTTTGGAACGCATGGGAGAACTTGCATAGAAGCTGGAATTGCAAGAAGGATTGTCAGGAGTTCACGATGTGTTTCATGTTTCCCAGTTGAAGAAGTGACATGCAGAGATGGTTGATATTCCTCCAAGAGATACAGTGCCACTAGAAGCAATTCAGTTAGACAGTGATTTGACTTATGACGAGAAGCCAGTCAAGATTCTCGAGTTTTCCAGTCGAGTTACTCGTAGCAAGGGTATCAAGTTTTGCAAAGTTCAATGGAGCCACCATACCAAGGAGGAACCCATCTGGGAGCGAGAAGAAGACCTTCGTGGAGACCACCCAAACCTTTTTGCTGACCAACCCGAATCTCAAGGGCGAGATTCATCTTAAGGGGGGTAGGTTTGTAACATCCCAAATTTTCAATTTGAATGTTATACATAGATCATCATATGCATATCATATTTATTCTTGCATTTTGGTTGAGATCCTAGAAATCTTAAGCAACTCAAGGACCCATGGAGAGAGTTGGAGGTTTTACAAAATTCATATTTGAAAATTTTCAAATTTGAAGAAAGGGTTAATTTGATTTTATGTTTTTTCTCTCCAATTATTTCAAGTATTAAAAGTAAATGAGAGAAGATAATATGACTTATTCAAATTAAGAGAAATATTGGAGAAGGAATTTTAAAATCAAATTATGATTTTTCTGTTATTTATTTGCTATTTATTTCGAATTAGAAAAATATGCATTTTTATCCCGGAAAAATGTTCACATTGTTCTAGATATTTTATTTGGATGGTGAAAATTGTTTTCATCATTTTTAGAATAAAATTTATATTTTATTAGGTCTTTATGGGTGAAATTTATTTAAAAAAAGTTCCGCCTGACTAGGCCGAGGCCCAGCCGAGCCGGGCCGCCGCCGCCTTCCCCTACGTGGGCATGCGTGCTGCCGCCGGACTCGGTGTCCGAGCCGGACACCGCCACCGCTGCCTTGTCCCCTCCTCCAAGGCACCTCCCCCCCTTTATAAGTGCGACCAGGCCCCCTGGGACCCCAAGCCGAGTGCCGCCCCGACATCCGCCTCCCGCGTCGCTGCCGCTACCGAAGCCGCCGCCACCGCTTCTGCCGCCGCGCCGCCACTGCCGCTGCAGCCCACTGCCGCGTGCCGCCGCACCACCCACTGCACCGCCCGCGCCGTCGACAGTCGTCGCCGCCACCACGGATCTCGCCGGAGCCGATGCCGTTGACCCCGATTGACTGGTCGGTTTTTCTCGGTTAATCCCGGTTTTTTAGGTTTTGCGATTTTTATATTTAGATCGGTTTTCGTCAGTTTATTTTTAGTTAGCGGACGTTCATCCGTTCGTTTTAACGAACGTTATTCGCCGGTTAGGTCCAGACAGCGAACGTTCATTCGTTAGTCTTTTCTTTTTATTTTATTTTTCAGCCAGTGTTTTATCCGCAATTATTTTTATCGCGATTCAGCCCCTGATCTTTAAATGAGTATAACTTTTTACTCGTTTATCCGAATTAGATGAAACCAGTGCCAAAATCTTCGTCTCGGAGCCTTCTTTCCAGTTAATCAACTTGATCATGATTTTGGTACTGTAAAATTTGACTTTAGTCCAGATTAGTTAACGATCTTATCTTGTTCGTATTTTGAGAATCGTTGCTCCGTTTGAGTTTAATCGTTTTGCAAATCGTAGCTAATCACATGTACCTACTGTTAAGATCTAATTCACATGTTAATATTGCTGTTAGATTTTGACTCTTATTAGTTTCAGATGTTTGCTTGTTTCATGTTTGATTTGGATCTTTTCTCGGTTTTTCTCGTGTTTCGATTGAGTGATTGCTTATGTATGCTTTTGTTTGTCTATGCTAGATTACCTGGAGTGCGAAGCTTGTTACTATGAATCTCTAGAGTTTGCAGATCATCGGCAAGGCAAGTTACACTTTGATCATACTCTTTTATACCCAAATTTACTATGCATTAGTTCCGCCCCACAAATATTTGCATTGGTAGGATTGGGAACATGTGATTTTGGTTGTAGAGTTTGAGGTAGGAACCTAATACCTTTTGATCACCCCGAGAATATACGTTATGCTTATTATAACAACAAATAAAGATTACTTAGTGATAAAGAAAACAAGCACACACGAGAATATTCACCCCATGCTAAGACTCCCCGGCAACGGCGCCAGAAAAAGGTCTTGATGACCCGCAAGTATACATGATAGTTGTAGCCTCTTTCGATAAGTAAGAGTGTCGAACCCAATGAGGAGCTAAAGGTAGAACAAATAATCTCTCAAGTCCTATCTGCCACTGATACGACTCTACTCACGCTTGACGTTCTCTTTACCTAGAACAAGTATAAAACTAGAGGTACTTTGAAGGTGTTGTTGGATAGGTTTGCAAGATATGAAAAGAAAATGTAAATAAAAAGTAGGGGCTGTTTAGATAAAGAAGCAATAAAGTAAATATCGCGAGTGTGGAAAAGTGGTGGTAGGAGTTGCAGAATTGTCCCTAAGCAATTGACTACTTTACTAGACCGATAGCAAGTATTATGTGGGAGAGGCCACTGTTAGCATGTCATCCCTGACTTGGAATTCTATGCACTTATGATTGGAACTATTTGCAAGCATCCGCAACTACTAATGTTCATTAAGGTAAAACCCAACCAGAGCATTAAGATATATTGGTCCCCATTCAATCCTGTATGCATCAATTTCTATGCTAGGTTGAAGCTTCTGTCACTCTTGCCCTCCAATACATAGTCCTATCAACATACAACTAACCCTATGGTGTGATCCACGGCGCGCTCATATGATGGGAGCCAAATGACAGCAACATAACCACAAGCAAATTAAATCAATCATAGCAATTCATCAACCACCAATAGGACAACAAAAATCTACTCAAACATCATAGGATGGCAACACATCATTGGATAATAATATGAAGCACAAAGCACCATGTTTAAGTAGAGGGTCCAACGGGTTGCGGGAGAGTGTACCGCTGTAGATAGAGGGGGGAAGGTGATGGAGATGTTGGTGAAGATGACGGAGGTGTTTGTGAAGATCACGGTGATGATGATGGCCCCCGGCGGCGTTCCGGCGCCACCGGAAGCAAGGTGGAGAGAACCCCCTTCTTCTTCTTCTTCTTCCTTGACCTTCTCCCTAAATGGGAGAAGGGTTTCCCCTCTAGTCCTTCGCTCCCATGGCTTGGGAGGGGCGAGAGCCCCTCCGAGATTGGATCTATCTCTCTGTTTCTGCGCTTTGGGATTCTGCCCTCGCACCGTTTCTTTTATATCCAGAGATCCATAACTCCGATTGGATTGAAACCTTCGCCCAGATATTTTTCCAAAAATTAGCTTTCATGCAGACAAAGAAGAGCGTCAACCGCCTTACGGGTGGCCCAGGAGAGTGCCAGGCGCGCCCGAGGGGGGGGGGAGGGCGCGCCCCTATCTCCTGGCCACCTCGGGCACCGTTTTGCGTTGATTTTTCCTCCGGAAATCCCAAATGTTCCAAAATAATTCTCCGTCCATTTTTATCCCGTTTGGATTCCGTTTGATATTGGGTTTATGCGAAACATAAAACATGCAACAAAGAGGAACTGGCACTAGGCACTGGATCAATATGTTAGTCCCAAAAATAGTATAAAAAGTTGCCAAAAGTATATGAAAGTTGAAGAATATTGGCATGGAGCAATCAAAAATTATAGATACGACGAAGACGTATCAGCATCCCCAAGCTTAATTCTTGCTCGTCCACAAGTAGGTAAATGATAAAAAAGATAATTTTTGATGTGTAATGCTACCTAGCATAATCTTGATCATATGTCTAATCATGGCATGAATATTAAGACACGAGTGATTCAAGGCAATAGTCTATCATTTGACATAAAAACAATAATACTTCAAGCATACCAACCAAGCAATTATGTCTTATCGAAATAACATAGCCAAAGAAAGCTCATCCCTACAAAATCATATAGTCTGGCTATGCTCCATCTTCAGTACACAAAATACTCCCATCATGCGCACAACCCCGGTTTCAGCCAAGCAGTTGGTTCGTACTTTTTAACACGCTTCAGCTTTTTCAACTCTTACGCAATACATGAGCGCAAGCCATGGACATAGCACTATGGTGGTATATGGTGGTGGTTGTGAGGACAAAAAGGGAGAAGATAGTATCACATTAACTAGGCATATCAACAGGCTATGGAGATGCCCATCAATAGATATCAATGTGAGTGAGTAGGGATTGCCATGCAACGGATGCACTAGAGCTATAAATATATGAAAGCTCAACAAAAGAAACTAAGTGGGTGTGCATCCAACTTGCTTGCTCACGAAGACCTAGGGCATTTGAGTAAGCCCATCATTGGAATATACAAGCCAAGTTCTATAATGAAAAATTCCCACTAGTATATGAAAGTGAAAGCATAGGAGAGACTCTCTATGAAGAACATGGTGCTACTCTGAAGCACAAGTGTGGTAAAATGATAGTAACATTGCCCCTTCTCTCTTTTTCTCTCATTTTTTTCTTTTATTTTCTCTTTTATTTTTTTATTTTTTTGGCGGGATTCTTTGGCCTTTTTTTTATTTGGGCTTCTTTTCCCTCTTTTATTTTTCATAAAGTCCGGAGTCTCATCCCGACTTGTGGGGGAATCATAGTCTCCATCATCCTTTCCTCACTGGGGCAATGCTCTAATAATGATGATCATCACACTTTTATTTACTTACAACTCAATATTACAACTCGATATCTCGAACAAATATATGATTCTATATGAATGTTTCCGGCGGTGTATCGAGATGTGCAATGATCTAGCATAGCAATGACATCAAAAACGGACAAGCCATGAAAACATCATGCTAGCTTTCTTACGATCATGCAAAGCATTATGACAATGAATGCTCAAGTCATGTATATGATGATGATGGAAGTTGCATGGCAATATATCTCGGAATGGCTATGGAAATGCCATAATAGGTAGGTATGCTAGCTGTTTTGAGGAAGGTAAATAATGGGTTCATGATACCGGCAAAAGTTGCACGGCACAATAGAGGCTAGCAAAGTGGAAGGGTGAGTGTGCGTATATCCATCGACTCACATTAGTCATAAAAAACTCATATACTTATTGCAAAAGTCTACTTGCCCTCTAAGCAAAGTACTACTACGCATGCTCCTAGGGGAAGGGTTGGTAGGAGTTAACCATCGCGCGATCCCGACCTCCACTCATAAGGAAGGCAATCAAAGAGCACCTCATGCTCCAACTTCGTCACATAACAGTTCACCATACGTGCATGCTGCGGGACTTGCAAACCTCAACACAAGTATTTCTCAATTTCAAAATTACTCAACTAGCACGACTCTAATATCACCACCTTTATATCGCAAAATTATTGCAAGGAATCAAACATATCATATTTAGTGATCTACAAGTTTTATGTAGGATTTTATGACTAACCATGTGAATGACCAATTCATGTCATCTCTCTAAGTAGATATAAGTGAAGCAAGAGAGTTTAATTCTTTCTACAAAAGATATGCCCACGCTCTAACAAATATAAATGAAGCAAAAGAGCATTCTACAAATGGCGGTTTTCTATGTGAAGAGAAATAGGCAATCCAAACTTCAAATGATATAAGTGAAGCACATGAAGCATTCTATAAAGCCATGCTCAAAAGATTTAAGTGAAGTGCAAAGAGCATTCTATAAATCAACCAAGTACTATCTCATACCAGCATGGTGCATAAAAGAAAAACGAAAACTAAATGCAAAAGACGCTCCAAGGTTGCACATATCACATGAACGAAATGAATCCGAAAACATACCGATATTTGTTGAAGAAAGAGGGGATGCCTTCCGGGGCATCCCCAAGCTTAGACGCTTGAGTCTCCTTGAATATTTAATTGGGGTGCCTTGGGCATCCCCAAGCTTGAGCTCTTGCCTCTCTTCCTTTTCCTCACATCGAGACCTCCTCGATTAGACACTTCATCCACACAAAACTTCAACAGAAAACTCGGTAAGATCCGTTAGTATAATAAAGCAAATTACCACTCTATGTACTGTTGCAAACCAATTCATTTTTTTTTGAATTGTGTCTATTGTAATATAACCTTTTCATGTCTTAATCCACTGAAATAAATTGATAGAATCATCAAAAGAAGCAAACTATGCATCAAAAACAGAATCTGTCAAAAACAGAACAGTCTGTAGCAATCTGAACATTCACCATACTTCTGTTATCCCAAAAATTCTACCAAAATTAGGAAAACTAAAAAATTTGTACAGGAAGACAGTGCAAAAAGAATCAGAACCATTTGTCTTTCCAGTTAAAAATGTAAAATCGCGCACTACAGCCAAAGTTTCTGTCCTGCACCATACGAACCAACAAGCATTGTAAACCTCCTAAAGGAAAACCTTGGCGCATTATTTTTGTAATACAATGAAATTGTACAAGGGGATAATTATTTTTGTTTAAAAGTTTCTGTAATTAATATTCACAAAGTTTCCGTGAGCATGAACAAAGTTCAAGGCTAGCTCCCACTTCAACAATGCTTGTCTTTCTCACTTTCACTTTCCTTTTTGAAAAGTTTTGGGTTCCCCTCTTTATTTTTTTTGTTTTTAAACTATATAAAAGCACACAACAGAAATAAATGACTCTCTAAAACTTCCGGGTTGTCTCCCTGGCAGCGCTTTTTAAAGCCATTAAGCTAGGCATATAGTGCTCAAGTAATGAGTCCACACGGATCCCAAGGTATATCAAAGCCAATTTTAATTAACAATGATTTGTAATTTAGTAGTGAGCACAAAGTAACATATATCATGCAACAACGAAGTCTAACTCTCTTCCTATGCATCGGCATGTCGTAAAAGAACAATTCATGCACACATACTAAAGGCCAATGCATTGTATAAGCAGTTTCTTGCAATTCTATCGTGTTGCAAACATAAAGAGGCGAAGATGTAGTTCCTCTCTCATAATAATTGCAAGTAGGAGCAGAAAGCACATGCATATTATATTCATCAAAATCATCATGTGCAATGGTAAAAGGCAACCCATCAATATAATCCTTAGTTAGCACAAACTTCTCCGATATAGTGTAGTCGGGAGAATTCAAAAAGATAATAGGACTATCATGCGTGGGTGCAATAGTAACAATTTCATGTTTAACATAAGGAACTATAGAAAGTTCATCTCCATAAGCATAATTCATATTGGCGTCTTGGCCACAAGCATAGCAAGCATCATCAAAAATGGATATTTCAAGAGAATCAACGGGATCATAGAAATCATCATAGCAATCATCCTTCGGTAAGCATGAAGGGGAGTTAAACAATGTATGAGTTGAAGAGTTACTCTCATTAGAAGGTGGGCACGGGTGATCAATCCACTCTTCCTCCTTTTGTTCTTCGCACTCCTCATCATCTTTTTCATCCAATGAGCTCACAGTTTCATCAATTTCTTCTTCCATAGCTTCTTGTAAAATATTAGTCTCTTCTTGGACAGTGGAGACTTTCTCAATAAATGCATTAATATTGTAATTGTATTCATAATTTTCATAGCAATATCTAAGTATAGCAAAATTTTCTGGTCTATAAACTGAATCATAAAAATTGTCAAACGCTTTAAACATAGATTCAATCTCATAAGCACCCATAAAAGCAACAAATTCTTCTATTTGTTCCACATCATAGTAATCATATCTACCATTAGCATAAGAAGCTAAGGTTTTATTATCATTGAATTTGCATGAAAACGGAAGGTGTGGATCCTTCATCCTAGAGCAACAAGTATAATCATGTATCAACCATAGTTGACGAGCATACCAACGCAACATATAAATTTGATACCATAATAGTTTCCCTTTTTGTGTCAAGCGATAATCCCTAAAGTATTCACGTTGATCCAATGTGTCTCCCATAACATAATTGAATGGGGTTTTCTCAGGATTATCAAATTAGTACATAATATCTTTCACGTAACAAGCATCGAGGGTTTTAGGAGGATCCCCATCTCCATGAGTAGCATCTATACCTAATTTTTTTGGTATTTCGTGTTACATATCCATAACTAAAGACAAAGAACAACTTAGAACAGAAAATAAAGATTACTTGGTGCTAAAGCAAACAAGCACACACGAGAATATTCACCCCACGCTATGACTCCCCGGCAACGGCGCCAGAAAAAGGTCTTGATGACCCACAAGTATACGGGATAGTTGTAGCCTCTTTCGATAAGTAAGAGTGTCAAACCCAACAAGGAGCTAAAGGTAGAACAAATACTCTCTCAAGTCCTATCTGCCACTGATACGACTCTATGCACGCTTGACGTTCGCCTTACCTATTACAAGTATAAAACTAGAGGTACTTTGAAGGTGTTGTTGGATAGTTTTGCAAGATAATAAAGAACACGTAAATAAAAAGTAGGGGCTGTTTATATAAAGAAGCAATACAGTAAATATCATGAGTGTGGAAAAGTGGTGGTAGGAGTTGCAGAATTGTCCCTAAGCAATTGACTACTTTACTAGACCGATAGCAAGTCTTATGTGGGAGAGGCCACTGCTAGCATGTCATCCCTGACTTGGAATTCTATGCACTTATGATTGGAACTATTAGCAAGCATCCGCAACTACTAACTTTCATTAAGGTAAAACCCAACCATAGCATTAAGATATAATGTTCCCCATTCAATCCCGTATGCATCAATTTCTATGTAAGGTTGAAGCTTCTGTCACTCTTGCCCTCCATTACGTAGTCCTATCAACATACAACTAACCCTATGGTGTGATCTATGCGCGCTCTCATATGATGGTCACCAAAGGACAACAACATAACCACAAGCAAATTAAATCAATCACAGCAATTCATCAACCACCAATAGGACAACAAAAATCTACTCAAACATCATAGGATGGCAACACATCATTGGATAATAATATGAAGCATAAAGCACCATGTTCAAGTAGAGGGTACAGTAGGTTGCGGGAGAGTGGACCGCTGTAGATAGAGGGGGGAAGGTGATGGAGATGTTGGTGAAGATGACGGAGGTGTTGGTGAAGATTGCGGTGATGATGATGGCCCCGGGCGGCGTTCCGGCGCCACCAGAAGCAAGGGGGAGAGAGCCCCCCTTCTTCTTCTTCTTCCTTGACCTTCTCCCTAGATGGGAGAAGGGTTTCCCCTCTGGTCCTTGGCTCCCATGGCTTGGGAGGGTCAAGAGCCCCTCCGAGATTGGATCTATATCTCTGTTTCTGCGCTTTGGGATTCTGCCCTGGGACCGTTTCTTTTCTATCCAGAGAGCCGTAACTCCGATCTGATTGAAACCTTCGCCCAGATGTTTTTCCAAAATTGGCTTTCTTGCATCTAAAGAAGAGCGTCACACTCCTTACGGGTGGCCCAGGAGAGTGCCAGGCATGCCCGGGGGGGGGGGGGGGCGCACCCCCTATCTCCTGGCTACCTCGGGCACTGTTTCACGTTGATTCCTCCTCCGGAAAATCCCAAATATTCCAAAATAATTCTCCGTCCATTTTTATCCTGTTTGAATTCCATTTGATATTGGGTTTCTGCGAAACATAAAACATGCAACAAACAGGAACTGGCACTGGGCACTCGATCAATATGCTAGTCCCAAAAATAGTATAAAAAGTTGCCAAAAGTATATAAAAGTTGAAGAATATTGGCATGGAACAATCAAAAATAATAGATATGATGGAGACGTATCAGGGGGCAGGCCGACTGCTGGGTGCCGGCCTCCCCCTAGTCCGACTAGTCATGCTCGGCCATCTTCTGGTATCTCTCTGGCAGGAGGGGCCTGCTGCCTACGGTCCGTACTAACAGCCTGTCGTGGGTGATGTCATGGTCAACATGGCAACAGTGTCGCGCCGGACGGGGAGTGGCCGCCCCATACGGTGCACTGTAGCCACGCTTGCTCCGGGATTTGGGAGTGGCAGGCTTCACTTTAGCCACGCCTCGTCTTATCGCCGTTATGTGGGTGTAAACTTTGAGGGCATGGGTCAGGCCGCCTGCTAGGAGCCCGCCCTCTGGTGGACGCCTGCTTGGAGTCGGCGCTCTTCGAGAGAGCTCTTAGAGCCTTGCCGCCTTCCAACAGCCGGCCGGTGGGACAGCCATCCAAGAGAAGGCGGCTCTGCGTCTCGGATGTTTAAGGGCCCAGTCGGCCCGATATTTGTTGAAGAGCCAGGGGGCCGGTTAGGCTACTCGTGGTCATTTACTCCGACATTAGTTCCTGAAGCTAGTCGGGCCTCGCGGCTGAAAGGGGGATGAGAGGCCCGAGCAGCTTCCTATCTTGAAGAGCCGATAGCTAGGAGCCGGCCACGATCAGTCGCGCCGTCTAGAAAAAATTGGAGTCCGAAGGCGGGAACCAGCTGGTGCGTGCGCCCGGCGCTGGGCCGGCCGCCCGCTGTCCGCATGCCACATGTCACCCTTCTGCTGCAGGCTGGGGCCCGCCACTACCACACCTTGGCCCACGTGCGGATCCTCTGTGGCCGAGGTGCCGCACGCCGTTAAGGCGCAATAATCACGGCTCGTGGGGGAGTGGGCGCAGTTAATCCCATGTCCCCCACGTCTCGCCCCCCGGCTTCGTTGCACCAAGGCTATAAATAGGGGGAGGAGGGGGAGCAGCAGACGCAGGTGCGCTCTCCTCCCACTCCTCCATCCCCTTCTTCTTCTCCGTCGCCGCTGTTGCTCGCTGCTGCGCTGCTCCTCCGGTCACCTTGCTACGCCATAGCTCGCCTCTACGGGGTCGCGCTCTCACCGTCGCCACACTTTCACCGTCAGCCTCTCACCCTCATGCCGCGCGCCGGGGCCTGGGATGGCTCCAACGTCCATGAAGATCACATTGATTTCCTCCGCAAGACGCGGCGGCTGCCCGGTGAGGACTACATGAGGGTCCGCCTCGCGCCGGAGCTGGAGATCTCGCCGATGCAGGAGAAGTGCGAGCACATCATCTTCCGCTCGCACCGCCTACGCGGCCTCGGCCTACCGGCGAGTGGCTTCTTCCGGGCCTTCCTCGAGTTCTACAACCTCCAGCCGCACCACCTTACCCCGAACACAATGGTGATGTTGTCCGCCTTCGTCACTCTGTGCGAAGGATTCCTCGGCGTCCTCCCAACCATCGAGCTTTGGGGGAGTTCTTCTACTCCAAGCTCGACACTGTCGTCAAGAGCGTGCCGACTCAATGCGGCGCCTTCGTCGCGGTGTGGAGGTCGGCGACCGACAACCCATTTCCTCCCATCACGCTGATCCAGTCGGTGAAGATGTGGCAGCAGTCGTACTTCTACGTGAAGAGCATCTTCCCGGACGGTGACTGGGTCAATCTGCTGGCTTACATAGCCGGCACGCTAGCTGGGAAGTTGCCTAACTGGTCACATCGGGCCAGGACGCTGTCGCTTCTGGAGCCGCCGCCATCGCGTGGCTCCGGGTGTTGATCAAGTCGGAGGGCCTGACCGGGCCCGACTTGCTGGGTGCTCCCGCTCAGGGCCACCCTCACATGATCTGTCAGATGAACAGGCACCGAGACCCAAGCCGGCTGTGCACCAAGGAGATTCCTCACGCAGAGGAAGCTCACATGGTGAACTACCTTGCAAACTGCAAGTTCATGGAGGAGTGGCAGTTCGCCAAGGAGCTGTATTCATGCGCCGATCCCCCGTTTAGGATAAGTTTTATTTTCTTCTTTTTTCTTCTGTTGCCGAGTTCTGCTTGGCCAACTTGACCAATCGGCTTATGGAACAGAGCCCCCTCCTCCAGCCGGCAGCCGACGCCACGGGGCTGGAGCATCAATTTCTCCCTGACCGGGTGGAGAGTGATGTGGATAACCCTGACTTGGGGGCGGCCGCCTTGGACGACGAAGCCGTGGGAGGAGGCAGCGAAACAGGCAGCTCCGGGCTTGGAGCCGGCCTCGAGGACTGGCCAGACGACAATGAGGGGGAAGTCGCCCCGCGCCGCCAGCCGGCGTCCGACCAGCAGGGCGCGAGCTTATATGCCGCGCCGGCTGCCCGAGGCGGCGCGCAGAAGCTCCGGGCTGCGCCTATCCTGTTCAGCAGTCGACCGAAGAAGCCCAAGGGCTCGGTCAAGGCGACCAAGCGGGATGAGGCGGCCACGAAGGCCACCCGCTTCCGCAAGGTGGTGAAGGAGCCACGGGTGGTTTCCGCGTAAGTGCCAATTCCCTCACGTATTCTTTCTTCCTTCTTGCCGATGTTCTTCTGATTTTTCTTTGTCTTATATAACGCAGAGCCCCGCTCTCTCTCGAGCGGTTTGTCTCCACCTCCGTGCTTGGGGCGGCGGGAGGCTCCACCAGCGCCCACCGCGTGGACCCTCGTGTCGAGCTTCAGGTGACGATGGAGCGGAACACGCAGGAGGCGCATGAGGAGCAGGAGGCAGAGCAACAGAGGGTGGTTGCCGCCAAGGCAGCCCAAGAGGCGTCGGAGGAGACGGTGAGGGCGCAGGCTGATGCGGCAGCCAAGGCCTAGGCGGATGCTGCAGCCACGGTGCAGGCGGAGGAAACCTTGCGCAACAATCCTACTAGAGTGACCGACACGTGGCATCCACCGTAACGGGACACCGTTAAGCTATCGGGTCGGGTTTTGGATCCGATAACCCATTAACAGCCCCGACCAATGGGGATTTTCCACGTGTAAAATCATCATTGGCTGGAGGAAACATGTGTCGGCTCACCGTTGGGACAGATGTCATCCACTGATTGGACGGAAGACACCTATGATACATCGACACGTGGCACGGCCCAACAGAGGCCCATTCCTGTGAAAAGGCCGGCCCAGTAAAAATTAGCAGGCCAGCCCATATAAGGCCTACTTGTGTCAGGTCAATTTAAGCCCACGGCCCATACGAGATGAACCAATTCGTCCCGTCAACGGCCCGTTAAAGATTTGACACCATTGCAGCCCATCGTCAGTTCGAGCCCGTTAACAGCCCGCTATATATCTGGGCTCAATATCGGCCCGATGAGATTTTGGCCTGTTAATGGCCCGTTTAATGGATGGGCCAATTTTCAGGATATACATCTTTCGACCTTTTAGTGACCCATTTAAACGTTGGGCTAGTTTGCGGCCCGGTGTGTCTTTCAGCCTGTTGACGGCCCATAAATCTGATGGGCCATTTGTTGTCGGACCTGACTATCGGCCTTTTAGCGGCCCATTTAAGTGTTGGGCCAATTTTCTAGTCCGGTGTCACTTTCAGCCTGTTGACGGCCCATAAATCAGTTGGGCTATCTGTAGTCGGACCTGAGTTTTGGCCTTTTAGCGACCCATTTAAGTGTTGGGCCAATTCCCGGCCCTGTGTTCCTTTCGGCCTGTTAACGAACCATAAATGAGTTGGGCCATTTGTAGTCGGACCTTAGTTTTGGCCTTTTAACGGCCCATGCCCTTCATGGTCCAATACCAGCCCGGTTTCACTTTCAGCCTGCTAAAGGCCCACAACACAGTTGGGCCATTTACAATATGACCTGACTTTCGGCCTCTTAGCGGCCCATGGTCTTCATGGTCCAGTACAAGCTCGCTGTCTCTTATGGCCTGCTAAAGGCCTATAGTATAGTTGGGCCATATGTAGCCCAAACTTAGTAATGGCCTGTTAACGGCCTGTGAAATAAACTAGGGCCACCTGTTACCCGCTTCGATGTCGGCCTGTTAACGACCCGAGAGGTAAGAGGGCCGACCATTAACTTTTGGCCTAGTAACGGCCCATTAACTTAATGGGCCCACTAAAGTTCGTACATGTCAATAGGCCAAATTAGATAATTTGAGCCCATTACGACGAGCAATTATGCACAGGACCAAAACCGATCATGGAAAGGTACGGCATACAGGGAATAACATTGCACATCCAGCATATATTACAGGAAATTACACCCACTAGGCAATCAAAGATTGATGCCAGTGCAAATAAATGAGCAAAACCTAACCATGTACAACATCACAATCTACAACCTCAGCATAGATGACACCCATAAGCATGTGGGCAAGTTCTTTCTGCTTTGCTACACTGTCTCTGAAAACATTGATCAGTTGTTGGGTCGCACGACTCTGCACCTCTGATTCATCCACCATTTCCATCATTGCTTCAGCCATTACTTGGTTCACAAACATACATTTATTCCATTGCATTCGAGACAGAGGATACTGAACAGATTCAGATGGCGATTTTGGCAGGCTTGTATTATTGATAGTGGAGAGTGTCTCGACCACTGCATCATAACATAAATTAGGACGGGAACCAAACAGATTAATCATGAGTTATTGCCATATTACCTGGCCTAGATTTACTGAAAAGAAACAATGGGGTTGCCTTGCTGTTTTCAGAGTTTGTCTTCTTATCTTCAGTAGCCTGCACAAAATTAACACACTAGCATTGCTATCATTGGCCAAGTCAGATAATAGGAAAGCAACATTGACACAATGAACGTTTGGGCAAGTAGCCTACACCAAATTAACACAATATGGCACAACTATCATTAGCCAGGTAAGGTAGTACAAAAGCAACATTGACACAATGAATGAATGAGCAACCAGAGAAGCACTACAATTCAGTAATGTGCGTGATATGAGATAGTACATTCATGCAGCTCAGTATGCAAAACTACCAGGCAGTTTTCCTTACAAAAATCAACATTGGCGCCTTTAACATTTTGCTACAAATAATTTTAGATTAGATAAAGGTTAGATTCACGCCGATTAACAAAATACATGTTCATGTAAAAATATAGTGATATACAACAGGTACTTACATCAGCATTTAGCACAGAGAATTCCCGCAAGATATTTTCCTCGAATACGATTCCAATGGAGGAAGTCTTCTATCGTTTAACCTTATTTTCTAAAAGAGAGATGGGTAAGAAACATGTAGAAAATATGATCAGAATGCTATAAAATTTCATGATGCAAGGATATGCACACGCTTCATAGAATGGAGTTGACATTCTTTTGCGGGACTGGAGCGGACTAGTTCTTTGGCCACTGGAATCTGCTTATTATCAGTGGGAGTTGGGTTTCTCTGTGCTGGAGTAGTATCTATGAAAAATGGAGTTGGTTTATTATCTCCTGGCGTTTGGATCTTTTGCAAAGACCTGGTTTGTAACCCTTCAGATTCTAACAGAGCCGTCTTACCCTTGCATGCCTTATATAGAAGAATGGTGATTCAGTTATAAAACATGCTATAGCAGAGATGGAATAAGTACTGAAGAATAGAAAGCCATGACATATTCACATGTATTCCCTCCATCCGGAAATAAATGGACGGGTCTAGGCGTATTTCAGTTCTAGATACATCCAGTTTTATCCATTTCTGCGACATTTAATCCGGACGGAGGGAGTATGATGTAAGAGCTAGGGATACGACAGGACAACACAGTAAAAAAAACACTGAAAAACTCACTGCAGAACCAAAGTATTCAAACCCATTGATATGAGATAATACACTCATGCATCTCAGGATGCAAAACTACCAGGCAGTTTTCCTTACAAAAATCAACATTGTGGCCTTTAATCATACATTTTGCTACAACTAAATTTAGATCAGATAAAGGTTGGATTCACGCCGATTAACAAAATACATGCTGATGTAAAAATATATTGATATACAACAGGTACTTACATCTACAGTGGAGCACATAGAATTCCTGCAAGAAACTTTCCTCATAAACGATACCATTGCATAAATTGTTCTATCTGTTAAGCTTATTTTCTAAAAGAGAGATGGGTAAGAAACATGTAGAAAATATGATTAGCATGCTATAAAATTTCATGATGGAAGGATACGCACATGCTTCTTAGAATTGAGTTGACATATTTTTGCTGGACTGGAGTGGACTAGTTCTTTGGCAATTGGAATCTGCTTATTATCAGTAGGAGTTGGGTTTCTCTGTGCTGGAGCAGTATCTATAAAAACTAGAGTTGGTTTATTATCTCCTGGCGTTTGGATCTTTTGCAAAGGCCTTGTTTGTAACCCTTCAGATTCTATCATAGTCGTCTTCCCCTTGCATGCCTTGTATAGAAGAATGGTGCTTTAATTATAAAACATGCGACATCAGAGAGATGGAATAGGTACTGAAGAATAGAAAGGCATGACATATGGACATGTATTCCCTCCATCCGGAAAAAAATGGATGGGTCTAGGCGTATTTCAGCTCTAGATACATCCTTTTTTATCCATTTCGGCAACATGTAATACGGATGGAGGGAGTATGGTGTAAGAGCTAGGGATACGACAGGACAACACAACAAAAAAAAACTAGTTGAATGTAAAACTATATGCTAGCGGAATACGTACAGAAATAACTAAGGCAACATACATGTGTATGATTGGGAAAATAAGACAACATTGCAACCGAGCACTAGAACAACACTTCAATGTAAACAAAACATGGTATTGCAGACAGATGAAGTACATACTGATGAATAACAATGCATAAGATATTCAGAAGCATGATGTCCAAATTAAACAGATGGCATTGCGATAGAGTAGAATGACAATACTTGAATTTGAAAACATGTTATCATGAATGGAATAGGTACCGAAAAACAGGAAGGCATGACATATTTACATGCATGATCAGCATGCTAAGCACATGGCATTGCAACAGAGTAGATACACTCCAGGAGATTTTATGCATGTTGTACCCATATCATAGGCCAAGTTAGAGCAAGGACCTTGTGGGGTGAAGAGGATTCATCATCTTTCTGCAAGTCTTCTGAAGAAATGCCTTTACATGTTCCATCATATTGGGTATCGTTGACATAAAGTCTATTGGCCTTTACATTGCTCCGAGAGGTTCTTGTGGATATATCAGTGTGTGCACTTATATCTGACATGCATGGAAGACAACTAGTAGTTAGATTTATGTAAATGAGTGCCTGTAGGAGACGACATAAATAGTAGGACTGGGGTTAACTAGGAGCAACAGGTCTCATAAACTAAAGGGAGAACACAGATGAAAGCTACATAATATGTATCGTTTGTACTCGAGATTAACTAGATGGCACACAAAAGTAATAAAGAACAACATAGGTAATACTAGAAGTGGTATAATACTATAATCACCATCCTGTGGGATAGCATTGGCCGATGGATGATAACTATAGAACATCGTTACCTAAAGAACAAGTACCTTAGCTAAACTATGGAACAGCATGAACTCCTGAACAAGACCCGTAAGAGATCAGCATGAATATACAGTGAAATATGATGATCTATTTTCCGTGCTTAGATGAATAACAAAGCCATAAATGTTTCACATAAGTAAGATGAGGGTACAACCTATCAGGCTGCCATCCATAGGAGTGAGCATCATGTGCTGACTTGTCGATGGCCCTGCAGTTGTTGTGGTTGTCCATGTCGGGCACGCGCATTCGATGTAGGGAACTGTTGAGTGGGGACTGTAGCTCCTTTCTGGTGTATGCTTCCCTTGTTGGAGCAGCTGCGGTGAGTCGGAAGATGGTGTGTCTGAAGATGCAGATAACGCATAATGTTAAGAACGACATATCTCTTTGATATGAAGAAATACACTAAGAGATCAACAGCAAGGTACGAGAGTGGTCACATGTCTGTTGACTGAAGACTAAATTGGGGTCACACGATTTTATTTTATTTTGGTACTGTCCGATCTACGCCGGATGGCTTGATGGCCGTCTTGTGCCTCTCGGCTGACACTGCTCGGAATCTTCCCCCAAGAGCCAGCGACCAACGGTAGAGCAGCCTGCCTCCGCCGTCCGTGGCCCCGGCCGAAACCCCGCTCCCCGCCCCACCACACTGCCGCGGCTGCGCCGCCCCCGGGCCAATCCACAAAGACTCCCCGTCATCCAGATCAGGTGGCGGCAGTACCTTCAACCCACACAACTCTAAAAGATAGCCATCTAAATGCTGCTTCCACGGTGAACTTGCGGCCCCGCACCCTCACGTTAGACACCAGCCAACTGGCAGCCTAGGAGCTCCGCCGCCTCAAGGGGTGCTGCTTCCCATTGGGAATCGATTGGCCCAGAATAAAAATTCAGACAACTTACGCCTAAATAAAGTGATTTCAGATGAGGATGCGACCTATCTGGCGGCATGGTGAAGTAGGCAGGTCCAGGTGCCGAGTCGGTAAGGCCAGCCCGGTTGCGGTGGCGACCGGCGGCAGGGAAAGAGCGATGTCGCCATGGTCGATGGCTACGCGGAAGCAGTGCCAGGACTCTGGACGGATCAGAAGTTGGAGCCGCTCCGTCGCTGTGAACAACGACGGGGATGAATCGGCTCCAGTACGGTTCACGCGGCCGTCATCGAGGCAGCACCAGCAGCACGGAGTAAGAGGCACACGGCCCAGTGCACGATGGCAATTGGACAGCGTCTCCGGCATTAGGGATGAGGGCGGCTGTGAAATTGGTGCGGTGCGGGCGCCATGGAGGTGGGGCTGAGGTTTCGCAGCTCCGGAGAAGGGAGCTTCCCGGGGAGAAGGTGATTTGGCGCCCACGAGGTATGAATGGGGGCGGGCGGGGGGAATTGGGAGGGGAGTGGAACCATGTCTTACGGACGCATTTGTCTGAAATGTGAGGGGGAGTTACAGTTCTACCCTTGCCTATAGGCTTCTCGGCTTGGGTCTGTGTACTGAGGGTCGGGGATAGTAGAGTAACTTTGCTTCTCCCCAAATAGTGGGCGGGAGCGATTTCGGGCGAGGAGGGCGTGTTTTGAACTATAGTGGGTGCGAGCGATTTCGGGCGAGGAGAGCGTGTTTTGAAATAGTGGGCGCGAGCTATTTCGGGCAGTGTGTTTTGCCGACCATGGTTTATGGATTATTCGACACATGTCATTTCGGCCGAGGAGAAGGCATGCTTGTATGAAGTTACGAACCTACCCTCGATGTAATACAGACCAATTGATGCGTGTCCCACATAGGAGGGTAATTTCGTGTCTCCCATTTATTTGCTCAGGCGAATTCCACGGAGCAGAGAGGATGTTTAACGGTTCGTTCAAATTTTGGGAGAAGAGCATCCAAATCTACCTTACCAAGTCGATTCGAATCAAATTTTGAAATATTAGCTTGCCACTTCTTTTTTAGATGGAGAGATGATGCTCGGGAGTAATGTGTTTTTACATGCTCGTTGCTAGCGATTTACTATATGACAAATAGTTGACCCACTCAAAAACGCGAATCAAACCCAAAATGAAATATCTCGATTCAATGAACTAGCTCGTTCAGTAGGTCAAAATAGTGAACTAAATCCAAAATTGAACACCTCAATCGAGTAGCATGTTGTACAGTATTATAGTACTCCATGAACATGTTGAAAGTCAAATTAATGAACTTGTTTGATATACGCATATATCCGTTCATGTGTGGATTGCAGACAACATGTTCTCCAATTTAAATATTTGAATGCAAGTTTATATTGAAACATGGTTTATATCAGTCTTTGATGCATAAAACGCGACCTCCCCCTCTCCCGGACTCCTGTTCTCTCTCTTTCTCTCTCTCTCACTCTCTTGCCGACAATCTTCAATTCTATCGCACGCATCCGACACAAAAACCTTGTTGGTCCCTCTACCTTTCTCTCTCTCTCTCTCTCTCTTTGTGTGTGTGTGTTGGGGGGGGGTCTTTCTAGTTCGCATTCATATATACACCATCTATAGGTCTCTCTCGCACACTATGTATGATACTCTAGCTAGTCCAAGCTAGATATCTTGCATGCACTCATCGTACGCTCACAAATTCCTTGGCTCTTTGCCCGTTACTCTCTCATGCACCACTATGTCGTCTCGGAGCTCTTCCCCTCTCTCTCAAACTCTCCATCCACCTGGGTCACACATACACATGCATATCTCACTCGCACTCGATAAGCCCATCTAAAACTCTATCTCTCTCCATTGTTCTCTCTCCATCTCACACGCACACACACACAATCTCATGCCCAGCTAGACAAGTATGATGGTCTCTCACTCAATTGTAGGCACACACACAGTCCCCCTTATATGTATATGACTAGCTAATCTTAGTCTCCATCACAAACATGTGCATGGTCTATCTCGATTTCTCTCGATGCATCTTTCTATCGCGCACGCACTCCCTCGATCTCCCACCCATATAGTCCCCTCACGATCTCGAGGGGATCTCTCTATCACAAACACACCCTCTCTCCCTCCCCATGCGTCCATGCCATCCATGTGTCCATCTCGACCTTTTGTCCTTGTTGGCCAGACCTCTATTGGACATGTGCTACAGGGGTGTCTCTCTCCGTTGCAAATAATCAGACACTAGCTATCTTCGAGTATCTCCTCGCCTCGCTTTTCTATCTCGGAGATGCATGTGTGATATGTTCGCATAAGAAACGAAAAACACACACTCTCTCTAATTTATTGTTTGTTGTCACTTTCTCTTTCACACACACACTCTTTTTGCACACTTACTCATTCTCCTTCACACGCACTTGATTTGTCTCGACTGAGGCACTCACCTCCGTCTATAGCACATAGATTTATTGAGAAGTCAAACATCACAAAGTTTGACCATGTACATGGAGAAAAATAATTACATCTAGTACGGCAAACATATACCATTAGATTCACCATGATATGTAGTTTTGTATGATGTATCTTTGGTATTGTACATATAAATAACATTTGCGTAAACCTTATCGGGGCTCCTCAATCTCTCTCAAACTTTATTGGTCAGTTTGGTTCGTTACTTGACCCTCATGCCTTGATGGCGGGTACTGCCTGGTGTGGACGTGAGATGTAAAATATTTCTGCCTGGCCAGGCTTGTGTGGTGCTGAAGCGTTTGGTTCATGCCTGGGCCAGGCAAAGCATCAACGTCCCATCAATCAATACATGCATCAATTCTTTAATGCTAATATCCATCCATGTTGTTGCTAGCCTCATGGCCGCATGACCAAGCACGGCCAGGCATTCAAAATCGGTCGCTTGGGCAAAGCTACTTGAAGTGTCTGGAGTTCAGCCAGGCTAATTAAAGTGCAAGGGAACCCAGTCCAGGCGGGCTTTCTTTTTCACAGAGTAGCAACCAAACAAGCGTGCATGAAATCTAGCCACAACCACAGTCCATGCAAAAGATGCTCACGACGCAAGCCAAACGAGCCTTATATCTCCCTGGTTCACACATACACATGTCTCGCTCGCGCTATACATATAGACCCATCCAACACTCTCCGCCCTTGTTCTCTCTCCATGTGACACGCACCCCCCTAAGTACCATAATCCCTCACTCCATCATAGGCTTTGTTTGGATCCATGGGTTAGAGTTAGTTTGGGTTAGTTTGGAGTCAACTAACCCAAAAAGATCCAAACAGGAGGGTTAGTTTAGGTTAGATGCATCTAACCCATCCAAAAAAACTAACCCATCCAAGAGGTGCTTATTTGGGTTAGTTCTTCTCGGGACCACTAATAAACACTTTTTTCTCTCGCTCTCCCCGCAGCAGATCCCTCCCACTTCCTCGAAGCTTCTCGTCCTCTCCCTCCCTCCCTCTCGCACCGCCCGTGAAGGTGCCTCGCCGTATCCGTGCTCCATCTAACCCTGCCATCCAAACACCTCTTTACTTAGAGTTAGTTCAGGGTTAGAATCTAACTCTAACCTCTAACTGAGTTAGAGTATCCAAACAGGGCCATAGGCGCAAGCACTCCCCCCCTCCTAAGTATGATTATCTCTTACTAGCCATCAGGAACACACGTATTGTCTCCTTCCATACATACGTCTATCTCGATATCTCTCGGGGCATCTTCTATCGCGCACACACCTTGTCACTCGATCTCCCACCCATGTAGTCCCATCACGATCTCCAGGGATCTCTCTATGACAAACATACACTCTCTCCTCCCCATGTCTGCATTTTCTCCGTATGTCTCTCTCGACCTCTCTCCCTTGTTTGTCAGACCCCTCTTGGCCACGTGCTAGGGGTCTTCCTCTCTCGGTTCCAAACAACCACACACTATCTCCTCACCTTGCCTCCATTGTCGAAGATGCATGTGTGATATGTTTGCATAAGACACGCACGATTTTTCTCCAATTTTATCGTGTGTTGTCCATGTCTCTTTCACACACGCACACACACTTTTTTCACTCTCTCTCTCTCTCTCTCTCTCTCTCTCTCGTTAGGGACTCTATCACGTGCATAAGCATATGGATGTTTTGAAAAGTCAAACCTCAGAAAAGTTTGACTAGGTATATGTGGAGAAAAACATTTACATCTGGAATGATCATTAGATTCATCACAACATGTACTTACTTCATAATATCATTTATCTTTGGTATTGCAGATATAAGTAATTTCTTTATAACCTTGGTCAAAGTTTCAAAAGTTTGACTTAAAAAAATGTTGTAACTACATTATCGAACGGAGGGAGTAGCTCTTTCTCTCTCTCTGCTATCTCTCACGGGCCTCCCCTCTCACTCAAACTCTCTATATCGACGAATTATACGCTCACTGTGTTAGCGTATAGCTCTGTATATTGTTTAGTTGACCGGTCAACCAATCCACAGGCTACGTTGTCAGCTCGTGTTTTGTATCTTGGTGTGCTGGCCCATGTGGCAGTGGGTGAAAATAAGTAAACTAGAGGCCCATCTGATACGCGGTGAAGGAAACAAAGTTGAAACCACTCGGGGTAGCACCACGCACGCTAGTAAATTGAGGGCACATTGAGGACAAACTTCTTGCGCGCGAAGGACGCACTCGCGCACAATTCACCACTGCACGGCGGCATACACAGAAGGACGCACTCGCGCACACCCAGCACACAACACACACCAGCACACGTGTACACCGGTGTCGCTGCGGGTTGAGATGGACGGCGAGGCAGCCAACAAGCGGCGGCCGCTTGAGCCAAAACCGCATTCGGCGAGCCTGGACTTCATCAGCAGCCTCCCCGACGACATGCTGCTCGTCATCATCGGCCTCCTCCCCACCAAATCTGCCGTGCGGACCGCCCTGCTCTCCCGGCGGTGGCGCCCCCTCTGGCTCTGCGTCCCCCTCAACCTCACCGTCGATAGCTGCCTCTACGACGGGGATTGCAAACGCATGGCCACAATCTCCAAGATCCTTTCATCGCACCCTGGGCCAGCTAGACGCCTTGACATCCGCATGTTCAGTACCAACTGCAAGGTCCAACCCAAGTTCAATGAGTGGTTCTTATCCCCCACCCTAGATCAGATCAAGGAGCTCAACATTGAAGCTGGACGATGTCGCTCTTTACCGCCGTCCACGCCCCGCAGCACGCCAACGCTGCGCCATGCCAGCTTTAGCTCCTGCTATCTTCCCCAGATTAATGTCGCGCCCGCCCTTCTTCTCCTTCAACTCAAGCAGCTCAACCTCTTCGATGTTGTCATCTTGAAGAAGGCTATGGAGCACCTGCTCCGTAGCTGTACTACACTCGAGTACCTTCGTCTTGAGCAGATCCACAGGTTCATTAGCCTCCACATCGCCTCGATGAATCTCCGATGGATTTATGTGTCTTGTTGGCCCCGCAACAAGACATCAATTGGTAAGAGATCACTCTAGATGTTCCACATTATGGTCATTGAGAATGCGCCTTTCCTTGATAGATTGCTTGTATCTGATTTAGAAGGTCCAACAAAAATCAGGGTCATTGACGCGCCGAAATTGACAGTGTTGGTGTACTCGTCTGCCAAATTCTCTGAACTCTTTATTGGATCCATAATCATTCAGGTACAGCACTCATCTTCTTCTCCGTCTTCTTGAAATTCACATTTTTAAATTTCTTCTTGATGTATTTACGTCCATCTTCGAGAAAATGATTCCCACAAGCTTAACCCAGTCCATGTGCACAGTGAAGATCTTAGCACTAAAATCTATCGGCCCTAATCTGGATCAAGTTGTTGGATTCCCTACATGCTTTCCATGCACGGAGAAGCTACTCATCTAGGTGAAACTTCTTTCCTATTAGTAAACGGTAATCACAACGTAGCTCAATTTTTTCAGAATTTTCCCAAATTACGATGAAAAGTGTAGTGTTCAAAACTACATCTACGCACTACACCGAAAGAAATGTTTTTAGTATTTCTTCTCACATGATCACCTGCATCATTTTTATGCTATACTACTATTGTAGCCTAGGCTAGTCATAGTGGAAAGTAACTTAGACTACTCCAGTATCTCTATGGTTACCCTAAGGGAAAGTACTACCTCCATCCTGGTTTACTCTTCCAATTTTGTAGTATCAAAATTTGCCATAGATTTAACTGACAAAATGTTAATGCATGCCACTAAGAACTATATCGTTGGATTCGTATTTGAACATAATTTCAAATGGTGTAATTTTTAGTGACATGCATTGGCATTTTCTTAGGTAAATCTATGGTCAAAATTTTATACTAAATACGAGGTAGTATTCCCTCCGTCCCAAAATTCTTGTCTTACATTTGTTTAGATACGGATGTATCTAACACTAAAATGTAACTAGATACATCCGTATTTAGACAAATTTAAGACAAGAATTTTGGGACGGAGGGAGTACAAAAGTGGGCTATGTAGGCCAAAACATGTGCCAAATTCACTTGTGATGCATTTGGCATCGATGCCCCTCCATTGCTCACCTGGTGCCCCAATCTGGATCACCTACTTTGCTCCGGTGCCAAATTAACTCACGCAATGAAAAAACACTGCGTGGGAGAGAGAGAGGACTGAGGCAATAAAAAACACTTGTTTGGGAGAGTGAGAGGCTGGTGTAGTTGGTTTGATTGATTTGTTTATACATGTGGGTCTATGTGCACAGCGGTGCCAACTCTCTCACATCGCGAGAGCGGTGCCAAAATCTTTTGATTTGACATCGATGCGTATTATGTGGCATACTTTTGCGAAATATGGCATCAGCCACATAGTGGAAGGCAACAAATGCCCAAGCTCTTCACGTGCTCCTAGTTAAATGAGAGGAAACAGAAACAGAGAGAGAGAGAGGGAGAGAGAGAGAGTGAAAAATATCACTAGCCAGCCAACCCTATCATATGAGCGAATGATATTGGTACCTCTTGATGACACGACAATCTTTTGCAGCCAGTTGCTCTAATATGTTCTCTTCTTTTGCAGATAAAAAAAGACCCGAAAGTGAAAAATGTGCTGCACTATAACAATCTCATCGAATGCCTTAATCTCCATCTTACAGAAATTGATTTGATTGACTACCGAGGCAGCACATCTGAGATTAAATTGGCCAGGTTCTTTGTTCTAGAGGCAAGTGTGCTCAAGGTAATGAGGTTTGGCGTTCTCTGGCGCAACAATGAATGGCGTGCTGATCACCGCAAGCGTCTAAGCCTAAATGACAAAGTCTCCGCAAAAGCTGAATTTGTTTTTGAAACATCAAGTGGCCAGAGACTCGAGAACTTATTTGCCCATTAGTGACTTGTCAGGGCGGTGGATTTTAGTTTGTACAATAACGCCGCATCCACCTAAAGTAACGAAAGTTCTTACGTGAACTTCCTAGCAATTCCCTCTTCCTATGTGCAGCATTACTCCTAACGTTTGTAATATCAGTTTGAAACTTGTAATATTGCTATGTCCTATTCCTGCGTTTTCAAAATCCTGCGAATCAAACAGGTCCTGAGTTGGTGATGATGTTGTGCCTCCCATCTTTCACCAATAGCCGTCGGATCTAGATCTGACACGTACAAACCAAGCTTCTCCATTTTTGCAAAAAGATGCCCGTACTTGTTCCCTATTTACAAACAACTCCTTGTTTCTCACAATCAGCCTTATCTCCTCCCCACCACATCTAGAAGGCCGTGGAAATGTCTGGCGCGATGGCCGCTGCAAGAGCCGTCCACCCCCAAGTGTTCCGTGCAATGCACGGGCATCTAAGCATGGGAAATTATGTCGAACGGGGCTAGTTGTAAGCAGGCTAGCTCTACAGCCATGATTATAGTGACTACAGACGATGAGGCTGACTATGGTATGCCGAACATGGCGCCTATACTCAGGTGTCATCTCCGGCGCAGGGTCTTGTCACTTCACTGTGAGGAGCAGCACGTAATAATTTGACCAACAGGTAGTGCAGTGCTAGTACTACATTAGTAGTGCTACTACTAGTACTAGTAGCACCACTGTCTGGATTTAGGAGTACTACCACGTCCATCTGGATTTTAGTATTTGACTAGCAATATCTAGTAATGCATGTCACAAAAAATGTACTACTCCCTCTGTAAATAAATACATGGTGTTTTATTCCTATCGGCGAGAGAACTTAATGTTTTCTTGATAAGTAGAGTCTTAATAGGATTACATGCAATGAACTAAACACTGCATGTCATGTTTGGTAGTGTCAAGTCATTGAAAGCATGCACGGCCCACATCTCTCATTGGTTGATATGTCACGAAATAAGAAACAAGGAGGGAGTTAATGCACCATGCCTAAGTGTTTTGGGATTACTTGGTTTTCATAATGTGACTTACACAACATTTTTGTTTACATGCATTAACATTTTATTAGTTAAATCAAAGGTCAAAACTTGGCGCAAAATGCAAAGGGGACCAATAAACCAGTAAACATCAAACTTCTCTCATTTCGTCCCAACTAGAGCTCCGGTGAGATGACTATACTGCATCAGCATGGAGGGGGGCACAACTTCATTGACTTACGACAATTGCCTTTGGGTGAATGACACATCGGCCCAGGGGGTGGCTGGCCCACCTATCATACACCTAAAGGCAGGTGCAGTAGAGGGCCGAGGAGTAGTACGAAATCCTACGCACCTACGCACGCTAACCAAGGGCAAGAGTGATCACTCGAATCGCAAGATCAGTTGACTACTACTACCTCTGTCCTGGTTTATTAGTCTCTTTTGTAATTTGTGCTAAATTTTGACCAAAGATTTAACTAACAAAATGTTGATGCATGTCAACAAAAATTATATTTTTGGATTCGTATTTGAACATAGTTTTCAGTGATATAATTTTTAGTAACATGCATAAACATTTTGTTAGTTAAATCTATGGTCAAAATTTGACACGGACTACAATGGGGACCAATACACTAGGACGGAGGTAGTAGAAGCTAAGCTAGACCCATGGAGGCGATGAGCGCGAGCATCAGCCGGCTGTGCTAGATGGTCCACGACGCCGGCCTGCGGCCCGGCAATGAGGAACGTCTCCAGGAAGTATTGCTTGAGGCCGGCAGGGCGAGAGGCCGCTTGGACGACAGCTTCGTCTCCTTGTTCGACAAGGTCCTTGTCGGTTTCCTCGACAAGTTCACCATCGTCAAGAAGCTCGCGGACGACTTTGACGTAAGCCTCCAGCCGACGCGCCCAAGCTCTGCAATGCCCGCCACCCTCAACGGCCACTATGGTGACAACCTCTTCGATGCACTGGTGGCCCTGCGACTGCCCGCTGCCGCGCCAGAGAATGTCCGCCTCGAGGTCGCGCTCGCCGCGCAGCGCCTGGTGCAGCAAGACACCATCGACATAATCACCCATGTCTACGCGCATGCAAGAGGAGGACAATAGGACACTGGCCTTCTTGGACGGCAGGGCAAACTTGGACGGCACTGTTCAGAAGCATGTTGAGCTCGCCTCCAATGCCGCTGCTCCTCACACGTCGGTTGGTGACCCGGCGCACTAGGGCGTGAGGATGTCGTTGATGGATCCGTATGTATTTTTATCTTTCCGTCAAATCCATGTAGTAGTATATGATACTACAGTAATTATCTTATGTTTCGCATCAACTTCATAATTTTCGTACGTACTCCATGCATGAACGGTGCCAGAACCAAACTTCTCATTACTCTAGGCAAAATCGTTATTTTCTATCTATCGATCGTGCCATGGAGCAGAACCAAATTTTACAAGTTACGAGTTCAAAAGGAAAAGCCTGCCGTGTTCGCGTCGCACCCCCACACAGTTGGTCCGGCACGCCGCTCAAGCGGGAATGCGTGCGGTGTTGCATTTTCACTTACAAGTGGGACCATAGTTGAGCAAACCGACTATCGGCAAACCCCCACCCCACCCACTGCGCGATGGCTGAGAAAACAGGAGGGAGAAGAGATGGCTGTAGCATGGACTCCAAGAAAATTGGTGTCGGATGGGACTCATGTGGGTGGCGTGTGCCGTACTGCTAGACGTGAATGCTAGTTATGGCCCATGCCACCCCACTATATCGAGCCTATATCGAGGTACAGTACGTAGAACAAATTTCCCGCAGTCCATGCTCAGCACTCCTCTATCTCTCTTCTCAGCCAGCCAGCGGACGCGTGGAGCCCATCAACTGTTTGCTCACATGCGGTCCCACATGTCAGTGAAAACACAAGCAGACCCACTGAACCTGCACATCTTTCACCTCGATGTGTTGGTGATGAAAAACAAATCCAAGAAAGATCTTCGGTGGCCGCTTTTGGAGTTACTCAAGAGTAGTAAGATTCTATTTACAGTTTAAGCCAAGATGCACATCTCGTGGCTTCAACTACCACTCTATTTTCTTTCATGACACGACCTGGATGCTGGATGTCCCACGTGTCGGCAAAAGAAGGAAGAACCCGACCAAATCTTCGGTTGTGCTCTCGGATTAGACTAGTTGTGCTAAATTAAAATTTTTATTGTGTACTCCCTCCGTTCCAAAATACTTGAGTTCCATTTGTCCAAAAATGGATGTGCCTATATACTAAAACATGTCTAGATACATATATATTTTGACAAATAGAAGGCATGTATTGTGCAATGGAGGGAGTAGAATGGATGCAAGTTTTTGTATTGGGAAGAAGAGTACATCCATATATTGATAGAGTGCAATTTAGTGCACTTGTTGATACTCCTACTTGGTATGCGTGTTGTTGCTTAGATGCCGAGAAAAATGGACCGGAGGGAGTACTAGAATAGAGGCTAGACATGAGACTAGATGCGGGGAAGCAACGTCTACTTCTTTAGACTCGAAGAAGAAAGAAGCACGCAAGATCGAGCCTCCGCAGATCAACAATGAATGCATCGAGAAGGCACTAATCCAACTTACAGGAGTAGTAAAATGTATTCTTGTGGTTCTTGTATTCTTTGGTCTTGCTTTTCTAGTCAAAATTATCGTTGGAGTTCATGCAAAACGGAGGTCCGTTTGGGGTCGTGCGTTGCAGTTGGCCTTACAAGTGGGACCGCAGTTAAGGAAACCGACTATCGGCAAACCCCCACCTCGCCCGCCGCGCGATGGCTGAGTTAGAGAAATGATGAGGTTGAAGAGATTGCTCTAGCACGGACTCCAAGAAATATGGTGTCAGATGGAAGTCGTGCTGGTGGCGTGTGCCGTACTCCTGGACGTGAATGCTTGTTCTGGCCCATGCCACCCTACTACTCCTACTACTTAGTACTATATAGTACTACTAGTATCGAGGATTCGAGGTGCTGGTTACGTAGTACAGTATGGCTACAGTAAAAACACCCGCACGACGCGCGAAGCATGTGAAGCTAGTACAAATAGTGTACTACTATTGTTGATTGGCCTCATCCGATAACCTGTTGCAATGCACGTACAATTATGTATTCGGAAAATATTTTTTGCCTCGTCGCACCACTCACTCACAGAAGCAACTCGAAAGCCATTCATAAATTTAGTAAGTTTATCACAGGCATATCATTTTATTACATACAACAGGTCATCAACCCACATCGACAACGAGGATACATTATAAATACTAAAGTTTTCACCACACAACAAATAACAAGCAATGAAATGAACTTCAACTCAACCATTCCTCGGCGTTGGAAACGCTTGCTTTGAACCACAAGTGATTCTCTGGGACGGGCCATCCATTGTCGATCTGGAGACCAACGCAGGACTGATCATCCAGGCTGAAGCGGCCTACTATATCAGTACCAGGGTAGGGAACCACCCAAATGTCCGAGGTATAGACACAGTTGCTTCTCATAAATGGTAGTAACGTTGTGTCAACAGCAGTTGGATCGCCTTTCACCATCATTGGATAGTTTTGTCCAAGGAAGAGCGAGTTTTCTCCAAGACTATCAATTCTGTACCAGGGAGAAGGAGTTGGCGCTAGCACACTAGTATCCATCCCGAATACCATGCAACGGGTGTTGGAATAGGTCCGGAGAGTGCGACCATGGGAGACTACACCTGCTTCCTTAGCAGTAACATCATCAGTGGGCTGTATACACACGAGAAGAGGTGATCCATCGGAATTAGTTGCCAGGCGCCAAATAGTATATGGGCGCTGCTCGTCCTCATGCTCGTGATCATCACCATCATCATCTCCCCCTTGGTTATAAAAATCTTCAAGTATAGGTGGTGGAATGTTCACAGGACCTTGGAAACACAAGAAGAAGGTTAATTAGTAAGGCTGGCCATAGTGGGGGTAACATAAGTAGTATCATGCACTTGGGACTCGCAAACATGCTTATGTGGCAGGCAATTAAGGAAGAGAGAGATGGTTATAGTAACATAGGTAGATACCGTAACATAATAAATGTGATGCTACTATGTGTCATGCATGGCAATAAATGAGACCACCTATGATACTAATCTAAGATACTATGCACTATAGAGGTAGTAACATAAACTAGTAACATATGCATGTTACTAGTCTAAGTTACTCCCCACTATGACCAGCCTAAGGAACTTGCTAACCCGCATGCATGTGGATGAAACAATTATAATTACGGTGGAAGACAAACGTACCGAAACAACGAGGATGCCATGCAAAAACAGTGCCACGAGTGGTGGCAGCAAACACAAGGCCCTCGTATTGAATTGCATCACAGTACTCATCCGTGTACAGAAACTGATTTTTGAGCAATATCCATCCAGTCAAACCACTGACGACGGCAACAAGCTTGTCGAAGATAGCAACAACTTCATAGTTGTTGTAATTCCAAGAGCGGTTGGGGACTCGAGAAATTGCTATCTTCCGTAGAAGACAGTCACCATGATTGTATTTGAACGTGCGTACAATACCGGTGTGCTCAACCTCTGGGCAGTCTGCTGAGATTTTTGGAAGTGGAACCCGGTCACGAGTGTACACATTCACAAGTTCCCACTCGCAGTTGGACCCAATGTAAACAACCCAATCTCCATTTGCGCCTGCCCAAGCCTTGCCCTCAAGCGATGGCATCTTAACATCATACGTATCATTATCAAGCGGCATCAACTTGCACAGGGCGAGGCCTCCGTCGTGACGGCGCCAGTCATCAGGGTCACGGCGAAGAAGATAGGGGAGATCAAACCGCTCCTTGACTCTTGGGTTCCTTGTAATGATGTTATTAGTTGAGTCGAGAATGGGCTTGAACGAACCTGCCATGCTAGCCGAGGTGATGACGTCGCACCGATCAATGAGTTCCTCCACCACGTCATCTTTCAGATCGGGGCAAGAATAACGGGGTCGTTTCCGTCCTGTTCCCTCCATGGAGAAGACGATCGAACAATGGCAGAAGAAAGGGTGAAGGGCTGAAGGAAAATGGAGGAGGGAGAGGAAGAGCGTGCGACAGCAGTTCCAAATCGAGAGGGAAAGGCGAAGAGTCGGTGGACGGTTGCCAGTTTGCCACGGTTCACGAAGGGGCGCCCCGGCCTACACGTCGGTTCGGAAATACTCCTACTACTCGCCGTCGTCTCACTGATATGTGGAACGGGACCACATGTCAACGAAACATGGTGTGTAATTTCTCGTGCAAAATGCGATCTGGCCGCGTTGGCCCGAGGTGCCGCATTAGTTATCGGCCTTTATTTTTTTAATGGCGTGCCGTTCAGTTTTGAAGCACGACTAACTGGTACTGTACGCAGAGAAAATATAAACTACTCTACCACTACTCCACCTCCAGTACTAGTAGTATAAAGAAGATATATAGGCTGGAGCTTCAGCGCTTTCTTGCCAAGGGCTGCCCACTTGCTTCTCACACTACCACCCTCTCTCCAGATCTAAAAAAGACGGCCCCTCTCTCCCTCCTCACCGGTGGTCACAGATCCGCCGGGGAAGAAAAGGACGTGCAGCGTTGACGCACTCGTCGTCGGCGAGCGAGGTCACGCACTGACGACAAGGCCGTCCTCTCAGACCTAGCGCCCGCGCGGGATCGCTGCCGTAGTGTGTGCGGAGGACGACGACCACGAGCGAAGCCACTTCCCGCCGACCCTCAGGTATGCTACCTCTTTTCGAACCATACCCTTGTTCTATTGCCCCATCTGGCACGTCGTTGCATGTGGATCTTTTTCCACTCCACCATCTTCCCAATTTGCTATCCTCTGCTCTGCTGGCCACGCAGACGAAAACCATAATTTGCACTATTAAAGGAAACCCTACTTCATGCAGACTAATGCATGTCTGGGTTGAATAAGGAAAGGAAGGGAGACTGTACTGTCCAAGAGAGTAGGCATCGAACCCGCATCTAGGTTGAAAAGGGGAAAATCAGTAGCTAAGGAACGAGTCTCGTGTCTCTTGGTTGAAGAAGGGTAGAAAGGCATGACAACGCAATAGAGAATGACCAGGTCGATCGGTTTGTTGTCCTCACATAGGAAAAAGGTGGCTAAAGAGAACAAAAATGGGACGTAATCCACATATGCTGCCTGGATATTTGTTGCTCTGGGCAACCATACCTCCCTCACCACTCTGCGTCCGTGGAGGTACATCGTACTGGTGCGCCCACTGTCCGAATGGGCCTCCCATGCTCTTATTGCCACTTTTTTTGCTGTTAGTATAACGCCAGCAGTCAAGTCAAGCAATGCTACTGCTAAAGTGATGCCACATTTAACTAATGCCGCTCTCAGTCTAATGCCACAGATAAATTTAAGCAGTGCCATTTAATGTCACTGGATCATTTCAGGGTTAGCTGTTGATTGTGGATGTATTAAAGATTTTTCAGCTAAGGCATTCTAATGTTGTTGCACAGCCAGTATACCAACGATGAAACTTGTTACTACCTTCAGATTTTTGCACTGTTAATGCTTATAGATTACATACCTCACTTTCATGAGATAAGTTAATTTTTTTGTACAGTGTCACCAAAATGCCAAGGCGCTGATGTCATTTTATTTTGGTTAAACTGCACAGACAATTATGAAGACAAGAGGAAAGGTCAAGAGTGGGCACCTCCTCCTCCGGCTGTTCTCTTGATTCAGTTCGATCAAGTTTTTATGTTTGATCGATTATCAAGATTGGGATAGCAATTTTTAAGGTCCCCCCGAGTTCGAAATGATATTTACCTTGGAGGTACATGGTTTGCAATTTTTTATACTGTCATTAGTTAATAATGCTAGTTACCTTCAGACTTTTGTATTTGGTTTAATGCTCATGCACAGCTAGTATACCAATGCTGAAACTTGTTACCTTTACATTTTGTATTGTTAATTCTTATAGAAACCTTCCAGTGCTAGAGTTTATTGAAATCTGTTCAGTAAAACCATTGTACTGTACCCTGTAATAAACTAACTACTCTACTGTTGCACTAGCCACTGGATTAGTGTATATTTGTAGTATTCGAATGGTGTTGCATTAGCGTATGGACATAAATAAAGTGTGGCAAGCTTTCCCAGATATGTGCTCAAGAAAACTACTACCTGTTTTTCTAAATACTAGACGTTTGGGTACTTTAAATTGAACCGCGAAAACGTCTTATATTAAGGAACAGAGGGTGTAGAGTTCACTCAAATTATCCCGGTAAAGCTAGTCACACCTTTGTTAAAATTAATGTTCATTATGTTATCGGAGGAGGTCTGTATGTTTGTCTCTAATGCCTGTCTACTACATACCCGACATCATGATGTAATGTTAAGTCATTTCCTTTTGTACAGTGTAACTAAATTGTCAAGGCGGTGATGGCATTTTATTTTAGTAGAACTGCACAAAATTTGCTTAAAAGAAGAGGAAAGGTCAGGAATGGCTCAGTTTTTCAGAAAAAACTATGTATGCCTTCCTGACATCAGCCGCTGTTGCTTTATTTATTCCTTCAAACAGGTGGTTAGAAACAGTCTTGCTACCTTTTCCCATTAAGAAATTGGAATGCTTATATTTGTGAGTCTATGCTTCAACTAGTGCCACTTTTATAGTAATCACACTTTCAATATCTATGCAAACAGGGATGCTCGATTTTAGTGGAGCTGCACAAAAAGTCCAACTGGTTCAACATTAGGAGCATGTTTTTTTCCAAACCTTTATATCCAATTGGTGGCACTATGAGCTGTTCATTACGAAGGTACATGGTTTGCTACTATCTTGCTACTCTTTTTGTACTGTCATTAGATAGTAATACTAGTGGTTTGCATGTGAATTTATTGGCAGGGTGGACCTACATTGGAGGTGCAGGACAGGATTCAATGATTGGATGCTCAATTTCGGTTGTATCGATTTCACCTCTTCCATCACTGCGAACATGGTGTGGTATATGTTTACTAGCTGCTTGATATTTGTGCAGACAGAGATGTCTGCCCGTTGCTATTTGGCAAACAAACAAAGTGTCCGCAATTTTGGTTGAACTGCACAAGAGAATAGTATAGTCACTGCATGCAGTGCCATTTGAAAATAGACACAAAGATTGGATAGTCACTTCATGGACTGCAGAAAAGTAGTACTGTACTATTTACTGGCCAACACTTGGTGCTTCATTGCTTTGGTCTGATTATACAATGGGCATCATTTTCCCTAAGTTAAAGTTTGTATTCCGAAAATAGTCTCGCGGTGTGATCGAGAGAAGACCAAATCATATTGCAGTGGATGTTCCTCCATCATGTGTGGTTCATTCTCATGGTTCCAGCTGTTGGTGAAACCACTTACGTTTGCAAGAGGAATTGTAGACTTCACAAACAAATTTGTCTTTCAGTCTGTACTGAATGTTGGCCAAGAGAAGCATCCATGTTAGTAGGAAGAACAGATGTTTTTTCTAGATCTTTGCTTTTGGAGCTACATATTTGTATATGATCTGTGAATCATTGAGATGCATTAACATGTTGATCTTATGTATGGGAATCGTACTAGTTAGTTTTAGTTGCGACGCAAGATCCGAAGTGGCTGATCTTTGCTTTTGGAGCTACATATTTGTATATGATCTGTGAATCATTGAGATGCATTAACAGTTACTTATTTCTGTTCGCTCAGTGTTTACAAGTTACTGATCGATCACTAGCTAGCCTACAAATGCGCTCCTGGCAGTTTTATTTGCGACGCAAGATGCGAAGTGGCAGTTTTTTGAATAAAAATGCCTACCTCTGAAGAAACTGACAAGCTACACTATCGATCCTACACGGATAAAAATGCCTACCTCTGAAGAAACTGACAAGCTACACTATCGATCCTACACGGATAAATAGCGTATCACGCACGTACTACCTCCTTTCCGGTTTGCAGGGCTCAATTCAAGAAACGACCTACTCGATCCTACACGAATAAATAGCGGATCACGCACGTACTAGTACCTCCTTTCCGGTTTGCAGGGCTTAATTCAAACCTCTCACCAACCAAGGTACTCCCTCCGTCCGGGTTTATTAGTCCCGTGAGCAAAGCAGCAAGACCAAGGCATGGCAATAATTAACGGCATGCAGAAGTTTAAGCCTAATTAATTCCAGCGATTTAAGTGGCTGCATGCGTGCCCTCGGCTGCGACTCGTTGCATGCTGCTTCGCGTACTGCCTGCGAGCGATTCTGAGTGCCTGCATGCAGCCGGCCGTAATTAAGGCAGCTAACTGATGCGAAAAAAGATACGCTTTAATTGTTGCGGGCTTTTTAAATCCGTGAAATCATTATTGACAAGGAGGGAGATGATTCGAGTGCACTCGTTTGACCGCCATGCCGGCGTGCGACCCAGACGGGACGGGACGGCACAGTCATAATTTCAGTTTCCCTAGTTTTCCACGGCAAGCTGGCGCGCTAAGCCATTATGCATTGAATTCCGATGACCGTCGCGCTACCTTCCCCCTATAAGTACTGTTTCCCGGCATTCTCCAGTGCCACCGTGACCCAACTCGCCATATCCTCATAAGCCCCCACCAGCCCGACGTCGCTCGCCACGTCCGCCATGCCCCCGCCCGTCCGCGGTAGGCGACGCCGGAGGCGGTCACCGCCGGAACTAGTGTTCGGTTTTTCACCGGAAGGCAGACGGAGGGAGGAGGCATTCTATCTGTCTTTAGATGGCAATGCGCAGATCGAGGAGTTGTTGGAGCGCGACCGCATGGCGGAGGAGCAGGAGTTGTTGGAGCGCGACCGCCTGGCGGAGGAGCAGCGTATCGCCGATTTGCGCCGCCAGCGGGACATGGAGCAGCAGCGCACCGACGCTCTGAGTCGCGAGCAGAGCGCCCGCAACTGGGCCGACTACGTGGAGGCCGGCGCCCGGCAAATAGCCCTGGAGGCTGTCGGGCACGCACGCGTTCGCGACGCCGATTTTTACTACCAGCTCGTCAAGTGGGTTTCCCGCTTGGAAGCCGAAGCTTCGGTGGACCACGCCGGCATGGAAAGGGCCAACGCGCGCGAGCAACGCGCCCTATCGCACCTCTGGCAAGTCCGAGGCGAGGCGCAGGACGCCGGTGCCGGCGTTTAGCGTGTACCGCCGGCATCGTCTAGTTAGCTAAGAGTAAGTTAGTACTTGTCTAGTGGGAGTAGATAGTTAACTTGGCTATGATGGTTGTCAACGTGGAAGTTCAGTACTCTATATGTGGATCAGACCTGTTACTTTGCTCTGAATGTTGAACTTTCCGTTTGAACGTATGGAATGGGCTGTTATTTTTTTAAATGGGTTGTATTTGTCCTCCACGGGTTTAGAGGCTGACTTGTGGGCCTAGCAAGTTGACGCGTACACAATCAGGAGATGATTGTACGTGGAGAGGATGACAGCAGGGACCCGCCAAGGTCATGGCAGTACGCAAGCAAGTGCCTCCTTATTTCAAGCCAATAAAAAATGGCTCCTCCTAGTGGATTTCTGACATCTGGGTCCCATGCCATTGTCAACGTAGTCAATAAACGAGAGAATTGCACAACGAGCGGCTGACACCAGGGACCCAGCAGCTCGCCCAGTTATTTTTGTTTTGGGTTAATTTGATAAATGCCTCCGAGAAATGCCACTGCAATTTCCAAACTTTGAAAAATGCCATTTCATGCCATTTCTAGTGGCATTTTTTGAAGTCTGGAGTGGCGTTTTTCAAAGTTTGCAAACTGCAGTGGCGTTTTTCAAAGTTTGCAAAAATTGCAGTGGCATTTTTCAAAGTTTGGAAATTGCAGTGGCATTTTTATGAATCGCCATAATTGGAGTGGCATTTATCTAATATGTTTTTGAGACGGAAGCAGGGTGTCAACTGGGCTGTGCGGGACACTCTGGCCTGTCTAGACAGCCTTTTCTTTTATGTTTACCACAGACCAGCCCAGTAGTTTTTTTTCTTTTTGAAAATGGCTAGCCCAGTTTTTTTGTGATTTGTCAAGTAAGTCACTTTATCAGGCCTGTTGGGCTAGACGAGGAGAGCTTCATTCGGCTGGCCGAGAAAATGGCCTATCAGTAATGAGAAATGGGCTGTACATTTTTAAAACACATCAAACCGGCAATTAGTTTCAAATATCTTTTTTTCATTTCGAGATTTTAAATTGCATTGATTTTTATGCGTGGACAATTTATTGGATTTTATATTGATATACATTTATTTTTAAAATCAGTCTGAATGTGACTCGAAATTTCGGGATTAAAAACAGTTCAGACCGCACCGACATATGCAAAATTTCGTATAATTTTTTAACCGTGGCCACAATATGGGCTGTAATGCTAACAAAAAGAATATGGGCTCCAAAAAAACCCGTAAGAATTAGCAAATGGGCTGTAAACTATTTGAAATAATGGCAGATGGGCTGTATGCTGTTTTCCACAGATTTGAGGCTTTCCACAGATGGCCTGTATACTGTTGGATGTCCATCCAACGGCCGTCGTGCTTCTTCAATCTCTGCTCTTCCTGCTCCAGCCGCTCAAACAAGCGCCGGCGGGACTGCCTGCTCCCTCCTCCCCGCGGCCGGCTGTGCTGCCGCGCAGGCCTCACCGCCCCACCGTACTCCCATCGCTGGCCTAGCTATCCCTCTACTCACCCTCAGTCCCACACATGCTGTTATTCTCCGGCGACGGCAGACGAACCAGTAAACCCTCGTACTCCTCCGCGTGGGAAATAACTGCCGAGTATTCCCTGGCTCCGTGTCGTTCCCTTCCTAGGCCTCGCCGTCGTCCACTGCCCTGGTGCTCTCGGCGCGGCCTGGTCAACATGGTCAATGAACGACATCCATCGGAAGTGGACTGTACGTGGAGAGGCTGACAGCTGGGTCCACGGCCGCACGCAAGGAAATGCCTCCTTATTACGCGCAAAATAATGATTCCTCCACCTGACATCTGGGACCCACCGAAAGGGCCTCTGTATTTCGCGAAAAAAACGTTACCGCCGCTGACAGCTCGGACCCACCAGCTATATCTTCGCACGCAAGGAAGTGCCTCCTTATTACGCCCAAAAAAAGAATACTCCCCCTGCTAGCTGGGACCCAGTATAGTGGGCCTACTAAGTTGACGGGGACGAAGGGCTTTGTCAACTTAGTCAATATGCACGATTCTAGCTCGACTGACCGTACGATGTCCATCCAACGGCCGTAGTGCTTCTTCAACCTCTGGTCTTCTTGCTCCAGCCGCCCAAAGCAGCGCCGGTCGTGCCGCCTGCTCCTGCCTCCCGTGGCCGGCTGTGCTGCCGCGGAGGCCTCACCGCCCCCATACTACTCCCACCGCTGGCCAGGCCATCCCTCCACTCCACTCACCCACACCCCCTGTTATTCTGCGGCGACGGCAGCGCAGCCGAACCAGTGAACCCTCGTACTCCTCTCCGCGTGGGCATCCACTGCCGCGTCTTCCCCGGCTCCGCGTCGTCCCCTTCCTAGGCCTCGCCGTCGTCCACCGCCGTGGTGCTCTCGGCGCGGCGTGGTCAATGTGGTCAACGACCGAATTCCATCGGAAGAATACTGTACGTGGAGAGGCTGACAGCTGGGTCCACGGCAGCCGCAAGGAAGTGCCTCCTTATTACGCGGAAAATAATTATTCCTCCACCTGACAGCAGGGACCCACCGGACGGGCCACCAGTATTTCGCGAAAAAAACGTTTGCCCCTGACTGCTGGGACCCACCCGACGGGCCACCGTATTTCGCGAAAAAAACGTTCCCCCTGCTGTCAGCTCGGACCCACCGGAAGTGCCTCCTTATTACGCACAAAAAAATGAATACCCCCCAGCTAGCTGGGACCCACCTTGGTGGGAGGCTGACTTGTGGGCCTACTAAGTTGACGGGGACGGAGGGCTTTGTCAACTTAGTCAATATAAACGATTCTAGCTCCAGTGACCGTACGATGTCCATCCAACGGCCGTAGTGCTTCTTCAACCTCTGGTCTTCTTGCTCCAGCCGCCCAAAGCAGCGCCGGTCGTGCCGCATGCTCCTGCCTCCCGTGGCCGGATGTGCTGCCGCGGAGGCCTCACCGCCCCCTACTATTCCCACCGCTGGCCAGGCCCTGCGGCGACGGCAGCCTCACACCGCAGCCGAACCAGTGAACCCTCGTACTCCTCTCGGCGCGGGCTTCCACTGCCGCGTCTTCCCCGGCTCCCCGTCGTCCCCTTCCTAGGCCTCGCCATCGTCCACCGCCCTGGTGCTCTCGGCGCGGCGTGGTCAACGTGGTCAAGGAACGATTTCCATCGGACGTGGACTGTATGTGGAGAGGCTGACAGCTGGGTCCACGGCCGCAGCAAGGAAGTGCCTCCTTATTACGCGGAAAATAATTATTCCTCCACCTGACAGCGGGGACCCACCGGACGGGCCACCGTATTTCGCGAAAAAAACGTTTCCCCCCTGACTGCTGGGACCCACCAGCTACACCTTCGCACGCAAGGAAGTGCGTCCGGGCAAAAAAAACGATTCGCCCCTCTGACTGCTGGGACCCACCAGCTACATTTTCGCACGCAAGGAAGTGCCTGACAGTCGGGACCCACCTGGTCGAAGCGTACGTAGCGTTGTCATTCTGGTCGCGAACGTGTACGTACATACTGGTCGTTGTAGAGGGCGCACGTGTCGTAGTAGAGGCGCGCACGTAGCATGTACACGTACGTACAGCGGCCAGGGTGCAAGAAAGAAAATACGGCCACGTATGTGTACATACGGGCGGGGTCTCGAACGCCTACTCGCGCATACGTACATGGCTGGGTCGGAACGAGAAAAGCATCGTCGTCGTGTTCATGGGGAGCCAACCGGCTGGGTCGGAACGGAATGCGTGGTCGTGTTCATCGGGGGCTTGGACGGAACAGGCGATGGAAACGAGGCCTGGCGTACCGCACAACGGAGGAAACGACCTCCTACGTTCGAACGGGGTCCTGTTGATCGGGAGGGGTGTGGCGTACCGCAAAACGGAGGAAACGGACCTCCTACGGTCGAAACGGGGGTCCTGTTGATCGGGAGGGGTGTGGCGTACCGCAAAACGGAGGAAACGGACCTCCTACGGTCGAAACGGGGGTCCTGTTGATCGGGGGGTGTGGCGTACCGCAAAACGGACGAAACGGACCTCCTACGGTCGAAACGGGGTCCTGTTCATCGGGAGGGGTGTGGCGTACCGCAAAACGGGACTCCACGGGATACTGTTCATCTCCACCGTCGACCTCCTCCAGCCTCCACGGGCTACCGTCGACCTCCTCCAGCCTCCACGGGCTCCTGTTCATCCAGCCTCCACCGCGCGCTACTCCACCGGCTACTGTTCAACCACCCCTCCACCGTCTACTGTTCATCCAGCCCTCCACCGTCTACTGTTCATCTAGCCCTCCACACCACGGGGTCCTGTTCAACCACCCCTCCACCATCTACTGTTCATCCAGCCCTCCACACCACGGGGTCCTGTTCATCCAGAGGCAACGCCACCGCTCACTGTTCATCCACCCCCCCCACAACGCTCACTGTTCATCCAATCGATCGGCTTCAGTTAGTAGCAGTAGCGAAGGAATCGCTCCATCGGGTTCAGTTAACATCCATCGATCAATCGCTCGGGTTCAGTAACGCGTAGCCTGCGGTGCAATCGCTTGGGTTCAGTTAGAGCCCAACGCCTCTCTTGGGTTAAGTTAGAGCCAATGCCTCGCACACACGTGCATACCTGTACGAGAGAAACGCGCATCGCTCTCCCACCATAACCGGTAACTCCCCGAAATTTTCCTCCCCCTCCCTTCTACCATGGTTTTTTCCGTCATGGACGGCCCAAAGAATGTCATGCAGCTGCATCCCGGCCCGCCCAGGATGAAAAGCCCATTTTCTGTCATGATTTTTTGTCATAGAAGTAGGAGCCCACCACATCTATGATGATACCGGGTTTTGTCACAATTATCGTCATAGAAGTGTCATATGTATGACAGAAAAAAAATTGTTCGGCCCAAAATGTCATGGATGTGTCTTTTTTTTGTAATGCATGGATCATTCAAATGTGTTGAGCTTGCCTTTCCCCCTCATGCTAGCCAAAATTCCTTGCACCAAGTAGAGATACTACTTGTACTTCCAAATATCTTTAAACCCGGTTTTGCCATGAGAGTCCACCATACCTACCTATGGATTGAGTAAGATCCTTCAAGTAAGTTGCCATCCGTGCAAGCAATAAAAATTGCTCACTAAATATGTATGATCTATTAGTGTGAAGAAAATAAGCTTTATACGATCTTGTTATGGAAGCAATAAAAGTGATGGACTGCATAATAAAGGTCCATATACAAGTGGCAATATAAATTGACGTTCTTTTGCATTAAGATTTTGTGCATCCAACCCTGAAAGCACATGACAACCTCTGCTTCCCTCTGCAAAGGGCCTATCTTTTACTTTATGTCTTTTACTTTATGCAAGAGTCAAGGTGATCTTCACCTTTCCGTTTTTCATTTTTTCCCTTTGGCAAGCACCTCGTGTTGGAAAGATCCTGATATATATATCCAATTGGATGTAAGTTATCATGAACTATTATTGGTGACATCACCCAAAGGTGAATACATTGGGAGGGAACACTATAATCCCCTATCTTTCTCAGTGTCAGATTGAAACTCCATAACCATAAGTATTGCGTGAGTGTTAGCAATTGTAGAAGACTATACGATAGTTGAGTATGTGGAGTTTGCTAAATCAAAGCTCTAACATAGACCCTTCCTGAAAGTAAGATGAATTGCAATTGTTTGATGACTGAGAATGAAGTTTGCTAGTTTTCAAGAAAGTTTATGGTCTATGCTTTAAACATGTGAATAGCTTGTTACTAGTTCTTGAGAAGTCTTATGAGATGAACTACTGTTATGACATATAGTCATGCTATAAAAGGTGATTGAAATTATCATTGGTAAAACTTGTGCACCTTCTAGCATTCACCTTTCATAAATTCTTTCTTTTATCATTTACCTACTCGAGGACGAGCAGGAATTAAGCTTGGGGGTGTTGATACGTCTCCAACGTATCTCTGTTTTATTATCTGTTTTGAATGATTACAGGCTTTATTATACACTTTTATATTACTTTTGGGACTAACCTATTAACCGGAGGCCCAGCCCATATTGCTGTTTTATTACCTGTTTCAGTATTTCAAAGAAAAGGAATATCAAACGGAGTCCAACCGGAATGAAACCTTCGGCAGCGAGATTTTTGGAATGAACGTGATCTGGGAGACTTGGAGTACAAGCCAGGGAAGCTTCAAGGAGGCCAGGAGATAGGAGGGTGCGCCCCCTGTCTCGTGGGCCCCTCGTGGCTCCCCCGACCGACTTCTTTCACCTATATATTCCCATATACCCTAAAACCATCGACGACGAAGATAAATTGGGAGTTCCGCTGCCGCAAGCATCTGTAGCCACCAAAAACCTCTCGGGAGCCTGTTCCGGCACCCTACCGGAGGGGGAATCCCTCACAGGTGGCCATCTTCATCATCCCGGCCCTCTCCATGACGAGGAGCGATTAGTTCACCCTCGGGGCTGAGGGTATGTACCAGTAGCTATGTGTTTGATCTCTCTCTCTCTCTCGTGTTCTCTCTATGGCATGATCTTGATGTATCACGAGCTTTGCTATTATAGTTGGATCTTATGATGTTTCTCCCCCTCTACTCTCTTGTGATGAACTGAGTTTTCCCTTTGAAGTTATCTTATCGGATTGAGTCTTTAAGGATTTGAGAACACTTGATGTATGTCTTGCCGTTCTTATCTGTGGTGACTATGGGATATCACATGATCCACTTGATGTATGTTTTGGTGATCAACTTGCGTGTTCTGCCCATGAACCTATGCGTAGGGGTTGGCACACATTTTCGTCTTTACTCTCCGGTAGAAACTTTGGGGCACTCTTTGAAGTACTTTGTGTTGGTTGAATAGATGAATCTGAGATTGTGTGATGCATATCGTATAATCATGCCCACGGATACTTGAGGTGACAATGGAGTATCTAGGTGACATTAGGTTTTTGGTTGATTTATGTCTTAAGGTGTTATTCTAGTATGACCTCTATGATAGATTGAACGGAAAGAATAGCTTCATGTTATTTTACTACGGACTCGTGAATAGATAGAACAGAAAGGATAACTTTGAGGTGGTTTCGTACCCTACCATAATCTCTTCGTTTGTTCTCCGCTATTAGTGGCTTTGGAGTGACGCTTTGTTGCATGTTGAGGGATAGTTATATGATCCAATTATATTATTATTGTTGAGAGAACTTGCACTAGTGAAAGTATGAACCCTATGCCTTGTTTCCTACCATTGCAATACCGTTTACGCTCACTTTTACCACTTGTTACCTTGATGTTTTTATATTTTTAGATTACAAATACTCATATCTACCATCCATATTGCACTTGTATCACCATCTCTTCGCCGAACTAGTGCACCTATACAATTTACCATTGTATTGGGTATGTTGGGGACACAAGAGACTCTTTGTTATTTGGTTGCAGGGTTGCTTGAGAGAGACCATCTTCATCCTACGCCTCCCACAGATTGATAAACCTTAGGTCATCCACTTGACGGAAATTTTCTACTGTCCTACAAACCTCTGCACTTGGAGGCCCAACAATGTCTACAAGAAGAAGGTTGCATAGTAGACATCAGTCAACTTGCTAGGGTGGATGCCGGGTGGCGGGACGGCCGTGCTGAACGTGGCGCGCAGGACGTCCGTACCCGGCTTCAGTCTCAGGTCACTGCCCTAAAGAACTACAACCAAGAGTTCCTGGCGACGCGGTCAGCCATCCAGGTAAGCCTCTTGCTTTTTTTTGCTCTTGTATTCTTCCGTGGGGGCGCGTCAGCGCACCCACTGGGTGTAGTCCCCGAGTTCCTAGTCAGCTGTTGAGCAGGCGGCTAGGAACTTCTAAGAAATTCGGGTGCTCAGTTGTCTTTACTTGTTCATACGTCCTTTTTGCAGGACTATCATAACCTCCGCGCGGCCACCTTCAACTCCCATGCCCAGGAGTTGACTCAGAAGACCGTCGACTTTTCTGAGAGCTGGAGTAAGTTTTTCATCTTCTATCTCTTGTGGGGGCGCGTCAGCGCACCCACTGGGTGTAGTCCCCGAGATTCGGGCCGACTGCTCAACGGTCGGGCCAGATCTTTCTGGCAACTTGTTTCTCACTGTTGATTCTTCTTTGCCGTCTTTTACGAGGCCAATGCCGACCTGCGGCCGCAACTGGGTGAGGCCCAGACCGCACTGTGTGCCATGGAGGCCGAGTGTACCGCTGCAGTTCAGGAGCGCGACCGCCTGGACAAGAAGTTGGCCGACTAGGAGGAGACCCGTAAGGCAGCCCTGAAGGCGGTGAAGGACAGCGAGGCCGCCCTCCAAGCCGAGTACGAGACCGAGGCGGTGAACTGGGCCGAATTGAGGCAGGCGCTGAATGATGGCTACGGCCATTTTGAAGATATGGTTGATGGTAAGCCGCCTTCCTCTTTGTCCCTTTGTTTGCCGCCTGCTGCTTGGTCCGACTTTTGACTTTGCATTTTTTCTTTTCTTCTTCGCGCAGAGTACTTCCCTGGCTACTCTGTTGCCGCCAGCCAAGTCATCGAGGCCCAACGCAACGTGTAGAGCTACGCTGGTGCTGAGATTGCGCCGGACGCTCGCCGGACGCTCGAGGAGCAGCTCTTGGCCATCCAGGCCCATCTCAAGCCATCTCACCGCATGCTCTGCCACCTTCAGCATGTTGAAGCCCAGGTGCTTTGCGCCCTCTGGCCAGGCGAAGTGATTCCCCGCACCCCTAGTTAGACTGCCGACTGGCTGGAGGTGGCGGCTGGCCTCCTCGAGGCTTGGAAGGCTTCTGCAGTCCGGCAGGCACCAGGCAGGCACTGGAGTTCGTCCGAGCGTGTCCCGGGCTGGACTTGACCCAGCTGGCCACGTTTCGGCAGGAGGCCAATGAGGAGATGGAGGCGGTGTGTCCGGCTATCATCCAGCGCTCTTTGGCGATCGCCGAGTACACCGACACCAGCGTCTTCGTCCCCAAGCTAAACGACGACGGTGTTGCTCTGCCGGAGGAGTGGTTTGGGCTGAACCCGGCGGATGGTGAAGACTCGTCGGAGGAGATCGACTCCAGCAATGAGGGTGAAGAGTAGGAGGAAGAGGACGGTGAAGACGCCGCACCGGATGGTGGAGTAGCCGACCAGCCTCAGCTTGACCGTGCCTCTAGCAACGAGGCATGTGCGAACATGCCGCCTACCACTGGTGATGACCAAGCCAAGACTCGCCAGCCGTCCACTCCTCCAGCCAGCACCGCCGTCTCCACAGACCTGCCCAGCGCGCCCGTTGCGCCCTTGGCCTGAGCCGCCATGTTTATCTTTGTCTTCCTGTCCGTTAGTCTTTGAACAATATTTGTTAAATTCACGCAGTTCCACCCACTGGGGGTGTATTCATACTAAGTTGAATTCCGGCCCTTGAAGGCCTTTTGTGTAAATATAATCTTGCATGTGTTTGACTTTCGACAGTGCTTGCCTTACATCTTTTTCCGGTTGTTTCCTTTGCCGCCCTCCCTTGGTCGCCGCCTTCCTAGCCGGACAGCTGCTCTGCAGTCTATGGTTGGGAAAGTACTTGGCCGCGTGGGGGGGCAAGTACTTTAGCTTTCTTAGATTGTAGCAAGGTGAGTAGGAAGCTGGCCAGCCGGCTGCTTAACAGCCGGTTGGCAGGGTGGGGAGCCGGCTTGTGTTATGCAAGCCCCATTGGTCCTTAGCCATTTTTCGTGTGGGCATCTTTTCCTGCCTTTAGCTCTTGCGAGTCGAACAGTCGATTCTGTGAGCTGCGACTTTTGGCAAGAGAGGGCTTAGGTGTCGGCACACTACTTGTCTTACTACAGGTGGTACTTAACATAATTCAAGGCGACAAGTCCCCGGGCCGACTGGTCAAACCCGGTGCCGGACAGAAGGACAACGGACAGAAGGACAAATGTAGTAACACATTCATAGGCATGATACTCATCATATAGATAAAAGATGGTAGTCCCCGAGTGCTCATTGGGGGGCCCGATGTCTTGTACTTAAAACAAAAGATAGTGTGGTACATACTGAATTTAACTGTAAAATCTTCGGAGGAGATTGGTGTTCCATGGTCATTTTGATTCCTTCCCGGAATCATCTCTCTTGCGTGCCTTGGGCTTCTATGTGTCGATCAGGTAGTAGGATTCGTTGCCCAAGGCCTTGCTGATGACGAAGGGGCCTTCCCAAGGGACCAAGAGCTTGTGTTGGCCGGCTGTTCGCTGGATCAACCGGAGCACAAGATCGCCTTCTTGGAAGGATCTTGGCTTGACCTTCCGGTTGTGGTAACGGCGCAAACCCTGCTAGTAGATGGCGGACCGGCTGAGTGCTAATAGCCGACCCTCTTCCAGCAGGTCAACACCGTCTTCTCACGCTTCCTTTGCGTCTGCTTCCGTGTACATGGAGACTCGAGGTGAGTCGAACTCGATGTCAGTTGGGATGATAGCCTTGGCACCATATACAAGGAAGAATGGAGTGAAGCCGGTTGACTTGTTCGGGGTGGTACACAAGCTCCAGAGGACGGCCCACAGCTCCTCGAGCCAGCAGTCGGCCAAGCGCTCTAGTGGCTCGACCAGTCGGGGCTTGATGCCAGACAGGATGAGTCCGTTTTCTCACTCGACGTGGCCGTTTGACTGCGGATGGGCAACTATGCTAAGTCCAGTCGGATGCCCTGTGTCGCGCAGAAACATGCGAACGCTCCTTTGGCAAAATTCGTGCCGTTGTCAGTGATGATGCTGTATGGTATGCCATATCGGGTGGTGATGCTTGCGATGAATGTCACAGCAGTCGGTCCATCCAACTTCTTGATTGGCTTCGCTTCAATCCACTCGGTGAACTTGTCTACATCGAGAAGTAGGTGTGTCGTGCCGCCGTGTGCCGTCTTGAATGGGCCCACCATATCCAGCCCCCAGACGGCAAAAGGCCAGGTGAGGGGGATGGTCTTGAGTCCGGAAGCCGGCAGGTGTTGCTTGGAGCTGAAAAGTTGGCACCCTTTACAGTGTTTAACTAATTCTTTGGCGTCTTCCAAAGCAGTAGGCTAGAAGAAACCATGGCGGAAAGCTTTGGTGACAAGTGATCTTGAGGCCACGTGGTGGCCGCACTCGCCTTGATGGATGTCTTTGAGGATTGCAATGCCCTTCTCTGGCTCTACGCAGCATTGGAAGACTCTAGTGACACTGCTCCGAACGAGCTCTCTGTTCACTATTGTGTATGCTCCTGCTCGGCGTTGAACTTGTATTGCTGATATCCCGTCAGTCGGTAGCTCTCTGTTCACCAGAAAGTTGAGGATGGGCTGGGCCCATGATGAAGCTGCGACTTCTTCTATTGCCAACATGGCTACTACGACCAGGGCATGTGGGTTGGGTGGTGAAGAGTTGGAGTCGGCCACCGACTGCCGTGTCGTCGTAGTCCCCGGGCCGACTGCTGCAGTCACCGGGCCAAGTTCTGAAGTCCATGTCAGTGTCCTAACCGACGGATCTTGGGTAGGGGTCTCGATCTGTGCGTCAGGGCTGATGGTAACAGGAAGCTAGGGACACAGATGTTTACCCAGGTTCGGGCCCTCTCGATGGAGGTAAAAGCCTACTTCCTGCTTGATTAATATTGAAGATATAGGTAGTACAAGAGTAGATCTACCACGAGATCGTAGAGGCTGAACCCTAGAAGCTACCCTATGATGGTATGATTGTAATTGTGATCGGCCTTCTAAGGACCAACCTCTCCGGTTTATATAGACACCGGAGAGGGCTAGGGTTTACATGGAGTCGGTTACAAGGAAGGAAACACAATATCCGGATCACCAAACTTGTCTTCCACGCAAACGAGAGTCCCATCCGGACACGGGCCGAAGTCTTGAGTCTTGTATCTTCACGCTTCAATAGTCCGGACGTTGTACACAGTCCGTCTGTCCGGATACCCCCTAATCCAGGACTCCCTCAGTAGCCCCTGAACCAGGCTTCAATGACAATGAGTCCGGCGCGCAGTATTGTCTTCAGCATTGCAAGGCGGGTTCCTTCTCCGAATACTCCAAAGTAATTATTGAACACTTGAATCGTGTCCGGATCCACAAAATGATCTTTACACACCGCTGTAGAGAGAATGATATTTCACCAATGCAATCTGCTGACAACTTTTTTAGACGACGCGACATGTTATTACGGTCGGATCATTATTCGAACCGTTTTCCCACAACCAGCCACAACGCATATTGCGAGGCGGTTTCTTTGACACGTCTCGTCAAAGCAGAGATCGTGTCCCTTATCACGGGATTCTCATCAATACGGGTATGGGTAATCCCACCATGCCATCAATCGTGGCACTTGGGAAGCAAGAGATTCCCAACGGGCAAGTGGGGAGGCGCGCCGCTTTCGTCGCCTTTATAAAGGGATAAGATTTCCTCATTTTTACCCACGCCTTCTTTCTCCCTTGCCCACTCTTGCCCCCTCGAGCTCCAGCGCCCAAGCCCAAGTCTTCTCCGCATAGCTAAACATGTCCGGAGCAGGAGGCAAGTGGGTGGCTTCCACCGTCAAGGAGAAGCACGTCAAAAATCTTCGGGCGGCCGGATACTTGGCCGTAGACATAGCGCACCGGCTACTGAACGCCGGGCAGGTCATTCCGACCCCAGGACCCCACGAGTGGGTCGTGTTCATTGCCCACTTCGTCCATGGACTCGGATTTCTACTTCATCCCTTCGTCCGCGGGCTTATGTTCTACTACGGGCTAGATTTCCATGATCCAGCCCCAAATTTCGTCCTCAACATCTCGGCGTTCATCGTCGTATGCGAGGCCTTCCTCCGCATCCGGCCTCACTTTGGCCTGTGGCTGCAAACCTTCTGCGTGAAGCCGAAGATTGCATACGGCCAGCAAGCGGAGTGCAAAGGGGCCATGATGGGCAAGATGCCTAACGTCACCTGGCTGGATGGTTCCTTTGCGCAGACCGTAAAAGGGTGGCAATCGGGGTGGTTCTACATCACCGGGCCGCGCGGCGCCAACTGGGCAGCGGCCCCCGAGTTCCGATCCGGAGCCCCCATGCGGCTCACCTCCTGGGAAAAGAAGGGCCTGTCCTGGGGCGAATCTACGGAGCTGACCGGACTCCAGGCCTGCATCAAAGGCATGAAGGACAAGAACATCAAGCTTGTCAACGTGATCCAGGTCATGCTCGTTCGCCGGATTTTGCCATGCCAAAGGCGGGCATTCAATCCGTGGGAGTTCGTCCCGGCCGAACACCAGACACTCCGGAAGCTCTATGACATGACGCACAAAGGCGCATGGAAGGTGTTGTTCAAGGCCTCCGAAGTACCCCCTCCCACATCCGAGGACCGCGGGCTTCACACTGCGCGGCCTTCTAGTCAGGTGAGTTCTCAGACTACCACCGGATTCGGTTCTTCCCAATATATTCGTGGGGGAGTCTTAAGTAACGGTGCATACTTGTTCAGGATTATGTGAAGACAGCAGAGCAGGTTAACTGTCTGGCTCCGCTGCCAGAAAGCCCAGCTGATGTTCTCCTGAGGGAGATGCTGGTTCCGGCACCGTACAAGGTGCCGGAGAAGAAGGCCGAAAAGAAGGCCCCGGGGACCTGGAAGGGTCTCCGTCGTAAGGTTGTGCCAGAAGCCTCGTCCGAAGATGACGAGGCACACTCCTCCCACAAAGGGGAGGAAGAAGAATAAGAAGAAGACGCCCCATCCGGAAAGGATGAGGGGCCTGGGGAGGCGGACCAGGGGGCCGGAAAAGGCCCTCGGCGTAAGGCCATCATACCCACGTCGTCTGATGACGACGAGACAGATTCCTCCCGCGGAGGCGGGGGGAAGCAAGAGAAACTCTACCTCCCCGCACTGGGGAGGACAAAAAGAGAAAAGCTGCCCCGGAGGGGGAGTTTGGGGCGTCCAATAAGGGAAAGGCGTCCCTTCCGGACTATTCCGCCACGGCCGCTCACAGTGAGGAGGGGTGGCTGCCCAGGGGGAAGCCCCCAGTGCGATCATAAGTGTCCGCAATTTATCATGACTTCACTCCATAGCTTTTTATAACGCCGAACATATATGCAGTCCAACCAGGGCTCACCCTAAGGTATCTTCTTCCGGGTCCCTGAGCGATTCGGAGATGAATTCGCTTCCGAAGGCTACTACTCCTCATCCCGTGGATGACACGGAGGTGTTGTCCCAAAGGCTCCCAGAGCGGGGGGGTGCCTCTGGAGACGACCCAAGGTGGGATTCCAGATGTCGAACACGCGGGCTTCAAGATCCCCGCGGATCATGTTGATGAGAGCCACGTAGGCCGGGCTCTCAGCCGAACACTGTCCCGGAACCTTCAATGGTTCCGAACTCAGGCGGACAGCCCCTCATTAGGGAGGGCGAGCCGTCTGCATCGAGGACTTACATTGCGCCCGAGGCGGTGGATTGTATGTTGTAAGCGCTTCTCGGCGCTTCCATGGATGAAGAGCACCGTACTCTTATTTTTGCGGTGATTCAGAAGGTTTCGTCCGCCAAGAGTGCACTAACCGAAGCCTGCACCAGCCTCCTGACAGGTTTTGAGGTAAGCGATAAATGTGTGTAAAATTACCACGCGATAGGTAGTAGCCCGTGATACTCTGTTTCGTGTTCGGAAAGTTAAACCAAATGGAGGGTCAATTATAATCCACAGGAGTCTAATAATAAATACTCATGTGCATAAGCAGGCTGTGTTGCTTGCTGCTGCCCGCACGACCGAGGTTGCCGAACTAAAGGGGGACCTGGGGCAGGCGCAAGGAGAGCTCGGCCTCACAAAGAGGCAGCTCGAAGAGAAAAAGGGTAAGTGATTCCCCGCTTTTATGTATTAAGGATAGACAAATTTGGTTAGTCTAACACCAAAGCATCGTGACTGTGTGATAGGGGCCACCGCCGAAGTGGCATCCCTGAAGAAAGCATTGTCCGAGGGCGAAGAAAAGGCGGCCTTGAAATGCCAGGAGCGCGAAAAGCAAAGTGCTAGAGTGGGCGAGGTATAGCAAGAGCTCCGGGACCTTGGCAAGACGTACGAGTCCGTGGAGCATGATCTGAAGATGAAAGAGGCCGAGCTTGTGAAGGCCTTGGTGAGTATGAAAGACGCCAAGGCCGAAGCCGAGAAGGCACAGCAGGAAATCCAGGAGGCCAAAAAGATAGCAGCGGGTAAGAAATTCTTTATGCAAAGCAACCATGTGGAGGAGGCGTTTCTTTTAATTACTCAAATTCGGAGCTCTCCAGGGGCATTCGCAGATCTGCCATGCAGTGTATTAGACGCTGCGGAGTTCTACCGTGCCTAGGAGGGGAGCTCAACAGAGAAGTTGTTCTGGTCCCAGTATGCTTGGACTGAAGCAGTTGGTCGAACTCCATAGGGTGGCCGAAGTGGCTATGAAAGATTTCATAGTCCGGCTGTGGCCTGGTGAGCCCCTGCCCACCAGCTACTTTGTCCTGATCAAGCGGATGGTGAATGCCTGGCAGCGTATCAGACGTTGCGGAGCTCTACCGTGCCCAGGAGGGGAGCTCAACAGAGAAGTTGTTATGGTCCTAGTATGCTGGGGCCGAACACCCAATGCCTCTGAGTGACCAACTGAAGCAGTTGGTTGAACTCCACAGGGCAGCCGAAGTGGCTATGAAAGATTTCATAGTCCGGCTATGGCCTGGTGAGCCCCTTCCCACCAGCTACTTTGGCCTGATCAAGAGGATGGTGAATGCCTGTCCGCGACTTGAAGTAATCAAGCGATCTTTTTGCATTGAGGGTGCCCGCCGGGCCTTTGCCCGCGCGAAGGTGCATTGGGGCATGCTGGATGCTGAGAAGCTGGTGAAGGACAGTCTGCCAGAGAGCAAGGAGCATCGCCATCCCGAGAAGTACTATGATGGTGTTATGAAGGGCGCCCGTCTCGTGGCCGATGAGTGTACCAAGGACAAGATCTTTGACTAAATGTACCTTTGCCACTGTTGTAATTTAAAGACCAATTTACTTGTGCTATGTAGCACTGTTTGATTTAAAATATTACCTTCTCTGCGGATGTTTATAAAATTCTGAAAGTAGGCCAGTCGTCGGCTTCCGCCCCCATGTAACTAGTACTGGGGTGTTCGTGGAAAACCTGGACACTCTTTATCCAAATGCTTGGTCCCTTAAGGAGGTGCCCGGCGCAGCGAACAAGGCAATCGGACTATGCGGCTTTATAACTTTCACTTAGCCATAGAAGTCTACAATTTTAAATTTCGGCGAAGCCCCTAGAATCCGGAAGGCCGAATTGGGGCGCTATACACGCCTATATCGGACGAAGCCGATTTATCACCTAAAGCGGAAAATCTTTAAGGATTTTAAGACCTCTCGAACAGCGACCAGCTCTCGCCATATCATGCCGGTCAGTTTTCGGCTTTCTCTACTGAGGTGCTTGTCCGGAAGAACCGGGACACAATCACAGTAGTTCTCCCTGTGCTACCTTAGCCGATATAACGGAACATAAGGTACCAAAACAAGGGAGCCGGGCTAACCCAACTGTAGACCCAAGACATGATTCGGAGCTGATGCATATAATGCTATAAGTTCGGGGTGCCGCACTATTGAAAGTGTTCGGACTTTTCTTGTCGTATTATGGGGCGCCATAAGAAGCCCCTGGCAAACTAACCGTACCAAGGTGTACGGATGCAATATCAAATAAACATTTATGAGAAAAAATGCTCAAATAAGAATAGTAAGCTGACACTATATATGATCTTCCATTGATGAATAATATGTTTAAGCGTATGTTTACAACAGATGCATTAAGCGGAGATAAATAGGGCTATTTGACATGTCCTATCCAGCGGCAGGCTGTGTATAGAGAGATAAAGCAGGTATAATGATCATAAATAGATTCCACCTGGGTATTTCCTTCTGTGCACAACGCCTGTTGCCTCCTTGGTTGTATCTCCCATGTAAGTCCGGCAATCCGGCTCTTCTGAGGATGCTGCACTAAAGCGATGTCCTGAAAGGTAAAAGGGAAAGATTATGAAGGTATTTGGCGGTTACCCGCACTATTTAATGAGTCGTTGTTGCGCCTCCGCCTATGCCCATGGTATCTTGAGTGCGTAATTGTGTACGCGTGGCACTAATGCTGCTTTGATGGGGCTTGAGCAGAGGTCGGACTGCTAATCACGCTCTTGGCGTTCCTGATGATCCTGTTGCAGGGTGCTCCGGACTCGCTTGACGGTGCTTGAGGTTGTCGTTGCCGGATTGGTGGTTTGCCGGAGGAGGCCGCATTGTACTTCTGCCGCGATGGCTGCAGTATGCTCTTATGTACAGAGATAGCGGTCCATGTTTCCGTTGACTGTTATGACCCCGCGCGGACCTGGCATCTTGAGCTTGAGGTATGCATAATGTGGTACATCATTGAATGTAGCGAATGTGGTTCGTCCGAGCAGTGCATGGTAACCACTACGGAAAGGGGCAATATCGGAGATTAACTCTTCGCTCCGGAAGTTGTCCGGGGATCCGAAGACCTCTTCCAATGTTATAGAGCCCGTACAGCGGGCCTCTACTCCAGTAATTACACCTTTAAAGGTGGTTTTGGTGGGCTTGATCCTTGAAGGGTCAATGCCCATTTTGCACACTGTGTCCTGATAAAGCAGGTTCAGGCAGCTACCGCCGTCCATAAGGACTCGTGTAAGGTGGATGATTGGGTCTATGACCAATGCGGCTGAGCCGCCGTGACGGATGCTAGTAGGATGAAACCTATGATCAAAGGTGATCGGACAAGCTGACGATGGGTTGAATTTGGGGGCGACTGGCTCCATCGCGTAGACGTCCCATACTGCTCGCTTCTGTTCCTGCTTGGGGATGTGAGTGGCTTAGATCATGTTGACCGTTTTCACCTGGAGGGGAAATTTCTTTGGTCCCCGCGTGTTCGGACGCCGGGGCTCTTCATCATCGTCGCTGTGCAGCCCCTTGTCCTTGTTTTCGGCGTTGATTTTTCCAGCCTGTTTGAACACCCAGTAGTCTCTATTGGTGTGGTTGGCTGGCTTGTCCGGGGTGCCATGAATTTGGCACGAGCGCTGTAGTATGCGGTCCAGACTGGACGGTCCCTGATTATTTCTTTTGAACGGCTTTTTCTGCTGACCGGACTTGGATCCGCTGAATCCGGCGTTTACTGCCGTGTCTTCAGTGTTGTCGCCGTTGTTCCGTCGCTTATGTCTGTTGCGTCATGGCTTGCCGTTGTTATCGCGGACATCCGAAGTGCCGGAATGTGGCGTGGTGCCGCTGCGAGCCAACCAGCTGTCCTCGCCCGCGCAAAAGCGGGTCATTAGTGTTGTGAGAGCTACCATGGACTTGGGTTTTTCCTGGCCGAGGTGTCGAGCAAGCCACTCGTCATGGATATTATGCTTAAAAGCCGCCAGGGCTTCGGCGTCCGGACAGTCAACTATTTGGTTCTTTTTAGTTAGGAACCGAGTCCAGAATTTCCTGGCTGACTCTCCAGGCTGTTGAGTAATGTGGCTCAAGTCATCAACGTCTGGTGGTTGCACATATGTGCCCTGGAAGTTGTCGAGGAATGCGTCTTCCAGGTTTTCCCAACTGCCAATGGAATTTGCTGGCAGGCTGTTTAGCCAGTGTCGGGCTGGTCCTTTGAGCTTAAGGGGAAGATACTTGATGGCGTGTAGATCATCTCCGCGGGCCATGTGAATGTGGAGAAGGAAATTTTCGATCCATACTGCGGGGTCTGTTGTGCCATCGTATGATTTGATGTTCACGGGTTTGAACCCTTCTGGGAATTCATGATCCATCACTTCGTCAGTGAAGCAATGGGGGTGTGCGGCGCCTCTGTGCCAGGCTATATGGCTACGCAGTTCGAATTGGTCTGGGTTGCTGTGTTCGGCCCAGCCGGACTTGTTGATAATGTATTCGGCATAACAGTCATCGTCGCGCGCTGGGGCACGCCCCCGCGATCCGTAGATCGATCTTGGCTGTCCTGCTTTGTTTTCCAGAATATCTTGCAGGTCATGCCTGTTGCCCTGGGCCATAGTGTATCGGCATGGGGGTGCAGGCTGGTATTCGGGCTGATATCCCGTTTTATCCCGGCCACGGGGTGGCCGGTCAGCCGTTTGGCGCTCGAGTCCGTATTCCTCGGCTGCCAGGACTTTAGTCCATCTGTCTGTGAGCAGGTCTTGATCAGCTTGGAGTTGCTGCTGCTTCTTCTTCAGGCTCCTCGCAGTGGCTATAAGCCGAAGCTTGAAGCGCTCCTGCTCCACGGGATTCTCAGGCACGCCAAACTCGTCGTCGCCGAGGCTAATCTCGTCTTCAGAGGGAGGCATGTAGTTCTCCTCCTCCGGGTATTCGTCCGTCGCCTGTTCTTTTTGGGCTGACCTGCTCATCTTCCTGTTCGGCCTGCTCGAAGGCGGGCTGGTCAGGGTCATATTCCTCTTCGGCACCATGCGGATTGCTTTCGTCTCTAGGGCCGGTATTGCTGTTGCGGGGCTTGGAGCAGCGCCGACGACGCCCGTGCTTTACTTTTCTCCCCGAGGGGTTGTCCTCCATTGCCTCATCGCCATTGGTTTCCTTCGGAGTGTCCACCATATATATATCGTATGAGGAGGTGGCCGTCCACCGCCTTGTGAGCGGTGGTTCCTGTAATTCTCTTGCATCGTCGTCCATACCGTCGATGTCTTCGGAGTCGAAGTCAAGCATGTCGGTTAAATCATCGACCATGGCAATGAAGTGGGTGGTGGGTGGGCAACGAATTCCATCGTCGCCTGCTTCCCACTCAAGCCGGACATAGTTCGGCCTAGAGCCTCCTGACAAAACGAGAGACTTTAATGAGTTCAGCATGTCGCCAAAGGGCGAGGGCTGAAAGATGTTCGTAGCGGTGAACTCCATTACCGGAGCCCAACCAGGCTCGGCGGGCTCCGGAACGCGCGGACTAGAACCAACTGGATACGAATCCGGGGGTCCGGAGTCACAGGCTTCCTCAGAAGTGAGGCATGTGTTCGGCTCCACCGCCGATGAGGGTACGGCCTGTGGGGCGGGGTCCATCCCTCCGTGCCTAGGCAACGCAGCCTGCTCCGGATTTGAGTCCAGGGCTACTGCAGGGGTGATATCCCGAGTGTTGTCCGACAACAGGTCCAGGCCATGCTCGTCGTGACTGTCCGATGCTCCTGGCGCGGGCCCGAATCCGTCGAAGATCAAGTCTCCGCGGATATCCATCGTGTAGTTCAGGTTTCCGAACCTGATTTGATGGCCAGGGGCGTAGCTGTCGATCTGCTCCAGATGGCCAAGCGAATTGGCCCGCAGTGCGAAGCCATCGAACACGAAGATCTGTCCGGGGAGGAAAGTCTCACCCTGGACCATGTTATTGACGATGATTAAAGGAGCCATCGAGCCCGGCAGCGACGACACAAAGGAACTCTCAAGGAAAGCACCAATGTTGGTGTCAAAACCGGCAGATCTCGGGTAGGGGGTCCCGATCTGTGCGTCAAGGCTGATGGTAACAGTAAGCAAGGGACACAGATGTTTACCCAGGCTTAGGCCCTCTCGATGGAGGTAAAACCCTACTTCCTGCTTGATTAATATTGAAGATATGGGTAGTACAAGAGTAGATCTACCACGAGATCGTAGAGGCTAAACCCTAGAAGCTAGCCTATGATGGTATGATTGTAATTGTGATCGGCCTTCTAAGGACCAACCTCTCCGGTTTATATAGACATCGGAGAGGGCTAGGGTTTACATGGAGTCGGTTACAAGGAAGGAAACACAATATCCGGATCGCCAAGCTTGTCTTCCACGCAAAGGAGAGTCCCATCCGGACACGGGCCGAAGTCTTGAGTCTTGTATCTTCACGCTTCAATAGTACGGATGTTGTACATAGTCTGGCTGTCCGGATACCCCCTAATCCAGGACTCCCTTAGTCCCCGACCCGGGTGCGACTACAGCAGTCCCGGCGGCGCCTATCGAAGTCCTCGCGCCGCCTTCTGGGTTCCCCTAAGTCGTATCCGGCTGCATCAGGGTCAGGCGGCACGAAGATGGAGTCTGATTCTGGAGACGGCTTGACAGACGGCTTGAGATGGCATTGGAGGGAGATGTCGGTTAGTATAGCTTGCCGGGTGGAGCCAATTCGTGCCAGGGCATCTTCTTGCTTGTTGTCGGCCCATGGCACATGGAGAAACTCACATCCTTTAAAGTATCCACTGAGTTGCTGAACGAGGAAGCGGTAGCTCGCCATGTTTGCGTCCTTGGCGTCCCAATCACCACATGATTGTTGGATCACCAAGTCCGAGTCGCCATAGCACAAGATCCGATGGATGCCGAGTTCTTTGGCCAGCCGGAGCCCATGTATGAGTGCCTCGTACTCGGCCACGTTGTTGGAGGCGGCAAAATGAATTTGCAACGTGTATCTGAGCTTGTCGCCCTTGGGAGAGGTGAGGACGATGCCGGCTCCCAAGCCGGTGCGCATCTTGGATCCGTCAAAGTGCATCCGCCAATGGGTGGAGTCGGGTGCTGGTGGCAGGTACTGGGTTTCGGCCCAGTCGACAAGGAAGTCGGCCAGCACTTGGGACTTGATGGCGGTGCGAGGCTGGTAGAAGATGGTGTAAGGAGCCAGCGCAATGGCCCACTTGGCCACCCGACTAGATGCATCCCGGCTGCCTATGATCTCGGCCAGCGGGGCAGTGCAAACAACCATGATGGGGTGCGCTTGAAAGTAGGGCTTGAGCTTCCTGGTGGCAAAGTATACGCCATAGCACATCTTCTAGTAGTGGGGGTAATTCTGCTCTGATGTTGACAGTACTTCACTCAGGTAATACACCGGCCTATGGACCAGCGGAGCTCTGCCTTCTTCTGGACGCTGAACCATGCTGACCACCCGGCTAGTTGCAGCAATGTAAAGGAGCATGGGATGTTTCTCAGTCGGTGCCACCAGGACACGCGTCGTGGTCAGCATCTTCTTCAACTTGTGAAAAGCTTCATCCGCCTGATCATTCCACTCGAAGTGAGTGGATTTCCTCATGAGCTGGTATAGGGGGAGAGCCTTCTCCCCTAGGCGACTGATGAAGTGGTAAAGGGAGTCTAGGCACCCGGTGAACTTTTGGACATATCGAAGCCAGGTGGGAATCTCTAAGGGAGTCCTTGGATGGCCAGACTATATGCTTATGCCGGACTGTTGGACTATGAAGATACAAAGATTGAAGACTTCATCCCGTGTCCGGGTGGGACTCGCCCTTGCATGGAAGGCAAGCTTGGCAATTCGGATATGTAGATTTCCTTCTCTGTAACCAACTCTGTGTAACCCTAACCCCCTCCGGTGTCTATATAAACCGGGGGGTTTAGTCTATAGGACAAGAACAATGAAAATCATAGCCTAGCTTCTAGGGTTTAGCCTCTACGATCTCGTGGTAGATCAACTCTTGTAATGCTCATATCATCAAGATCAATCAAGCAGGAAGTAGACCTCCATAGAGAGGGCCCGAACCTGGGTAAACATTGTGTCCCCTGCCTCCTATTACCATTAGCCTTAGACGCACAGTTCGGGACCCCCTACCCGAGATCTGCCGGTTTTGACACCGACATTGGTGCTTTCATTGAGAGTTCAACTATGTCGTCACCATAAGGCTTGATGGCTCCTTCAATCATCCACAACAACAAGGTCCAGGGTGAGGTTTTCCTTCCCGGATAGATCTTCGTATTCGGCAGCTTCACACTGTGGGCCAATTCGCTTGGCCATCTGGAGCAGATCGATAGCTATGCCCCTGGCCATCAGGTCAGGTTTGGAAGCCTGAACTACACTACTGATATCCGTGGAGACTTGATCTTCGACGGATTCGAGCCCATGACAGGTGGGCCCTACAGTCGCGATGAGCAGGACTTAGATCTGCCGTCGGACGGTGTTTAGGAGATCACACCTACGGCTGCCCCGGCATTAAATCCAGGGTAGATTGTGCCATCCGAGGATGAGTGGATGGACCCCACCATGGAGGCCGCACACTTAGCAGCGATAGAGCCGAACACGGATCTCACTTCCAAGGAGGTCTGTGTCATCGGACCCTCAGACTCGTCTCCGGCCATAGGCTCCGAACCGCGTGCATCCGTGCCCATCGTACCTATCTGGGCACTGATTATGGAGTTTAGCCCCGCGAATATCTTTCAGCACTCGCCCTTGGGCGACTTGCTAAACTCGCTAAAATCTCTCTCCCTGTCAGGAGACTCTTGGCCAAACTATGTCTGCCTAGAGTGGGTAGCGGACGATGAGGGAATTTGTTACCCACCCACCACCCACTTAATAGCCACTGTCGACGACTTAACCGACATGCTTGATTTTCACTCCGAAGACATCAACGGTATAGAGGATGATGCTGGAGAAGAACAGGAACCACCGCCCATAGGGCGCGGGACAGCCACCTCATCATGACATATACATGGTGGACACACCCAAACAAAACAATGGCGAGGACCAAAAGGATGCAAAGGAGGGTGACCCTCTTGAGAAGCAACACAAGCGCCGACATCAGCGGCGCCGCTCTAAACCCCGCCATAGCAGAAACTGCAATACCGGCACAAGAGACAATAGCACTCCGGAAGATGCCAAAGACAAAAACAATCCCGACCAGCCCTGCTTCAAGCAGGCTGGACGGGAGGACGGGCAAGATAGCCCTGACGAACAGGCAATGAACAAAGACTCGGAGGATGACAATTACATGCCCCTCTCTAAAGACGAGGTGAGCCTCAGCGACGGAGAATTTATCATGACTGAGGATCCCATCGAACAGGAGCGCTTTAAGCGCCAGCTTATAGCCACCACAAAAAGCCTGAAGAAAAAGCAGCAGCAGCTTCAAGCTGATCAAGATCTGCTAACTGACAGATGGACTTAGGTCCTGTCGGCCGAGGAATACGGACTCGAGCGCCCAACCAAAAGCTACCCGAGGCGCAGGTTGTTACCTCAATTCGAGGATGAGGCACTAGATCCTATACTACCAGCACAGGATGTGGCTGACCGACCACCTCGTGGCCGAGATAAAGCGGCATATCAACCCGAACACCAGCCCGCACCCCGTCGCCAATCAAACAAAAACAGGAAGGCCCGGGGATATACACATGACCTACGAGACGAATTGAAAAACAAAGCAGGACAGTCAAGGTTGATCTACGGATCGCGGGGGCGTGCCCCAACGCGCGGCGATGACGTCCATGCCAAATATACTAAATACAAATCCGTCCGGGCTGAATACAGTAGACCAGTCTCATCTGAACTACGTCGCGACGTAGCCCGACATAGAGGCGCCGCACACCCCTATGCTTCACTGATGAAGTAATGGAGCATATATTCCCAGAAGGGTTTAAGACTGTGAACATCGAACGATATGATGGAACAACAGACCCCGCGGTATGGATCGAAGATTTCTTTCTCCACATTCACATGGCTCGCGGTGATGATTTGCATGCCATCAAGTACCTCCCACTAAAACTCAAGGGACCTGCTCGGCATTGGCTGAATAGCCTGCCGAGAAACTCCATTGGTAGTTGGGAGAACCTGGAAGACGCATTCCTTGACAACTTCCAGGGCACTTCTATGCAACCTCCGGACGCTGATGACTTAAGTCACATAATCCAACAGCCCGGAGAGTCAGCTAGGAAATTCTAGACCCGGTTCTTAACTAAAAAGAACCAAATTGTCGACTGTCCAGATGCCGAAGCCCTAGCGGCCTTTAAACATAACATCAGTGATGAGTGGCTTGCCCGACACCTTGACCAAGAGAAGCCGAAATCCATGGCACCCCTCACGACACCCATGACCCGCTTTTGTGCAGGCGAGGACAGCTGGTTGGCTTGTAACAACAGCACCTCAAGCAAACCTGGGACTTCTGAACCAAGAAATAACAACAGCAAGCCCCAACGCAGCAAACACAAGTGGCGGAATAACCACGACAACGTCGAAGACACGGCCGTCAATGCCAGATTCGGTGGCTCCAAGTCCGGTCACCGGAAGAGGCCGTTTAAAAGAAACAGTCCGGGCACGTCCAGTCTGGACCGTATACTTGACTGTCCATGCCAAATTCACGGCACCCAGGAACACCAGCCAATCATACCAACAGAGAATGCTGGGTCTTCAAACAAGCTGCCATATCAGGTGCTGAAAACAAGGAGAAGGGGTCGCAAAGCAAGGACGACGACAAGGAGCCCTGGCCACTGAACACTAGAGGGCAGAAGAAGTTTCCTCTACAAATCAAAATGGTGAATATGATAAATGCCACCCATATTCCCAAGCGGGAGGAGAGGCGCACCCTTAGGGATGACAATGCAACGGAGCTAGTCGCCCCAAAATAGAACCCATGGTCGTCTGGCCAGATCACCTTCGACAACAAGGATCGTCTGGCCAATATCCGTCAGGGCAAGTTAGCCGCATTAGTCCTTGACCCAATAATTGACGGATTCCACCTCACACAAGTCCTTATGGACGGAGGCAGCAGCCTGAACCTGCTTTATCAGGATACAGTGTGCAGGATGGTAATCGATCCGTCAAAGATCAAACCCACTAAAATGACCTTTAAAGGTGTGATACCAGGCGTGCAGGCCCGCTCTACAGGCTCCATCACTTTGGAAGTAGTCTTCGGACACTCGGATAACTACCGCAATGAAGAGTTAACCTTTGATATCATCCCTCTTCGCAGCAGCTATCATGCACTGCTCGGATGAACCGCGTTCGCTCAATTCAATGTGGTGCCACATTATGCTTATATTAAGCTCAAAATGCCCGGTCCATGCAGCTTCATAACAGTTAATGGCAAACCTAAAGGCTCCCCCCGTACTAAAGAGCACACCGCCGCCTTAACAGTAGAAGTGCAGACTGGCATTTTTCAATCGAACCTTCATTCGACAGCCAGGCTCCTGGACACAGTCAAAAGAGTCCGAACTACTCTGCGGCAGGATAGCACAGCTCGTCAAGAGCTCAATTAATCACTCCGGCGGTACGCGGAGGCAAAGCCAGGTTAGGCCACACAATGCGGCTCAACCGCCCCGTGGCACACAAACATGTTTTGCACTTTCCTTGCAGGTCCACTTTTGTATCGGCCATCACTGGCGACATGGAGACCAGACCCATGAGGGAACGAACATAGCAAGGAGGGAAACAACTCGAACACGTAAGGGAATCCTTAGATATTCCCCTTGATGATCATCCGATTATTATCCGGACCCGCACACAGCTTCCCTCCCCTGGTCTCAGCAGGTTCTGAAGTCATATTTCTTTTCATCATGCTACTTGTACTCTTATGCATCGACATATTATTTAATTACAACATGTGGCTTTACATGACACTTACTTGTTGTTACTTTTTATTGATATTCTCTGTCAAACGGCATCCGTACACTACGGTATGCCTTAATATGCCAAGGGCCTCGTTGTACCCATAATACGGCAATAAAGTCTGAATACCTTCATGGTTGTTCGGCACCCCGAATTTATAGCATTATATGCATCGGCTCCGAATCATGTCTTGGGTCAATAGTTGGGTTGCCCGGCTCCTGTGCTTGCTACCCTACGTTCTGCTATATCGGATAGGGTAGTAAAGGGAGAACTACTGTGATTACGTCCCTGTTCTTCCGGACGAGCGCCTCAGTAGAGAAAGCCGAAAACTGACTATCATGATACGGCGAGAGCTGGTTAACTGTTCGAGAGGTTACAAAATCATTAAGGATTTCTTCCGCACTATGCGATAACTAATGCAGCGTGCGATGGATCGGATGTCTCTTCCGATCAGGTGCTTACAGAGCCCCTAGTGCGGTCTTCCGAACACCAGGGTCTGCGCCTACCTTTCTTTTGTCAAACTCCTATGGCTAAGTGAGGGTGATAAAGCCTTATAGTCCGATTGCCTGGTTCGTTGCGATGAACATCTCCTTCAAGGACCCAAAACTGGGGTAAAGAGTGCTCAGGTTTATCCCAAACACCCCCGTATTTTCTACGTCGGGGCAGAAGCCGACGACTGGCCAACTCTCAGGATTAATATATAAAACGGCCACACAGGAGTTAAAATTTTCAAATAATAGGCATTATATCATTTAAATGACCTTGTTCAACACTACATGGGATAGCATGAATGTATTCAGGGGAATATAATATCCTTTGCACATTGCTAAACTACAAGGTGGGATCCTTTCAGGACACTATCCTAATATAACTCGGGCTTGCGGTGCTCCTTTCCCGCCGGCGATCCTTCGGACATCAGCTTTTCAGCCTCCATTTTCGTCCAGTGCACCTTCGCGCGGGCGAAGGCCATTCGCGCACCCTCCATACAGACCGACCGCTTGATGACTTCAAGTCGAGGGCAGGCACTCACAAGCCGCTTCACGAGCCCGAAGTAGCTGCTGGGAATCGGCTCGGTAGGCCATTGCCGGATAATTAAATCCTTCATGGCTAGTTCGGCCGCCTTATGCAGTTCGATCAGCTGCTTCAGTTAAAAGACAAAGGGCACTGGATACTCTGGTGCCAGATACTGCGACCAGAAGAGCTTCTCCGCAGTGCTCCTTTCTTCGGCTCGATAGAATTGTGCAGCATCAGATACGCTGCATGGGAGCTCCGCAAATACCCCTGGAGAAACCCGAATTCAAATTAGTAACGTGATTTTCTCCCTTCAAATATCTGCTTTGCATATAAAAAGCCTTACCCGCTGCGATCTTTCTGGCCTCATGGATTTCCTGCAGGGCGCCTTGGGCTTTGCCCCGAGCATCTTGTGCGGCTTGACAAGCCTTGGGTACTTTCTTTGTTAAACTCTGCTCCAAGGTCTCGCATTTCTTCATGGTTTCTTGAAGCTCTAGCTGAACTTGAATAACCCTGGCCTCGTGCTTTTCACGAAGAGCCTGCTCTGTGGTTGCCTTCTTCACGGCTTCGACAACCGCCTTCTTAAGAGCCTCAACTTCGGTCATCGCCCATGGAGCACATCATGAAAAAATTTCATCATACTCAATTATTCATTCACGCCGAATGCGAACAAGGTTTTTGCATACCTTGGTTATCCTCCAACCGTTTTTTCACCTGGCCAAGTCCTTCTTCGGCCTGCTCCAGACTTTGCTTCAGTCTGGAGATTTCCGCGGTATGAGAGGTGGTAGTCGCTACAAACGCCTGCTTATAAAAAATAAATAACAAAAGAGGGAGAGGTTCCACAAGGTAAGTCTCCTGCGAACATATATTTGATCCTCTATCCGGTTCTTTCTTTCGAACACTGAACAGTATATCAGGGGCTACTACCTGTACCATGACACTCTCTGATACCTCACAACATACCTCAAAGCCCGTTATAAGGCTGATGTAGGCTTCATTCAGCCCACTCTAAGCAGACTGAATCTTCTTAATGACAGCACCCATCAGGGCACGATGTTCTTCAATGATGGAGGCGCTCTTCAGCGACGCTGATAAGGTATTCGGGACCTCTGGTTGGGCAGAGGTTGCCGGTGGAACACGCGCACCCCCTCCTGTCGAGGGAGGCTGCCTGCCTGATTCTGGAGCCGTATCGGTCTTCAGAATTGTGTCCGACTGGGGGCCGAATTCGAGATAGCCCCTGCCATCGGTGTCCATGGGAGCCTTTTCTCTCGTGTGTCCGGCCACCGAAGTTTGACCCCCTGGCGCCACCTTGACGGTCTTTTCACCCCCTCCTTGGCCTGGGTCCCTCTCGGATGATGCCTCAGTGTCGTTCATGTGTTTGGGGGAGGGGGCCTTTGGGGGTGTCCCACTGTCCATAGCATCCGAACCCAGTAAATCCTCCGATGAGGATTGTTCGGCGTGGGACCTCGCCGGACTACAAAAAAAGTGACTCAATGATTAAACGTCATACGATAGTGAGTCTGGATGCGCAAACGTGTCCGGGTTTTATATACTCACGATTTCACCAGGGGCTGGACCCTGGGATCCTACTCCAGGCTACTGTCGGTGGCGGTGGCGGATTCCTCTGGAAGAGAAGTTTTTCCCTTCTTAGGCGACTCAGCCTCCAAGTGTGTGGAGGCCGTCCTTTTCTTTCTTCCCCTCGCTGGGGGGGGGGGGGTTGGCTCTCCTCCTCTTCCTCGTCCTCTTTGGAGGAAGAGCGGGCCTCGGAGTCTTCGGATACTGTGTCTGAAGTTCCTCAGCGACGACGACCGCCCCTGGTCTCTTTAATCTCTTTCTCGGTTTTCTTCTTCGGCGCCTTGTAAGGCGCCGGGACCAGCATCTTCGATAGAAGTGGGCTGGCTAGTTCTTCTGGCAGGGTGGCCGGGCAGTAGGTCTGCCCTGCCTTCTTCGTCCAGCCCTAGGAGAGTTGTGGAAAAATACATTGAGCATTTCCCCTGAATTATACAGATAAAGCATGTGACTTGCCAACGTATGGAGACTTACCAAACTCACAGGCCGGGACAGTTGATACCCGCGGTCCTCGGCTGAGTCCAGCCATGATTTGCCGGACTTAAAAAGCACTTTCTAGATGTCTTCGTGCGATGAGTTGAAGAACCCTAGTAGGGTCTACTGCTTGGCCGGGTCGTATTCCCATAAAAGGCAAGTCCTGTGTTGGCAAGGGAGAATCCGGCAAAGTAACATCACCTGGACTACATTGAAAAGTTTGATATTCTTGTCTTCCATACCCTTGACGCGCGTCTGGAGCACCTACAACTCATCGGGCGAAAACCAGTTCATGCCCTTCTTGGGACAGGACGTAATCCGCAATGGAGCTCCGGATCGGAATTCGGGAGCTGTGGCCCATTTTGTGCCGCGTGGCTCAGTGACATAGAACCACTATTGTTGCCACCCTTTGACGGAATCATTGAAGGTACCTGATGGCCATGTGACGTTGGGCATCTTGCTCACCATGGCTCCTCCACACTCAGCGTGCTCGCCGCTCACTACCTTGGGCTTCACATTGAAAATCTTTAGCCATAAACCAAAGTGTGGCGAGATGCGGAGAAAGGCCTCGCACACGACAATGAATGTCAAGATGTCGAGGAAGGAATTGGGGGATAGATCAAGAAACTCTATCCCATAGTAATACATAATGTCGCGAACTAATGGGTGGAGGGGAAACCCTAGCCCGCGGAAAAAGTGAGGGAGGAATACAACCCTCTCATGGGGTTCTGGAGTAGGGATAATCAGTCCCACCGTCGGAAGGTGGTGGCTGATCTTCTTGGCCAGATACCCAGCCTCCCGAAGTTTCTTGATATCCTTCTCCCGGACAGTAGAGGCCATCCACTTGCCTCCAGCTCCAGATCCGGAAATTTTCGGAGGGCCTTTGTGGGCGGAGAAGGCGAATGCTTGGGTGCTGGAGCTCAAGCGAGAGAGAATGGATGAGCAGAGGAACAAGAAGGCCTGGGTGAAAAAGGGAATCCTTATCTCCTTATGAAGGCAGCAGGGATCATACGCCTCCCCACTTGCCCTAGAAACTTGCTTATTCCCCAAGCGCCGTGTTGATGGCACGGTTGGGTTACCCACACCCGTATTGATGAGAATCCCGTGATAAGGGGACACAATCTCTACTTCTACAAGACGTGCCAATAAAGCCGCCTCGCAAGATGTGCAGTGGCAGGTTGAGAAAAACAGTTCGAATAATGACCGGGTCGCAGCGTAATGTCACGGTATGAAAAAGTTGTCAGCAGATTAGGTTTGTGGAATATTGTGCTCTCTACGGTGGTATGTGGAATTTGTTTTGCAGAGTCGGACATGATTCTTGTGTTCAAGATCTTCTTTGCAGTATTCAGAGAAGGAACCCGCCTTGTAATCCCGAAGACAATCTGCGTGCCGGACTCATCATCATTGAAGCCTGGTCCTCGGATAGATTAGGGGGTCCTTGGATGGCCGGACTATATGATTATGCCGGACTGTTGGACTATGAAGATACAAAGATTGAAGACTTCGTCCCGTGTCTGGGTGGGACTCTGCCTTGCATGGAAGGCAAGCTTGGCAATTCAGATATGTAGATTTCCTTCTCTGTAACCGACTCTGTGTATCCCTAGCCCCCTCAGGTGTCTATATAAACTGGAGGGTTTAGTCTGTAGGACAAGAACAATCAGAATCATAGGCTAGCTTCTAGGGTTTAGCCTCTACGATCTCGTGGTAGATCAACTCTTGTAATACTGGTATTACCTCCATACAGAGGGCCCGAACCTGGGTAAACATTGTGTCCCCCGCCTCCTGTTACCATTATCCTTAGACGCACAGTTCGGGACCCCCTACCCGAGATCTACCGGTTTTGACACCGACAATCTCCATCCTCTCTATGGCCTTGATCTTCACTGTGTTGCACTCGATGCCGTGTTCAGAGACCAGGAAGCCTAGGAGCTGGCCGGCTGGTACCCCAAACACGCATTTCTCAGGGTTGAGCTTGATCTAAAATTGGCACAAGTTGTCAAATGTTTCCTTGTGATCTTCCAGCTGGGTGCCGCGCTTTTCCGTCTTCACCACAATATCGTCTATATAGACGTGGGCATTTCTTCCGAGTTGCTTGAGGTGGCATTTCTGCATGCAACACTGAAAAGTGGCACCGGCATTTCTCAAGCTGAATGTCATAGTTAGGTAACAGAAAGCTCCGAATGGTATGATGAAGGCTGTCTTCAGGCGGTCGGCTGGATCCAACTTGATCTGATGGTAACCCGAGTAGGCATCCAAGAAACTCAACAGCTCACATCCGGCTGTAGAGTCTATCACTTGGTCAATCCAGGGCAAGGTAAACGGATCTTTGGAGCAAGCTTTGTTGAGGCTGGTATAATCTATACACATGCACCATTTCTTGTTCTTCTTCAGTACAAGGACTGGGTTGGCAAGCCATTCTGGGAAGAATACCTCCATAATGAAGTCGGCTGCCAGAAGCCGGGCTATCTCTTCACCAACAATTCTTCTCTTCTCCTCCGATAGTCAGTGGAGGGGCTGCTTGACTGGTTTTGCATCTGCTCGGACAGGTAGCTTGTGCTTGGTGAAATCCATCGGAACACCCGACATGTCCTTGGGCGACCATGCAAAGATATCCCGATTCTCGCAGAGGAAGTCGACGAGCTCGCTTTCCTATTTGTTGTCCATGTTTTCTCCCAGAACAACAAAACTCTCCAGGTGCTCTGGGTCCAGAGGTATCTTCTTTGTTTCCTTGGCCGGCTGGAAGGAGCCCTGAGCTTCCGACTCCTTGGGGTCAGGCGATAGGTCCGGCTGCTTACCGGCCATGGCCATAACCCGGTCACGGATCTTCTTCTCAGCAGCAATCACGAGGGACTCGGCTAGCCAGCTGCTGGCTGCAGCACAGGAAGAGGATTTCTCGTAGTCTTCGACTATGTTCATGATGCCCTTGGAGCTTGGCATATTCATCTTCAGGTAAGCATAGTGGGGCACAGCCATGAACTTGGACAGGGCAGGTCGGCCAAGTAAAGCATGGTAAGGGCTCTCTAGATCCACCACTTCAAACTAGACTGCTTCATGGAGGAAGTGATCCTTGTCTCCGAAGAGGACATCTATCTTGATCTTGCCGATTGGTGAGCATGACAGGCCAGGTACAATGCCATGGAACATGGTCCGACTGGGCAAAAGCTGCTTCATCCTGATGTTTAGCTTTTCCATGGTATCACGGTACAGGATGTTGATGTTGCTTCCGCCATCAATTAGAACTCGGGAGAAATGAGCAGCTCGCCTTTCTGTTGTGAAGGTGGCATCCAACACCAATGCATAAGAGCCTGGAGACAGCATCACCTCTGGGTGATCAGCCCGACTCCAGCTGATAGGCTTTTCAGACCAATGCATAAACTCTGGATCTTTGGAGGCGATTGCATTGACTTCTTGGTGCTGTCAGCGCCGGCTGCGCCTATCTTCAGCTTGGCTTGTAAAGATGACATAGGCTGCGTGCTCGTCAGGAAACTCTTCTTGAACGGCTCCGATTGCCGGGCGAGCAGCCGGCTGCTAAGGAGCCGGAGGCGGTCGGCCAGAAGGCGGAGGGGGCAGCAGTCCTTCGCCCTTGGAGACCCGTGTGAGCCAATGACATTTCCGGGTTGTGTGGTTGGACGGCTTCGCGCCGCTGTTGAACTTGTAGGGGGCATCAAGGGTTTCCTTGTAGGAGAAAGCCGGCAGCCAAGCAGGCCTGCCGCCTTTGGGATGCTTGGGCATAGGCTGCCCTTCGAGCTGCTCGTCTTCAACTATGGCCACCTGCCGACTGGTGGAAGGCGGCATAGGAGCCTTGCGCTTATTATCATTCTGATGTGTGCGTCGATTGGAGTCGCCAGCCGGCGTTTTCGGAGCCAGAGGAAGCACCTTTCCAGAGGCGTCCACTCGGAGCTTAGTCTTCATCGAGGAGTCGGCCATGGCGTATTTGTCTGCTATGATCAGCAGCTCGTCGAGTGTAGCCGGCTCATCATAGAGAAGTCGGTGCTTGAGGAGGGTGCCTTCTCGGCACCCGATGGTGAAGTACTCTATTGCTTGCACCACGTGCACCCCTTCGCAAGAGTTGCGGAGCTCGGCCCAGCGCGTCAGGTAGTCGCGGCTAGACTCGGTCGGGCCTTGGACACAAAGGAAGAGCTGACGTGGCTTGGGTGCCCGCTTGTACGTGCTGGTGAACTTGCGGATGAAGACTTCCGTGAAGTCCAGCCAGCTATTGACGCTATAGGGCTTGAGGATGTTCAGCTAGGTGTGTGTCATTCCTTCAAGCATGAGAGGGCCATACTTCACGGCAACGCACCTATTGCTGTTTGCTATGCTGACTGCAGTGGAGTAATCAATCAACCAGTCTTCCGGCTTCACCGAGCAGTTGTATTTTGGCGTGTCTCTTGGGAGCGAGAACCCTTTGGGGAAAGGCTTGTCGTGGATGCGGGGGCCAAAACAGGGCAGCCTGACATTGTCTTCTTCTTCCAGCACTAGGGATCGCGCTAGGCGGTCGATCCGATGGCGGGCATCATTCTCGCCAATACCTTTGCGGCGGCCCAGTCAGTCGCTGAGCTTCGGGTGCATGACAGGCGGCGGGGTGGGATATCTCTCCCTGCGAGGCGGAAGAGGAGGCGGGTTGCCTCGTCGCTCCATGGCTCGGGGGCGGCCTTCTGTGTCACGCTCGATGGTGAGGAGAGTCCGACTGCGGCTAGCAGTCGGCTCTTTGTCTTTTCGCTCACGGGCGCCGCCTGCAGTCGGCGTTAGGGATGTCGCGCCGTGCTCTCTGCGTGGGGTAGGACTCTCAGCGCGGGCACCGTCTTCGTGCTGCTCTATGGTCGCGTCGATCAGCTGCTGGACGCGTCTGGTCATGTAGTGAAGCTTGTCACCCTCCAGCCCGTGCAGCTCGTCTACGACCGCCTGGGCGGCATGCAGGTTCTCGAGTGGTGTGGCGTAGACTTGGCGATCAGCACCCAGCATGCTGGTGATGGCCGCGCCACGCTTCTTGATAGCGCTAATTCAGCTGGGTCTGCAAGCAGGCGGCGTGCCAGAGGCCGCACGATCAACCTCGCGCTGGTACGCTTCGGTCAGGCACCAAAGGGTTGATCCTTGAGCTGTCTAAAACTCTAAGAGATCAACCCTTTGCATGGGTGCCCTGGGGGGTTTATATAGGCCTACCCCCCCAGGGGTACAATGGTAATCCAGCTGGATGTGGGTCCAGGTCGTCAGTGTCTGTAGTCGCCGGCTTCTCCGCCGGCCGCTGGGGCCACTACAAGAAATTTGTCAACTTGTGACCTTCTCTTAGTGACTGTGGGTGAATTGGTCATAAATCTACGACCATTTAGAGTCCACTGGTCAAAAGCTGTTTTGGAGGGTCCAAACCCTAAACCATAACGACCATTTTGGTCAGAAAGGTCGCAATTGCCTTATACGATATGGTCGTAAATTTGTGAACATGATTTACAATGTTATTTCTTGTTGATTATGGCCTATTTAGATAGTCGTAAATGTCTAGGATGATCTCATTTGACATGACTTGGCAGACACCTCAGCAATCTCGCCTACATGGCATGTTTAGGTGTCATCCCAGTTACATGTCACTATTAACCACTTAATTTTGTTTCCTATTGACAGGTGGAACCCGTGGGACCAACACCACCCACATGCTCCCGTTGACAAGTGGGGCCTGTCCCATCGAGTGGGACCCGCACCGCCCACATTTTTCCAATGATGTGTAGGACCCACCCTACTGATCTGGCGCGTGGGGCCTGCAGCACCTACGAGCCCACCAACCTGACATGTGGGACCAGGGGGACTACGTGTTCGCAACAAATCATAAGCAGGCGGCAGAAATAAAAAGAGGAAACGTGAGGATTCGAACCAACGGGGCAAACCAACGGGCTAGCACTCAGCTTGTGATATATTCCCCCACGCAACTAATTTATACAGTCATTCGTCTGTTGGGCCTGGACCGACTGGGCCATCCTCACGATGCTCCGGGGCTTCTTTCTGCTCACGGCCATGGTCTGGCCCAGCACGCGACCATGAAAAATTAATCATGCTTTTGAAAAAGAAAAGTACAAAACAAACATGGGCGAAGGGGGATTCGATCCTGTGCCACACCACACAAAGTAGTAGAATCATACCACCACGCCACCACCTCAGTTTTGATATTCTACTACAATCAATTCTTTTATAGATAAAGATTCCTGGGCTTGGGCCAAATTCGTGATAGGCCTCCCCTTCTCCCCATCTTTTTTACATTAACACAGCGGTCCGCCGAGTGGGCTCACGGCCCATAGCCTATTAGCAGGTGTTTTTATGTCTTGTATGCTTATTATTATTATTTTCTATTTAATTTCTTCTTCTTTCAAATAATTCGGGATTTCAAAAGAGTTTCAAACATAAAAAGTGAATTTGTTGGAAAAATGTACGTGCAAACATAAAATGTATGCGGAGTAAAAGGAGTTCATGATATTAAAGAAATGTTCAAGTATTGAAATAATGCTTGTGAATTTGGCCCAAAAAATTGAATTCAAAAAATGTTCATGATTCTTTCATAAAAATATCGCGAAAATGATCATAAATTTAAAAAAAACTCATTGATTCAAAAATATTCATCATTTCCAAGTTTGTCAATTTTTTTAGTAACTACATGACAAATGTGACGCAACGCTAAGGTTTTAAATTTTCATGATTTTTACAACTTCTCATGTATATGAGAATTTGAAAAACAGTATACAGAAAATAATGTTTACGCAATGGTTTATCATGTATTCTAAAAATGTTAATCCAAGCATTAGAAAATATGTTAATCATTTTTTGATTAAATGTTGACCAAGTTTTTTTAAATGTTAAACTTGCTGTAATGTTAAATATGTATAGAATATGGTGTTGTTCCACTTTGCAACAAATATTTTCTAGGTTCTTCAAAAAACAAATATTAAACTTGTATTGCAAAAATGTTATTAATGCATATAAAAAATATAGAATGAAAACTTTTTACACCCAACCATTTGGTCAAGTGTGCATTAAATATGGCCTAGTATTTTAGAAAAATGATATGGTTCAATTTTTCAACAAATATTTCGGAGGTCCTTCACAAAAAAGCCTCCTTTTGGGCACTCGAAAAATGGAAAATGGTTTTTTCGTCCAATGAAAGTGAAAACTTCCTTAGGCAATATTGTTTGCCATTCCAATATGCACGTTTATGCACAATATGAGATCATTTGAACAAACTATGCCATGAATGTGGCCATAAGATTGATCATTTGGCTTGAAAGCCATTGATCTCCATGCGTGATAGCTTGTTTCTGAGAACACTTTTTTAAAATAATTGCCTTATTACAAGTTTATTATTTTTCCTGGGAACTTGGCCACATATAATGACACAATGTGATGGTTTCCCAATTTTTTGATTTGTTTTGAATTTTTTATGCCCGTTTCAAAATGCGGTCAAAACGGCGGGAATGACCGTTCCTAGCTCGTGGTTGAATCTTCGATTTTTCTGATGTTTCTCTGATTAAATAGATACTTATGTACCTAGAAATGATTTTTGGAAAAAATAAAGAGCAAACTACAAGGCAGCTACAGTTCAAATTTGACCCGCTTCCAACTGAATCGACGAAAATTTGTCTTTTTCACGAGAAGTGGATCAAAACATTTTACACCCAACCATTTGGTCAATTGTGCATCAAATATGGCCTAGTATTTTATAAAATTGATTATGTCCAATTTTGCAACAAATATATGGTAGGTCCTTCACAAAAAAACTCATTTCAGGCACTCAGAAAATGGACCCTTCTGCACAATATGAGATCATTTGAACAAACTATGCCATGAATGTGGCCATAAGATTGATCATTTGGCTTGAAAGCCATGAATCTTCACACTTGATAGCTCATTTCTGAGAACACTTTTTTAAAATAATTACCGTATTACAAGTTTATTATTTTTCCTGGAAATTTGGTCACATATAATGACACAATGCGAATGTTTTCAAATTTTCAGATTTTTTTGAATTTTTTATGCCCGTTTCAAAATGCGGTCAAAACGGCGGGCTTGACCGTTCCTAGCTAGTTGTTGAATCTTGGAATTTTTTGGTGTTTCTCTGATTAAATAGATACTTATGTACCTAGAAATGATTTTTGAAAAAAATAAATAGCAAACTATGAGGCAGCTGCAGTTCAAATTTGACCCGCTTCCAATTGAATCGACGGGAATTTGTCTTTTTCACCAGAGGTGGATCAAAACTTTTTACACCCAACCATTTGGTCAATTTTGCATTAAATATGGCCTAGTATTTTATAAAATTGATTAGGTCCAATTTTGCAACAAATATATGGTAGGTCCTTCACAAAAAAACTCATTTCAGGCACTCAGAAAATGGAAAATTAATTTTCCGTGCAAAGAAAATGAAAACTTCCTTAGGCAACATTGTTTGCCATTCCAATATGCACCCTTGTGCACGATATGAAATCATTTGAACAAACTATGCCATGAATGTGGCCATAAGATTGATCATTTTGCTTGAAAGCCATGAATCTTCACGCATGATAGCTCATTTATGAGAACACTTTTTAAAAATAATTTCCGTATTACAAGTTTATTATTTTTCCTGGAAACTTGGTCACATATAATGACACAATGCGAAGGTTTTCCAATTTTTTGATTTTTTTTGAATTTTTTATGCCCGTTCCAAAATGCGGTCAAAACGGCGGGTTTGACCGTTCCTAGCTAGTGGTTGAATCTTGGAATTTTTTTGATGTTTCTCTAATTAAATAGGTACTTATGTACCTACAAATGATTTTTCGAAAAAATAAATAGCAAACTATGAGGTAGCTGCAGTTCAAATTTGACCCGCTTCCAACTGAATCGGCGGGAATTTGTCTTTTTCACCAGAGGTGGATCAAAACTTTTTACACCCAACCATTTTGTCAATTTTGCATTAAATATGGCCTAGTATTTTATAAAATTGATTATTTCCAATTTTGCAACAAATATATGGTAGGTCCTTCACAAAAAAAACTCATTTCAGGCACTCAGAAAATGGGAAATTAATTTTCCGTGCAAAGAAAATGAAAACTTCCTTAGGCAACATTGTTTGCCATTCCAATATGCACCCTTGTGCACGATATGAGATCATTTGAACAAACTATGCCATGAATGTGGCCATAAGATTGATCATTTTGCTTGAGAGCCATGAATCTTCACGCATGATAGCTCATTTATGAGAACCTTTTTTAAAAAATAATTTCCGTATTACAAGATTCTTATTTTTCCTGGAAACTTGGTCACATATAATGACACAATGCGAAGGATTTCTAATTTTTTGATTTTTTTTAATTTTTTATGCCTGTTTCCAAATGCGGTCAAAACGACGGGCTTGACCATTCCTAGCTAGTGGTTGAATCCTGGAAAACTTTAGATGTTTCTATGATTAATAGATACTTATGTACCTAGAAATGATTTTTGGAAAAAATAAATAGCAAACTATGAGGCAACTGCAGTTCAAATTTGACCCGCTTCCAACTGAATCGGCGGAAATTTGTCTTTTTTACCAGACGTGGATCAAAACTTTTTACACCCAACCATTTGATCAATTGTGCATTAAATATGGCCTAGTATTTTAGAAAAATTATTTGGTCCAATTTTGCAAGAAACATATGGTAGGTCCTTCACAAAAAAACACATTTTGGCCACTCAGAAAATGAAAAATGGTTCTTTTGAGCAAAGAAAATGAAAACCTCCCAAATCAACATTGTTTGTCATGCCTAAATACACACATGTACAAAATATTGGTTTATTTGAACTAACTATAAGAGGTTAAATATTTGCCTGAATAAGAGGGTACAAACTATAAGAAAAAAAAACAAAAAATGCTTAATTGTGAGTGGTGGAACCAGCTGTGGCATGGATGAGTAACATAGCAAACATCCATCCGTCCATCCATGCATCCATCCATCCGTCCGTCCATCCACTCCTCCGCTCTCTCGGCTAACCCTAGCGATCCACTCCCTAGCGCGCAGATCCCTCCCATCTCCCCTCCCCTCGCCACCACCCGCCCCTCCCCTCGCAGATCTAGATCACCCCGGCTCGCTGCTCCCCTCCCCTTCCAGCTCGCCGCCACCACCTCCCTCCTCCTCCCTCGCCCCGGTTCCCTACTCTAACTCGACGGGCCAATGCACCTCAATGACCACAACGATCCCAATCCCATGGCCGAATCTCGGAACATCACCACGGCTCCCTGCTCCGCGGCGGCCGAGGCGGCGCGGGAGCTGCGGGACGCGGTGGCGGCCCTCGCCGTGCGCCGCACCGCCGACGAGGGCGCGCTGCGGCGCCGCGCCGTCATGCTGGACGCCGACATCCGCCGCCTACTGGGCTCCCTCGCACCCCTCGACCCCGCCACGCTCGACATTACTACTCCATATGCTAGCCGCAGCGAGGGCGGCGGCAACGTGGCGGAGGCGCAGGCACCGGCCAAGAAGGGCGTCCATGGCGGCGCGGCTGCCGCCGACCCGTGCCTCCAGGGCATTTCCGACGCCATCCGCATCGTCACGCACTTCCCCAAGCAAGGTCCGTCTGCCCATCTCTGTGCGAAACCATTACTACTAACCAACCATAACCCTCCTGTCTGATGTGCTCTGGTCGTTCGGTTGTTGGTGGGGTGCGTGCAGGGATCATGTTCAACGACATCATGGCGCTGCTGCTGCAGCCGGGCGTGTTCAAGGACGTCGTGGACATGTTCATGGAGCGCTACCGTGGCATGGGCATCGCGGCCGTCGCAGGTAAGATCATTACCCTTATCCGACCGACCGGCCCTCTCACGAGTCAATCATGCAGTACCTTCTCACCAAAGTGTATGCCACTTCCATGCTAGTGTTGTCTGAAACTGTCCATATTTGCTCCACTGTAATTGTTACTTTTGGTCAGAAAGCATCCAGTTAGGCAAACTAGACAGATCTGTTATACTCATATAGTACGACACAAGGGAAGCACTGACTTGTTGATTCTTGTTTGTGGCAAGGCCAATCAGAGAGCCTCTATGATTTGGTGTGCTTTTCTTCTTCTTGGTCTGAAAAAAGCAAGTGATCTGAACTGTTCTGTCTTCCCCTGCTGGAGAAGCCAAGTCAAATCTAGTAGCTGATCTTAAATTTGTGTGCTAATATTAAATACTTCTATACCCCACGTGTAAAAGGTAGCCTTAACACTTTGGCTTGATCCACACAGGATCCTCTTGAGCTGTAGATTTTGACATTAGACACTCACCCTTCAGCTTGTTCATTCATGCTGATCCACCTAGTTATTCTGTGTCTTCTTCAGTTGCAAAGGTTAACAATAACATGTTCTAGAACTATCTCTCCCTGACCTATCTCTCCCTACTTTTGATATTTTACTAGAACTGCCATAAATGTCCAGTATGTGGAGTTATATGTTCATATATGCTTGCTGAGTGCTCAAAATTTGCTGCAATAACTCTAGGCAGAGCATGGCCAAGCTGGCATGTTTTTTGTTCCTGATTTGAGGTTGTGGCTTTGGACTTGTTCTGCTTCTTACATGTCTCACTATCGTATATGTCAAACTTTAGATCAAGCAAATAACTACTCTGCCTACTCCAGTTTAGAGTACTCCAAAGTTATTCTGTCTTGAGAAACCACAAATTGAAGAAGTGCTTGTAAGCTCCAACTATTGAGTCCTGCTGGCTTTTTTTGTAGGTCTTCTTCTTCCTTGATCTGGTGCAACAGCAACAATTCAAGGTCATGGTCATGGAGCAACAGCCATATATTTTTTTCTTCTTATTCTTCCCTGAGATGAGATGAGATGAGGTTTGTTTTCCTCAAGGTCAAGGTGCAGCAGCTCGATTTGAATTGATGTGATTGGATTCAGTTTCCTCATGCCTCTCTGTTTGCATTGTAGGCTTTGTTGGTCGGTCTTCAATTCTTCATGCCGCTACTGCTACTGCTACATGAGGACCCTCTTCAATTCTGCATCCGTTGCGGCCGCCGCAGTTTCCACCTCCAGAAGAGCACCTGCTCCTTGTGCGGTTACCCGGCCGCCCGCATCCGCAAGTGTAAGCTCCCCCTCCCTTCGTCCTAGATCTCTAGGTCTGTTGCTGTCATGCGCCATGTTCTTGATGTTGCGCGTCCTCATGTGGATGCCACGAATAGCGTTGCTCCTGCGTGCAGATTTGATTCTCCGCATTAGTATGCGGTTGCTGTCTTGCCGTGGTTGTTCAAATTGAGATGCACCCAGTTGCCGTGCTTGTTGGATGCATAGTTTGATCTCCCAATGGGAATTATTAGTGAATGGTGATGTCTGTGGTCACAAGAATGGTGATGTAGTGGCTGGTATGCTTGCTGCGTGTATGTCCATCTCTTTACTGTTTTGCTAGAACCATAAATCCTGATGCGCATGATGATCATCGTCTGGTTTGTTAGATCTATTCTGCTCGTGCTTAAAATTTGACATGCCTGGATTCGAAAACTCGTTCTTACAGTTTTCATTTCTATGATCAATTTAGAGAGTTGCACATGTTCTGTACCTATTCTTATTCTTATATGTTCATTCTTATTCTTATTCTTATATTTTGTTCTACTTGGATGCATTGGTACCCCCATCATCGAGCGCACGGATGCAACGGTGGAAATAAGATGATGGTCGTGTGCATCATCAAGCACACCATGGTGATCATCTACCTTCTCACAAATGCTAACTCAATCCAGATCGACGGTGTCTCTCTCGGTTCCCTTTATCCTCTCCTGCGTTTGTCATGTTAGTGTATGTGTTTTGACTAGTAGAATGGATGTCATGTTATGTTATGTTAGATCTTGCCTATTGAATGGATGGCCGTGGTAGTAGAATGGCATTGTTGTTTTAGGTGTAATGTGTTGCAGTGAGGTTATAGGACCTGCACTTCATGCATATTCATAGTCTCTGTTTTCTTTTATGAATAAAAAAGTATGGTACTAGCTGGATTTGTGTTATCAGTCTATATATAGAACTGTCCTTTTTTGAATGGAATGTTGATAATATATTCGGTCCATTTGTTCTAATTCTTCTTAGACTATTCATGTAATAGGGTGGAAATGTCAAAATCTACAGCTCAAAAGGTAGCCTACATGAGCTCCAGGCCTAGGAAATTTCAAGTTCAAAGCGGCGTGTAGCCCTAGCAGCAAAGATTTGTTCTGTTTGATGGTAATAAACTGTAAATATTATAGTACTGTAATAGTAGGCATATCTGGGTTGTAATACACTATGCACAGATTGTAATAGACTATGTACAAGAGCTCCAGGCCTAAGAAATTCTACATTTTTTCTGTTCTATTTAAAATATTGATTATTTGTGTCATTCGAAGACGTGTGAAATGTAAACCTGATTAGTGGGCCCCATTTGTGAAAATAATCTAAACAATGCTCACATTTCTGACATGTGGGACCAATATAGGATATTATGACAAGTGGGACCCATCTAACTTGTGGGACCAGATTGAAAAATATATACTGAAAAACTAAAAAGGCCATGGCCCAAAATATAAAAAAGGCCAAATTGTTGGGCCAGGCCCATGTAGCTAGACAAAATTCACAGAAAAAATATACAGTAAAAAGGCTGAATTAATGGGCTCGGCCCATCTAAAGCACCAAAATGGACCGGGCTGAATCTTGTGCCACATCAGCTTGCCACGCCGGATGCCTACGTGGACTGGGGAGGCTGCTAGTGACCAAAACGCCACAGTAGGAATATTTTGGTCGTAAACATCCACGACCTTCTCACAGAGAAGGTCGCTATAGTCAGTTTACGACCCTCAGCTTTTGACCTTCTGTTTTTGGTCACAAAAAGGTCGCAAATGAAAAACTATGACCTTTCAGTGACCAATAGTGGAGGTCACAAGATAGCATATTTCTTGTAGTGGGCCCGCCGACTGGTGGGTCCCGCCAGCTGCCGGCCTCTTGGCCGACAGGCTGGGCCCACCGCGTGGGGATCTTGTCGGCTGCTGGTTACCATAGCCTTGGTGACGATGGCTTTGTCGGGGTAAGCATGGCTACAATGCCGCCGCCTGGCGGGCATTCATTATAGCCTTACCCCATCTTATCTGCTTAATGGTGCACAAACTTCCAGGGTGGGGGCAGGCCGACTGTTGGGTGCCAGCCTCCCCCCAGGCCGACTGGTCAAGTTCGACCGCCTTCTAGTATCTCTCTAGAAGGAGGGGCCCGCCACCTCCGGGCCGTACTGACAGCCTATCGTGGGTGATGTCATGGTCAACATGGCAACAGTGCCGCGCCGGACGGGGAGTGGCCGCCCCGTACAGCGCACTGTGGCCACGCTTGCTCCGGGATTCGTGGGTGGCAGGCTTCACTGTAGCCACGCCTCGTCTTATCACCGTTATGTGGGTGCAAACTTTGAGGGCGTGGGTCAGGCCGCCTGCTAGGAGTCGGCCCTCTGGTGGCCGGCTACTAGGAGTCGGCCCTCTTTGAGAGAGCTCTTAGAGCCATGCCGCCTTCTAGCAGCCGGCCGGTGGGACAGCCAGCCAAGAGAAGGCAGCCCTCCGTCTTGGATGTTTGAGGGCCTAGTCGGCCCGATATTTTTTGAAGAGCCAGGGGGGCCGGTTAGGCTACCCGTGGTCATTTACTCTGACAATGAGACTTAGGGGCAAATTTTGAACGACGATGCTTATCAAGAATGTAACACTTTGAGCCAAATACTCAAAAGTATCCAACTTGGGGTTTGTTACTGGTGAGAATCTCGTATGCCATCTTGTCAAGAAGCTGGTGAAGATATAGATGATTTGTTGCATGACAAGCTGTCTCAACCGCTTCCGCCCAAAAATGTCTTGGTGTCTTGTATTCATCAAGCATCGGTCTTGCCATCTCAATGAGTGTCCAGTTCTTTGTCTCAACAACTCCATTTTGTTCAGGTGTGTACGTAGCCAAGAACTCATGTGAAATCCCTTCTTCAGCAAGAAAGGTATCCACATTGGTGTTCCTGAACTCCATTCCGTTGTCACTCCAAACCTTCTTGATCTTCACTTCAAATTGATTTTGGGCCTTCCTAGCAAAGTTCTTGAAGATATTTTGGACCTGCAATTTGTCATCAAGAAAGAACACCCATGTAAATCTTGAAAAATCATCAACAATGACTAATCTGAATGAGTTACCGGTGAGACTCTTGTAGGCGTTAGGACCAACAAGATCTATATGAAGTAGCTCGAGTGATCTTCTTGTGGTCAGGATGTTCTTCATGGGATGACTTCCTCCACCTTGTTTTCCTGCTTGACATGCACTAGAAAGTCTATCCTTGTCAGATACAACATCTTTAATACCAAGGATCTGCTCACCTTTAATAAGCTTATCAAGATTTCGCATGCCTAGGTGACCTAACCTTCTATGCCACAACCAACCTTTAGAAGATTTGGCAATTAAGCAAGTTCTTGGTTAAGCCTTTTTAGTGAAGTCAACAATGTATAGATCACCTCTATGCATACCAGTAAAGACCATATTATGATTATCTCTTCGAAACACTTGGCAATCTACTTCAGTAAATAGGACATTGAAACCGAAATTGACTAGTCTAGATACAGAAAGTAAATTGTAGCCAAGAGATTCAACGGGCATAACATTTTGGATGGAGCTGTCATGTGAGATGGCCACCTTACCAAGGACAACTACCTTACCCTTTGAGTTATCACCAAAAGTGACATACTTTCGGGGACCATTGTTTTCAGCAAGCTCTCAAAACATATCCTTGTCTCTGGTCATGTGATCGATACATACACTATCAAGAACCCATTCCTTTCCTCCGGCCATGTAACCATGACAGTTAGCCATAAGACCAAAGTGTCTCATTGACTCATCAAGATCAAAGTCACTATCATCATCCTCATCATAATATCCATGTTCAACATCATCTTGTGATTGATCATCACCTAGCGAGAGTGATTTATTAGGTTTATGATCATGACAATGTGCATCTTTATGAATCCTAATGACTTGAGAAATGATGCTACTAATGACTCCAACATCTCCTTTGGCATGCATGAGATCACGAAGCTCAATAGACAATCATCAAAATTAGGATCACTAGGTTTCATCTTATGAAAAGCTATGGACTTTTGAAGAATCTCATCTAGATTTTTCAAAGAGTAGTTTGGAAAGCGTTCCTCAAGATATCTCCATATAGTTGCTACCTCTTGAGATTGCGTTGGTTTTTCCCTTGAAGAGGAAAGGGTGATGCAGCAGAGTAGCGTAAGTATTTCCCTCAGTTTTGAGAACCAAGGTATCAATCCAGTAGGAGATGACGCACAAGTCACCTAGTACCTACACAAACAATCAAGAACCTTGCAACCAACGCGATAAAGGGGTTGTCAATCCCTTCAAGGTCACTCGCAAAAGTGAGATCTAATAGAGATAATCAAGTAAATATTTTTGATATTTTGTTGTATAGATTGTAAAGTAAAGATTGCCAAATAGTAAACAAGATTCAACAATATGGAAAAGAGATGCAATATAATGGAAAATGTAATATAATAGAAAAGAGACCTGGGGGCCATAGGTTTTACTAGTGGCTTCTCTCGAGATTGCATGTATTATGGTGGGTGAACAAATTACTGTCGAGCAATTGATAGAAAAGTGCATAATTATGAAGACATCTAAGGCAATGATCATGAACATAGACACCACGTCCGTGTCAAGTAGACTGAAACGATTCTGCATCTACTATTACTCCACACATCGACCGCTATCCAGCATGCATCTAGAGTATTAAGTTCATAAGAACGGAGTAACGCATTAAGCAAGATGACATGATGTAGAGGGATAAACTCAAGCAATATGATATAAACCCCATCTTTTAATCCTTGATGGCAACAATAAAATATGTGCCTTGCTGCTCCTACTGTCATTGGGAAAGGACACAACAAGATTGAACCCAAAGCTAAGCACTTCTCCCATTGCACGAAAGATCAATCTAGTAGGCCAAAGTAAACTGATAATTCAAAGAGACTTGCAAAGATATCAAATCATGCATATAAGAATTCAGAGAAGAACCAAATAATATTCATAGATAATCTTGTTCATAAATCCACAATTCATCGGATCTCAGCAAACACACCGCAAAATAGTATTACATCGAATAGATCTCCAAGAACATTGAGGAGAACTTTGTACTGTGAATCAAAGAGAGAGAAGAAGCCATCTAGCTAATAACTATGGACCTGAAGGTATGTGGTAAAGTACTCATGCTTCATAGGATAGGCAATGGTGTTGATGTAGAAGCCCTCCATGATCGATTCCCCCTCGGCAGATCGCCGGAAAAGGCCCCAATATGGGATCTCACAAGTACAGAAGGTTGCGACGGTGGAAAAGTGGTTTTGTGGCTCCCCCTGATGTTTCTAGGGTATAGGAGTATATATAGGCGAAAGAAGTACGTCGGTGGAGCTACGAGGGGCCCACGAGGGTGGGGGGCACGCCTACCCCTGGGCGCGCCCTCCTACCTCGTGGATGCCTCGTGGCGTTTCTAACTTCAACTCCAAGTCTTCTGGTTTGCTTTCGGTCCAAGAAAGATCATCACGAAGGTTTCATTCTGTTTGTACTCCATGTGGTATTCCTTTTCTGCAAAACTCTAAAATAGGCAAAAAAACAGAAACTGGCACTGGGCCTCTAGTTAATAGGTTAGTCCCAAAAGTAATATAAAAGAGCATATTAAAGCCCATTGAACATCCAAAACATATAATATAATAGCATGGAACAATCAAAAATTATATATACGTTGGAGACGTATCAATAGTGTAAGCACATTAAAATGTAGGTAAGCATACAAGCAAATTTCTAGGCAATCCTCTCATGATAAGATTAATAGCTCTAAGATTGCGGGTCATGTCAAGATACTCATCAGGGGTAGGATGCAAGGAATCAATAGGAGGTGCACAAGGGCTAGTAATGTACTTGTTCAAATCATATTCATTGAAAATCTCAAGCATCACAATTTTCCAAGCATTAAAGAACTCTCTGTCAAGCATGGGCACTCTATGTCTAATACTCCCAATCGTAGACTCATCCATCTTCCTCCAATGATGAAACCAAAGCAATGGAGACTAGTGCTTTGATACCAATTGAAAGGATCAAGAAGAGGGGTTTAGAGGGGGATTAGACCCTCAACAAGCAAAAGTAGCAGTATTAATGATTTTCAAGTTGAGGTTGAAGATTAGCACAATTTTAAGCATTCCCAACACACTTCAAGCAAGCATGGCAAGAGTATAGGCAGCGGAAAGAGTAAATCATGCTAGTTGCAAGAAAGTAAATGGATGGGATTGGAGTGTGCAAACATAATGAAGACATGGAGATTTTTGGCGTGGTTCCGATAGGTGGTGCTGTCGTGTATCCACGTTGGTGGAGACATCAACCCATGAAGGGTAATGGCTGCATGAGTCCACGGAGGGCTCCACCCATGAAGGGTCCACAACGAAGCAACCTTGTCCATCCCACCTTGGCCATCGCCCACGAACGACTTGCCTCACTTGGGTAGATCTGCACGAAGTAGGCGATCTCCTTGCCCTTACAAACTCCTTGGTTCAACTCCTCAATCTTGATGGAGGCTCCCAAGTGACACCTAACCAATCTAGGAGACACTGCTCTCCAAAAGGTAATAGATGGTGTGTTGATGATGAACTCCTTGCTCTTTTGCTTCAAATGATAGTCTCCCCAACATTCGACTCTCTCTCACAGATTTGGCTATGGTGGAAAGATGATTTGAGTGGAAAGCAACTTGGGGAAGGCTAGAGATCAAGATTCTTGTGGTTGGATTGGAATGTCTTGGTCTCAACACATGAGTAGGTGGTTCTGTCTCAGAAAATGAATAGTGGAAGTGTAGACATGTTCTGATGGCTCTCTCTCGAATGGCGAAGGGCTGGAGGGGTATATATAGCCTCCACACAAAATCCAACCATTACAAACATTTGACCCAACTCGGTCAGACCGAATAGAAGAACTCAGTGAGACCGATTCAGCTCAAAATGTGAATGTTAGGATTCTCGGTGGGACCGACATGACCAACTCGGTGGGGTCGATGTGCTAGGGATAGGGCAAAGCCTTATCTTGGTGAGACCGATCGCATAAACTCAGTGAGACCGATTTCAGCAATGGTCAAACATAGAGTTGGTCAGGCAAACTCGGTAGGACCGATTGCACATTTCGGTGGTACCGAAATAATTGCAACAGGCAACAAAGAGTTTACAAGGCCATCTCGGTGGGACCGAGATCTGAATCGATGTGACCGAATGGTCTAGGGTGTCTTACAGTGGCTATGTCAAATGAACTCGGTGGCGCCGGATAGATCAAATCGGCGGGGCTAAGTTTGACCTTAGGTTTTGGACATATGAGGAAATGAGAAAGTGGTTGAGGGTTTTGGAGCAATATCACTAACCACTTTGAGCAAGTAGACTATTAAACAACACCTCATCTCCTTTTAATAGTATTGGCTTTCCTATGGACTCAATATGATCTTGGATCACTAAAATTCAAATGAAGAGTCTTGAGCCTTTGCCAATCTTTGTCCTTAGCATTTTGAAGGGGCTCCACATCCTCTTTTTCTTGCCACGCCATTGTTGAACTTTTTGAAACGTACTTGATAAAAGTATTAGTCCAACAATAGATATGTTGTCATTAATTACTAAAATCACCTAGGGAGCACTTGTGTTGTCAATCTCCCCCTTTTTGGTAATTGATGGCAACAAACTTCAAAGCTTTAGATAAAGATATGAATAGTAACAGGTAAAGCTTTGGAAGGATATGTAACATGCATAGGCTCCCCCTATATGTATGCAATCATGTAAGGATGGAATATAAGAACATGTGAATCCATAAGCATGTTAGAGAAAGCAATGAGCTACATGTATTTGGCTATATGCATCAGAGCAAATGATGTAGATAGAATAGGTATACCTACATGTTCATGAATCCTTCTTGCAAACAATATGTGCAGCAGCACGAGAACATCATGCACATGAGTGTGATGCATATACTTACCTTGTGGGCTTGAGCTGGCTTTGGAAGAGATGAGCTTGAGAAAACAAGGTTAGATAACACAAGAACACTCTAAGTAAAGCAAGTTCAAGAAACCACAAGAGTACCAAGACTGGGATGACATGTAATGAGTGAGTACTTAGTTCTCCATTTAAATATAGACATGTCCCCAAAGATTAAAGATATGCAATGAATTCCAAAGATTTTCTTCCCTTAGATATGAACTCTTTCTCCCCCTGAATCTGAGATTGAATAATGGGAGAAGGTAGGGTAAGAGAAAATCAGAACAAGAAACATTAAGGAAAGAAATGGTACAATCAATAAAATATTAACATGACTTTCCCCTCTTGAAGATATGTGGCTTCTCTCCTCTATAGATAACAAGCATATGGGGAAGCTAAGATTTGCTTACTTTCCCGTGTGATAAGCTTTGATATGTTCTCTCCCCCCTTTGACATCAATTTCCAAGAAGGGAACTTTTGGATTATGAGTCAACTAGGTTTGGTCCTTGCGACACATTGAGTGGAGCTAAAAGAGATGTGAAAAATGTAGATTATGATGCGGGTAGAGGATACGAATCATAGAGCGGAGCTGAAAGAGATGTGGAAAATGCAATGGCAAAAGGTTTTCTTCAGCAATGAATTCGGTGACACTGAGTGGTTTTCATTGGCAACTCCGAGATATCAGAGCCACTGAGAGTGCGAATCGGTCAGAACGAGCTAGTCCTTTTCGGTTGAACCAATGAACTATATACAAGGAACCCTTGTAATTCAATCTAGCCGATTTGCTGCACTCGGTGTGTCCGAGTTCAATGTAGAGGAAAAAATCTTGTCAACTCAACTCACTTGGCAATTGAAATTTGAAAGATTTGCAAGTAATTAGATAAGGGAACACACAAAAGAAAAAAGATCAAGATGAAGTTTTTTTTGATAAAGGAACCACAAAGGCAAACAAGAAACATAGAAACACTAGAGAACTTCATCTAGAAGGGGTCAGCGACAAAGTCACCTATGTTAGACTATATTGACTTAGGAAACAAGTGAAGTCACTTGATCAAAGGTTATACTCATCTTTTAAGCTCAAAATGGGGTTACCATTTTTCGTTTAAGCATTTTGATGTATCCACATCTCGTTGAGTTGCTTTAACTCACGTCTTGGGACAAAGCTTCTCTAATATGGAATAACATACCTTGGGTTGTGTTGATCTTGGTCATGTAGTTGAACTTGTGTTGGATGCTCAAGGTTAATGTAGTCCATCAAAAGTTGAGAGAGCACTTATAGTTGGAGTTCATCTTCCTACATGGGTTAGTCTTGCAAGGAAGAGCACTTGTGCATCCAAAAATGACAAACATGGAACTTGATACCAAATGAAATTTGATATATAGAAATTGTTAAAGGATATGTTGAGCGAGGTTATCCTTCCTTGTATTCCACTACCATATAGTAGAAACCTGGTGATGTAGAGATTGCTTAAGATGTGACTGACTTGTACTCATGGATTTGGGCTCATCGAAGTACCTTCAAGGGTTACATAACATGCAAGGGTACAAGTATAGATCCAAGACATGTGGTCATCATATTAAGAGAAATATCAAGGATTAGTCACAGAAAGGCTCATGCCTTGCATGCATCTAGATGGAGTTCCTATTCCAAATTTGAGGCATCAATGATATTCAATTCACCTCTGAAATGACAAAACACTTTCTCATCAAGTGGTTTGGTGAATATATCCGCCAATTGCTTATCGATATGAACATGCTTTAGATTGATGTCTCCTTTAGTAACATGATCCCGAATGAAATGATGATGAACTTCAATATGCTTAGTCCGAGAATGTTGCATGGGATTGTGAGAAATCTTAATAGCACTTTCATTATCACAAAGCAATGGAACATGTTTCACATGTATCCCATAAGCCTTAAGGGTTTGGGTCGATCATCCAAAGTAATTGAGAACAGCATGATCTTGCGGCAATGTATTCCGCTTCGACGGTGGATAAGGATACTGAGTTTTGTTTCTTGGTGGACCAAGATACAAGAGATCTACCAAGAAATTGACAAGTACCCAAAGTAGACTTTCTATCAACCTTGTCTCCGGCATAGTCCGAGTCGGAGTAGCCAACAAGATCAAAAGAAGACCTCTTAGGATACCAAATGCCAAAGTTTGGTGTATGAATTAAGTACCTCACTATCCTTTTCACAGCCTTAACATGGCATTCTTTAGGGCCCTCTTGATATCGTGCACACATGCACACACTTAGCATAATATCGGGACGGGGGGCACATAGATATAACAACGAACCTCATAGAGCGGTAAACCTTTTGGTCAACCGGTTTGCCATCTTTAGTCAAGTCAAGATGTCCAGTAGTAGTCATGGGTGTTTTCATACCTTTGCTTTTTTGCATGTTGAACTTCTTGAATAAGTCCTTGGTATAATTTTTTGGGAAACAAAGGTACCCACCTTAATTTGCTTCATTTGCAAACGAAGAAAGAATTTGAGTTCACTCATCATAGACATCTCAAACTTCGCCGACATTAGCCTTCCAATTTTTTCACTAAAATGAGGGTTAGTTGAACCAAATATGATATCATCCACATAAATTGTAGCGACCCAACCTCGGACGGTCATGTCTCTGTGCTTAAGTGTCATCCCTGGATCGGTATGCTAACAGACAGTACTCGAGGATTTATAATAGAAGTAAATCACATGTATAAAGTAACATAAATACTATTACCTCAATCCATAAAGCGGAAGAAACAACAAGGTTGTGGATTCCCATCAACACAAACAGCAAAGTTGAGTGTAGAAATCGTAACCCTAACGCATCACTTACTCGTCGTAAGAAATCCTGCAACATGAGATGTTGCAGCTATGTAGGTCAGTACATTGAATGTACTGGCAAATTCACACCATAGGATAAACGATGAACAATAGCTATCACTACATGCATATTTGGCTGGTGGAAACCTCTAAGTTTATTTTTGCATAAAGCCAATTTTTTCCTACATCAAAGGAATAAATTTTATTTAACTACCAAGTTGGTTGAAAAAATTTATTGAGAAGGTTCCTCCAACTCAATACCAAAATAATAATCATTAACCCAATCAAATTCATTACATAATGTGATGAGATCAACACGATAATCCAAGAACCATATAATCAATATGTCCATAACCGGGGACACAGCTAACCATGATTAGTTTGTACAATCTGCAGAGGTTTGTGCACTTTCCCCACAACACTCGATCGCCTCCGGTTGATTTCTCGCACTATAAGGTGTTTGAGAAACGGATGACCGAGACACAGTCTTTCAGAAGCATTAACTCTTTACACTGGGTAGACAGTACCACCTACACCCCCTACATCTTCTAGTCTACCTCTTCAAGAGCTCACGCAACATACTAGACTATGCCAGAGCCCATAATGGCTTGTGGCTGCACACGGAAGTTTCTAGCATGAATAATCTTATGATCCCTTTGAGCCTGGATGGCATTCCATAGGGTAATCACACGGGTCCTCCGGGATTCCCTTGGGAAAGCACTGGGTTCTCCAGGTGCCCGGGCAAACCACTGGGTACTCCAGGGTTACCTCAACCATTCCACCCAGATGTGTATTAAAGTAGCCACCTTAAGTTAACCATTAATAATAACTCTCACATCTGTCATGAATCACTCAAACCAAACCACGTCTACAAGCATAGCATCGTAGTATAAGCATAACATAGTAGTAACTCCCAAGGTTTGAATGCAGGACAATAGGTTCCTACCTCATCTACTTCCCAATACCCACATGTTTTGAACTCCTAAACATGCAATGTTTGAGGGTGAAACTAATGCATCAAAACTGGGTATGAAAGGGAGATGATCAAAGTGTGAAATTTCCTGTACTGTTGATGAAGATGCTTCGCACTCAATACTCCTGATAGTCCTACTCGTCACACACCATTCAATCTATTGTTAGCAAGCAATAGTAACCACACATAAGCAATCACTCAAAAGATCTGAGAGAACGAAGAATTTTTTTTGGAAAACATCAAAACCAAGCAAATAACTCTTGCAACATAAAACAATTTCTAACATTACTAAAACTATGTGAATTTTGCCTTATCAGAAAGTTTATGTCCAGAGCTTCGATTTGCAAAAAGAATCAACTCAAACGGAGTTATATAACTAGAGTTATGAACAAAAGAAGTTGAATACTAAACTGTTTGAAATCAATTTTTAAAACTTTCAGAAAACATGTTTAAGATGTTTTACTGGATAGAGGGGATGATAACGAAGATGTGGGCGCTAGTTTCGTTGGATTTGGACCAACGAGCGAAAAGTTGTGATCGATTGAAGTACAGGGACTAATCTGTAAACATAATATTCATGGATGGGTCCCTGGCCGAAAATTAAACAGAAAAAGAAAAACTCTACAGAGCGAACGTTCGCTGCCGAACGCTAACCAGAGAAATTAGTTCGCTCCAGATCCTAAACTAACGAACGCTCTCTAAATAAGTAAACCCTAAAATAACCGGTTTTTTAAAATGTTCTAGGGTTTTTGAAAAGAAACCAGAGTGCTTTATTATCGGTTCGGCTTTTTGACGAAAACCGGCAGTGGTGGCTATGAACTCCAGCGAGTCCGGCGTCGGGCGTGGTCGCCGGCGGTGCTCCGGTGGCCGAGGGTAACAACGGAGGTGACGGGCAGACGCGACGGGGCGAGATGGTGAAGTGGCGCGAGTGCGGGGAGGCGAGCGGCGGACTAGGCGGCGGCGGCGCGCTTGCGGCGCCGGCGGCACGCTTGCGGCAGTGGCGGTTGGTGAGTGCGACGGCGAGATGCGAGGCGAGGGGAGAGGAGGGAGGCCGGGGCGGCCTATTTATGGAGGGGGCGGCCTCGGAGGCGTGGGAGAGGGGAAAGGGAGAGGCGGCGCGAGGAGTCCGTGGCGAGGACGGCGTCCATGGCGGCGGCGGACTCCGAGCGGTGTCCCGCTCGGGGACAGTGGCGACGGGCAACGGGAGCTGGCCCATGGCTCGGCCGGCCCATTCGGTGGAAAAGAATTTTTTTTAAACAACTAAAATAAAATAAAAGCGGAATAAAATAAAATAGAACCTAGGCATATTTTCAGAAAGAGATTTCCTAGAACCTGAACATTTTTCTAATGTCAAAATAAAATCCACAAATTTAAATAAAACAAAGAGTGCCACTCCTCTACTAAAATCAACTAAAAATCATTTTAAAAATACCAAAATGATTTCAAATTTACTCCTCTCCAATTTTCTATTGTAGGGAATCATTTTACCCTAATTTCCATATATTTTTATTTTTGGAGAAAAATAATTTGAAGAAAACCCAAATAAGTCCAAATTGAAAAATAATTTTCAAAGGGACTTTAAATTAGATTTCTTCTAACTCCCAACTCATATTTCATATGTTTTGAAGAAGTCATTTTATCTTCTCTCATGGAAATCATTGAGTTGCTTGAAGTTTCTGAAATTGAAAATATTTCCAAATGAAGTTCAAAACTTTTAAAAAAACCCTGTTTCATTTATTTAAATAGAAGAAGTCGTATTGTCTTCTCTCTAGGGTTTTGTGTTGAAATGAATTTGAATTCTTGGAGATCAGAAAGCAAGGTGAAAGTTTGGGAAAGTCATTTTATTCCCTCATTTAACTTTCAAAAGTTTAAAATTTCGCTAACTTTCACATAGCACATCACACCACAATCAAACAATAAATCAAAACTATGTATTTAATATGACATTCCAAAATTTAAAATTTTGGGATGTTGCAAACCTACCACCCTTAAAATGAATCTCGTCCTCGAGATTCGGAGAGGCTAGCAGGAAATAGGTTAGGGTTTGGGGGTCTTCTCAAAATCCATTGATTGTCACAGGGGGTCTGGGGTGCTACCACCCTTAGAAGCACTGATACGGTTCCTTCAAAACTCATATAACCCCTCCTTATTGTCGATCTTCTTAGACCTTCAGGATAATTCCTTCTCTGGGCTCTTCCGGTGGTGGCATAACCTTTTCCCCAATTTCTGTATCCATTTCATCTTGGTAAGGTTATTCCATGACTGGGTCTTCTTAGCTGACGGGTCTGGCACCAATATTAAACAACTATCGATATCTCATTGTGGTCAACCATTTATGGTTTCTCTTGCAGGAAATGAGTCTGGGCTTCATTCTCACCGTATATTCTATGATTGGCAACAATTGCCTTGTACAAGGGGAAAACGTCATACCATTCTAAGGTTCAACAAGGTTTTCATCGTTGTCTCTCTACTATGGGTAAGTCACTCAGATTTACGATCCCATATAGCAAGACGAATAATAAGAGTAAGTCGTTATGGTGATCAATCCATCCTGCACCCAAATCATTACCTTGTATATGGTTTAGGGAAGCTCGCATTCTAACACTCGGTCCTCCTCACAAGCAATGCAGAATTTCTCTTGTCAACGAACCAAGTTCGGATAATCCATGGATTCTGCAAGCCTGACAAACAACTATCGGTCCTTCACAACTCTCGGGTTTTGCATAATCCTATAAATTCGTCGGTTGATAAAGTCGTATCTTCTTCTAGGGTTTTTCCTTCAGCAAGAGTGTGCTTGCTTCTTGGCAGGTCCTAGGGCCTGTGGGTTATGGCCCATCTCATCACTTGTAAACCTTGAACTCATCCTCGGGGCAACCAATCATTTTTCCAGCATCCAGCTTCCTAGCATTCTTAAATCCATCCAATGTACTGTCTCCCTTCCTTCTATCATATCACACTAAAACGCAATTACTCCGACTCGTCAGAGAGTCACCATTGCTCCACGTTACCAACATCATACCTCCTTTATATCCAAATAGTACTTCATCCCTTCATACTCTTGGGATATCCCACATATCACGACAAAACTCGTACTTATTTTGTCCGAAGTCCACTTCGTGGAATATCATTTTCTTTACCAGGGGTCAAGGGTTCTCACAATTACTACCACCCTTGAAATGAACAAACTTATCCATAGACCATATTTCTCATATCCTTGAAATTAGTAAAAATCCTTCTTCATAGAGTAACAACTCATAAGATCCAAATAAGTACCAACGACAATAACTTTATTGATTCTCAAATTATTACAATCTCCTGCATTTCCATTACATGGCTCAACTCAACATCTCAATATAAAAGAATTGCTCCCACTACTACTACTACATTTCTTTTGTTTATAACTCAACTATTTAGCACAAGTCTCCTTATCCTTGGGACAATTTCTTGCAAAGTGCCCTGCTTAATTACAGAAGAAACATATTACTTCTGACAAGTCTCGAGGTTTCCTTTTTGGGCAACCGCTGAAGTAGTGCCCTGACTCCTTGCACTTGAAAGAGGTGATATGACTCAGGTCCTTCCTGGTATCCAATCTACTTTGCTTCCTGGATTTTTCCGTTCCAATCAGAGCTTCTATTTCCTGTGGGTCATACTCTACTTTCTCTGTCTGGAATTCTACTAGATCTCCATTCACACAATTCTGGGATATGTGTCCTTATTCTCCACATGAATAACAATACTTGGTCGAGGGTTTAACTGGATTTTCTCTGGGTGTGTCCTCCTCCTCTTCCTTCATCATAGGTTCTTCTAAAGTTTCCTTGAGGGATCCTATCATTGTTTCTTTCTTCTGTTGGATGGTTCTTTGTACCATGGGGTAAATGTGACACTGAGTAGCGTAGTGGGTAGTTCCTTCACATAAGAAACAAGTAATCTGCCTAGTTGGGCATTCTTCAGCTGGGTGACTTCCTTCACAATTAGGGCATTCATCCTTGTGCTCCTTATGGTTGTGTCCTATTTCTCCATAGAGCTTGCATGCACAATATTTCTTCATATCATTTCCATAAGGCTTCATCTTCTGGGACACAAGCCGAGACTTTAGCAGAGTCAACTTATATTCCTCCCATGTGGTCACTCTTTTCCATCCATTCATGGTTTGGTACATCCTCCACCAAGTAGCGGCACCTCTTTCAAAGCACTGAAGAGCATGCTGGGCCATATCCTATCCGCCTATAGGGTTATTTTTCATGTGATCCTCCATGTTCTGAATCCATCGGTCCGTCTCCAATTGACTCATCGATCCAGATAATATGAGCTCATCTCCATTCATCCTCTATTGTGTCTAGTGGTTTTGGGGTGAGATAAGATAGATAGGGAGGGATACACACAATACAAACAAAAGTTTTGAAAAGGGCATTTTATTTTGTGGCGGTCGGAAAAACATCAAACAAAAGACAGCTCACAATCGTCGCCTCTAACGTAAGTATATATAAGGGTTTTGGTCTTTTAATGGTCAATAAATCTTCAAAGTCGCCAAACTCTTCAAGGCTTGTTCATGTCTCCGATGGCTTCTTCCGATCATTCTTGTCCTTCTCAAGTTCCTCTGCCAAATCTCTGTTCACGCGAAGTCTCTAGTGAATCCTTTAATATTTCTAGAGTTGTGTTCCAAACTTCTGGGTTTCAACATCCTTGGCATGAGCCATGGTCCTACTGTCCTTCAGTTCCTGAGAAATCTCTGGTATCTCGAGGTTTAGCTCCTCCAGCTTGGCTACTTTCAGCTTCTGGTTCCTGAATGCTTCACGAATTGCCTCCTTGTCAAATATGACTCCCTCTAAAATTCTTCAAGTAATTCTCCATATCATGGCGATACACCAGCTAACGTTAAAACTGCATCCTTTGCTAACAGATGCTCCATCAGCCTTCTACCATCCAAATCCTTCCAAAGAAATGCTTGCTTAACTCCGCATAGTGACAATAGCATAAGTGGGCAATAACACCATGGTTAGCCGTATCTATGCCCATGCTACTGCCATTGGCTTTCATTCGAATTGATATCTCCTGTCTTAGGGTTTTCTTTACAAAAACTTTGAGTTATAGTGCTCCATGTTCCGGTCTTTCTCCGATACACCTTGATCTCGGGTATTGACAGTTTCCTTAGTCTGCCAAGTTCCATAAGGGTAGCCTACCTAGGTCGTACTAATCTGGAAATTCTTCAAAGCCTTCAAATTTTCCTAGTCTTTGGAGTCTTCACCGTTGTAGTTTCCGTCATTGTAATGCACGGTAAAAAATCCTCTTTATTCCAAAGTAGTCTTAGTTGTCTCATATCTTGTACTCCTTGTAGTAGTCTCATCAGTCGAATCTTCATGTGGTCAAAAAGGGAAAGGGTATAGTCTAACTAAAAGGAAATATTTGAATAAGCTCAAAAGAGAAGAGAGGTAAGAGATCTTTTTGAAAATAAAGTAGTAGAGAAAATCTTTCCTATGGGCTTGCCAGTCTCTAGGGTCACGTCCTACAGTCAACATGCGCTCTGATACCATCTTGTAGCGACCCGACCTCAGACGGACAAGTCTCTGTGCTTAAGTGTCATCCCTGGATCGGTATGCTGACACATACAGTACTCGAGGATTTATAACAGAGGTAAATCACATGTATAAAGTAATGTAAATACTATTACCTCAATCCATACAGAGGAAGAAACAACAAGGTTGTGGATTCCCATCAACACCAACAGCAAAGTTGAGTGTAGAAATCATAACCCTAACGTATCACTTACTCGTCTTAAGAAATCCTGCAACATGAGACGTTGCAGCCATGTAGGTCAGTACATTGAATGTACTGGCAAATTCACACCCTAGGATAAAAGATGAACAATAGCTATCACTACATGCATATTTGGCTGGTGGAAAGCTCTAAGTTTATTTTTGCATAAAGCTAATTTTTCCCTACATCAAAGGAATAAATTTTATTTAACTACCAAGTTGGTTGAAAAAATTATTGAGAAGGTTCCTCCAACTCAATCCCAAAGTAATAATCATTAACCCAATCAAATTCATTAGATAATGTGATGACATCAACACGATAATCCAAGAGCCAGATACTCAATATGTCCATAATCGGGTAAACGGCTAACCATGATTAGTTTGTACACTCTGCAGAGGTTTGCGCACTTTCCCCACAAGACTCGATCGCCTCCATTGGATTTCTCGCACTACAAGGTGTTTGAGAAACGGATGACCGTGACACAGTCTTTCAGAAGCATTAACACTTTACTATGGGTAGATAGTACCACCTACACCCCCTACATCTGCTAGTTTACCTCTTCAAGAGATCACGTAACATACTCAACTATGCCAGAGCCCATAATTGCTTGTGGCTGCACACGAAAGTTTCTAGCATGAATAATCTTATGATCCCTTTGAGCCTGGGTGGCATTCCATAGGGTAATCACACGGGTCCTCCGGGATTCCATTGGGCAAGCACTGGGTTCTCCAGGTGCCAGGACAAACCACTGGGTACTCTAGGGTGCCCTCAACCATTCCTTCTAGATGTGTATTAAAGTATCCACCTTAAGTTAACCATTAATAATAACTCTCACGTTTGTCATGAATCACTCAAACCAAACCACGTCTACGAGCATAGCATAGTATAAGCATAATGTAGTTGTAACTCCCAAGGTTTGAATCCAAGACAATAGGTTCCTACCTCATCAACTACTTCCCAATACCCACATGTTTTCAACTCCTAACCATGCAATATTTGGGGGTGAAACTAATGCATAAAAACTGGGTACGAAAGGGATATGATCAAAGTGTGAACTTGCTTGTACTATTGAGGAAGATGCTTCGCACTCAATACTCCTGATAGTCCTACTCGTCACACTCCATCCAACCTATCGTAAGCAAGCAATAGTAACCACACATAAGCAATCACTCAAAAGATCGGAGAGAATGAAGATTTTTTTTGGAAAACATCAAAACCAAGCAAATAACTCTTGCAACATAAAACAATTTCTAACATTACCAAAACTTTGTGAATTTGGCCTTATCAGAAAGTTTATGTCCAGAGCTTCGATTTGCAAAAAGAATCAACTCAAACGGAGTTATATAACTAGAGTTATGAACAAAAGAAGTTGAATACTAAACTGTTTGAAATCAATTTTTAAAACTTTCAAAAAACATGTTTAAGTTGTTTTACTGGATAGAGGGGATCATAACGAAGAAGTGGGCGTTGGTTTCGTTGGATTTGGACCAACGAGCGAAAAGTTGTGATCGATTGAAGTATAGGGACTAATCTGTAAACATAATATTCATGGATGGGTCCCTGGCCGAAAATTAAACAGAAAAAGAAAAACTCTACAGAGCGAACGTTCGCTGCCGAACACTAACCAGAGAAATTTGTTCGCTCCAGAGCGTAAACGAACGAATACTCTCTAAATAAGTAAACCCTAACAAAACCGTTTTTTTAAGTTCTAGGGTTTTTGAAAAGAAACCAGAGTGGTTTATTACCGGTTCGGCTTTTCGACGAAAACCGGCAGTGGCGGCTCTGTACTCCAGCGAGTCTGGCGTGGGCGTGGTCGCCGGCGGTGCTCCGATGGCCGAGGGCAACGGCGGAGGCGACGGGCGGACGTGGCGGGGCGAGATGGTGCATTGGCGCGAGTGCGGGGAGGCGAGCGGCGGACTAGGCGGCGGCAACACGCTTGCGGCGGCGGTGGTTGGTGAGTGCAGCAGCGAGATGCGAGGTGAGGGGAGAGGAGGGAGGCCGGGCGGCCTATTTATGGAGGGGCGGCCTCAGAGGCGTGGGAGAGGGGCAAGGGAGAGGTGGCGCGAGGAGTCCGCGGTGAGGACGGCGTCCATGGCGGCGGCGGACACCGTGCGGAGTCCCGCTCGAGGACGGTGGCGACGGGCGACGTGGGCTGGGCCGTGGCCTGGCCTGGGAGTTGGGCCGGCCCAGTCGGTGGAAAATATGTTTTTTTAAACAACAAAAATAAAATAAAAGTGGAATAAAATAAAATAGAACCTAGGCATATTTTATACCGAAATATTCAGAAAAACATTTCCTACAACCTGAACATTTTTCTAATGTCAAAATAAAATCCACAGAAATTTAAATAAAACAAAGAGTGCTACTGCTCTAATCAAATCCACTAAAAATCATTTTAAAAATACCAAAATGATTTCAAATTTATTCCTCTCCAATTTTCTATTGTAGGGAAACATTTTATCCTAATTACCATATATTTTTATTTCTGGAGAAAAATAATTTGAAAAAACCCAAATAAGTCCAAATTGAAAAATAATTTTTGAAGGGACTTTAAATTGGATTTCTTCTAACTCCCAACTCATATTTCATATGTTTTGAAGAAGTCATTTTATCTTCTCTCATGAAAATCATTCAGTTGCTTCAAGTTTCTGAAATTGAAAATATTTCCAAATGAAGTTCAAATCTTTTCAAAAACCCCGTTTCATTTATTTAAATGGAAGAAGTCATATCATCTTCTCTCTATTGTTTTGTGTTGAAATGAATTTGAATTCCTTGGAGATCAGAAAGCAAGGTGAAAGTTTGGGAAAGTCCTTTTATTCCCTCTCATTTAACTTTCAAAAGTTTCAAATTTCACATAGCACATCACACCACAATCAAATAGTAAGTCAAAACTATCTATTTAATATAAAATTCCAAAATTTAGAATTTTGGGATGGTACATAAATTTTGCACACAAATACTTCACCATTAACCCTTTTAGTAAAAAGTGTAGAATCAATTTTCCAAATTTCAAAGCCTTTTTCAATAAGAAACTTAGTCAAGCATTTATACCATGCTCTAGGAGCTTGTTTAAGACCATAAAGGGCTTTGTGAAGTTTGTAAACATGATCGGGTTTCTTAGGATTAACAAAGCCATGAGGTTGTTTAACATAAACTTCCTCCTCAATTTCACCATTTAGAAAAGCAATTTTTATGTCCATTTGACATAAATTAATGTCATGATGATTGGCATAAGAAAGTAAGATGCGTATGGACTCAAGTCTAGCTAAGGGGGCATATGTCTTACCATAGTCCACACCTTCGACTTGAGTGTAGCCTTGAGCGACGAGACAAGCCTTGTTGCGTACAACTTATCAATACTTGCTTATTCCTAAACACCCATTTGGTTCCAATGACATTGTGCTTCTCATCGGGCTTTTCAACCAACATTCATACTTGGTTCCTCTCGAAATTATGTAGCTCTTCATGGCGTTCAGCAAATCATGATCATCCAGAGCTTCTTCAACCTTCATAGGTTCAATACTAGAAATGAATGAATTGTGTTCACAAAAGTTAGCCAAACGAGTTTTAGAGAGAGTAATTCTCCCATTTTGAATATCATCGAAGATTTGTTCGACGGGATGATCTCTTGAGACTCTTGCTCGAACTCGTGAGAGCTTTTGTTTGGGTCGGGGTGGAACATCCTCTTCATTGTCTTGTTCTTCCTCTTGTCTTTCTTCATTGTCGTTGGCGTTGGTGTTCTCTGGTGGAGGTGGAGGGGGAGGTTGATGAGGTTCACTTGTTGTACATCCTCGTTTCCTTCATCTTGATGTGTTCCACTTGTGGATTCCTCCAAGTCAACTTGCGGTTCACCTTGGTGTGAAGTTGAGGCTTCCACTTGAACGGACGAGGTACTCTCCTTCACCTCCATTGGGCGAATCTTGCCAATAGACAAGTCTTGAATCGCTTTTGAGGGATCTTTTTCTCCTACATCAGTTGGCAATTGCTCTACTTGCGGGCCGTTAGATTCATTAAACTTCACATCTACCATCTCTTCAACCTTTCGAGTGAAATTGTTGTAAACACGGTAAGTGTGAGAGTTTGAGCCATATCCGAGTAGGAAACCTTCATGAGACTTAGGGGAAAATTTCGAACGATGATGCTTATCAAGAATGTAACACTTTGAGCCGAATACTCGAAAGTATCCAACTTGGGGTTTGTTACCAGTGAGAATCTTGTATGCCATCTTGCCAAGAAGGTTGTGAAGATATTGACGATTTGTTGCATGACAAGCTGTCTCAACCGCTTCCGCCCAAAAATGTCTTGGCGTCTTGTATTCATCAAGCATTGTTCTTGCCATCTCAATGAGTGTCTCGTTCTTCCTCTCAACAACTCCATTTTGGTGAGGTGTGTAAAGTGCATCAAGGTAGCCCAATCCTTTTGTGGCAAAGGACAGGCCAAAACCGTCTCTTATGATAAGCAAAGCATTCTTGAGGGTACATGATACGTCCATTTTGCATCATGTTTTCCTACTGTTATATATGTTGTTTTAATGCATAATAATGCTTTTTGGAGTAATTTTAGTGCCTTTTCCCTCATAATATGCAAGGTTCACACAAAGAGGGAGAATTCCGGCAGCTAGAAATCTGGACCTGAAAAAGCTACGTCAGGCTACCTATTCTGCACAACTCCAAATGAGCTGAAACTTCATGAGGAATTTTTATGGAATAAATGATAATTAGTGGGGCAAATACCTACCATAGGGGGGCACCAGGTGGGCACAACCCACCTGGTTGCGCCAGGGAGCCTAGGACCGCCCTGGTGGGTTGTGCCCTCCTCGGCCCACCTCTGGTGCCCATCTTCTGGTATATAAGTCATTTTGACCTAGAAAAAATCAGTAGAGGACATTTGGGATGAAGCACCACCGTCTACAGGCAGAACTTGGGCAGGAGCACTTTTGCCCTTCGGTGGAGCGATTCCGCCGGGGGAACTTCCCTCCTGGAGAGGGAAATCATCGTCATCATCATCACCAACAAGTCTCCCATCTTGTGGAGGGAAATCTCCATCAACATCTCCGACAGCACCATCTCTTCTCCAACCCTAGCTCATCTCTTGTGTTCAATCTTTGTACCGGAACTATAGATTGGTACTTGTGGGTGACTAGTAGTGTTGATTACATCTTGTAGTTGATTACTATATGGTTTATTTTGTGGAAGAATATATGTTCAGATCCATTATGCTATTTAATACCCCTCTAATCTTGAGCATGATTATCATTTGTGAGTAGTTACTTTTGTTCTTGAGTTCACGAGAGAAATCTTGTTGCAAATAATCATGTGAACTTGATATGTCTTTGATATTTTGATAGTATGTATATTGTGATTCCATTAGTGGTGTCATGTGAACGTCAACTACATGACACTTCACCATACTTGGGCCTAAGGGAATGCATTGTGGAATGATTGGTTGTGAGATTGACAGAAGCTTAAACCCTAGTTTATGCGCTATTCCATAAGGGGCTGGTTTGGATCCAAAAGTTTAATGCTATGGTTAGAATTTATTTTTAATACTTTTCTCGTAGTTGCAGATGCTTGCGAGGGGGTTAATCATAGGTCGGAGGTTTTATTCAAGTAAGAACAACACCTAAGCACCTTTCCACCCACATATCAAATTACCAAACTAGCGAGCACAAATCAAACCAACATGATGATAGTGACTAGATGAAATTCCCGTGTACCCTCAAGAACACGTTGCTTATCATAAGAGGCCGTTTTGGCCTGTCCTTTGCCACAAAAGGATTGGGCTACCTTGCTGCACTATTTTTCCGTTACCGTTACTTGCTCATTACAAATTACCTTGCTATCAAACTACTCGTTAATTATAATTTCAGTGCTTGCATGCATTAGATTGCTGAAAACCTCTTGTCATTTCCTTCTGCTCCTCGTTGGGTTCGACACTCCTACTTATCGAAAGTACTACAATCGATCCCCTATACTTGTGGGGCATCAATATACTACTGCTGCAATTCAAACTAAATTTGAATTATTTCTCTATTTGAATAAGAATCTATAATCATGATTGTTGCCAAGTTAAACCATCATCTGTATGTTATTTTCACACCACACCACATGATTACTATCAAGTTAGATATGAACTGTGTGTACTATATGAACTCAAATTCAAATGTTTGGATCCACTTTATGTTGCTTCAAAATAATAGTACATTTGAAGCACTAGCAAGATCTTAATAATCTGAACCATGTTTCATATGTATAATGTGTTTATCACACAATGTTTAGTTCCCGCCCCCCTACATTATGACAAGTATTTAGCCGTGAGCTGCAAAAGCCACACATTATCACAAATTCAAATAAATGTTATATATAGTATAACATGTTCAGGACCACACTATGCATATCACCATTATATTCATGCCTGCATGGGTTTAAAACACTATGACCTCTTATTCAAATATCTGAATCCACTTTTATAATGAATTATGATCTCTATTAGTCTTTTACACCCACACAATCCTCTTCTTTTTGTAGCTAGCACTAACTTTCTCTTGTGCATGCACACGCCCGCCTTGCCCTCACCCTCCCTCAGCATTCTCTCCATCGCGCACATTCGTTATTTTTCTTTAGGTCGTTCTCCTACGGTGTTTGTAGATCTCCCCTGTTGGTACAATATCTGCCTACCTTGTGTTTTGGAGATAGTTGACAAAAATATGTATAGACTAATTTGTTTGCTAGCGCATACAGAGAGAAAATTTTCATAAACAATCGAAGAATATGCTGTCTCCGGTGCTGAGTTTGAGGAACTTCATCGAAGCACATCTGTGTTGCAGAGAAGAATGAGCTATACTTGTCGAAGTGATAGAGTCGAGAAGGTTAATGATAAGAAGTCGACCCCTCGAAAGTTTACTGCTGAAGCAAAGCTTTTGATTCAGTACTATCGTCCGAAGAAATTGACTGCAGCGATGGAAGTCGAAGACTATGTGAAGACGTAGCATTCATTTAGTTGTTCTTCTTTCATTCATTTGAGTCATAGGACCTTCATACTATTAAGAGGAGTATAGGTTCTCGATGCTTAGATCCGTTGTGATGCTTAGCCAAAACCTATGAAAGTTGCGAGATAAATCTCTTTGAGTTCTGATCAAATACTTGCCAGCAAGAGACTGTGATCTTCTTTGTTGCGAGAGATTTGCATCGGACCAAGGAGTTAACTTTTCTTGCTCCGCAAGTAATGTCACCATTGTGCTCATATCCGACCGTTGGAATCGTGTCGTTCAACCATTGGCTGAGCCCGATTTCAAATTTGGTCATTTCCTGTCAGGGAAGGCTGCAGCTATAAATAGCCACCCCGCTCCAACATTGTCCGTTGGCTGCTGCGCTTGAGATTTCCGAGAAGATTGATTTGAGAAACCCCTCTCGGAGTGATTTGAGTTTAAGATCCACCGAGAGAAAAACTAAGAGCCCAAACTTAGACACTGGTTTAGCATCACAACAGTTCAGAGTGAGAGTTCTTGTACCTATTACTCTGGAGAGTTGTGCACTCTCTAGATGGATAGGTTTTGGCTTCGAGTGATGAAGAGTCGTTGTCTTCACCGAGCCTGATCTTCAGCAACCAAGAGTGATTGTGGTTCACGAAGGTCGACCAAAGGTTTGGAGATCGCCGACAAGAATCTACAACGAGTGAAATCAATCTGAGTCTGATGAGCTCTGTGTTGAAGGAGAATAGGGCGAAGAGAGTTTATCTTATGTGTTAAGTCACAACCCCTCCAACCAGATGTAGCGCTTTGATAGAAGGGTGAACTGGTCTACCACATCTCTCTGTTGCCATCAAGCACCACTGGTTATTTCTATTCTGATACATTTCCTTCAGCAGTTCTTATTCGTGTTTTGTGCTGATAGATTTCTTGATCAGTCTGTACTGTTGTCTTCATATCGTGTGTCTGTATTCTTCCCTGCTCTTCGTCATCACTTGTATTTATTCATTACCTTTGTTGAACTTGTGAAATCTGCGAGTAGTTATTTGTTCAATTTCTGTCATGTTGTGTCTTATCCTGTTACATCTGTTTGCTTGTTGCATATCCCTCATTGTTATTAATCCTGTGATCTATCAAGCTCGTACTAATGTCAATGCTTTTCTTGAAGAATATGCTTCTGATGAAGAAGATTGATTCAGCATATTTCCTTTGACACTCTATTTCGCTGTTGTGGTTGGGTTATGTTTCAAAGCTTTCAAAAGAAAATTTGAATCTCCCATTCACCCCCCTCTAGTCGATATACTCTCGGTCCTAACAATTGGTATGAGAGAAGGTTCTCCCTGTCTCTGTTTATTAGAGGTCTACCGTCCTTGGAGTGTTGAGTATGTCGCTTGCAGGTAGATCCTCGCACTCTGAAGGGTTTCCCATCTTCGATGGAAATGACTATCTATACTAGAAGGAATGAATGAGAATCAGAATTCAAGCTGTCAACTATGATCCGTGGCAGATTGTGGAAGATGGCTGCACCATTCGGGAACAAAATGATCTGACTTCCGATGATAAAGCAAATCTGCAGTTGGATTCTCAAGCAAAAGATATCATTTGTGGTAGTCTATCAAAATACATTTTCCTTCGGTCCCACAGGCTAAACACAACAAAGCAAATTTCGGATGATCTCAACAGTGCCCATGAAGAATTTGTCACTCAATTAGATCCTCACACTAAAATGCTTCAAGCTATGTTCACTGGGTTCAGAGGCCTTCATAAAGAATGTGTAACCGAACTCAATGATCGATTGACAAACATTGTCGAAAGATTACATCAGTGACGAGTAATTGATATCACCGATAGAGATGTGGTCAAGAAGCTTCTGAGCGCACTTGATGAATCCTTCGATCCCATTACGTCTGAAATGAAACAAAGACCTGATTATGAAGAGCTTTACAATGTTGAGGTCATGACAGTTCTATCTATTCATGAAGAAAAGATGGAGCTAGAAAATGCCAATCAAGAATCTTCTTCGAAAAGTGAATTCTCTCACACTATGGTGGTTTAGAAGAAGAAGAAGAAGAAGAAGAAGAAGAAGAAGAAGAAGAAGAAGAAGAAGAAGAAGAAGAAGAAGAAGAAGAAGAAGAAGAAGAAGAAGAAGAAGAAGAAGAAGAAGAAGATGTCAAGAATCAACACACCATCACCAAAGAACTTGAAATGCTCACTCAAAGGCTGAGTGATCAATAAAACACAATCTCTATCTCACAAATAATGGCGAGCCTGAAGAGCAAGAATTATCGAGAAGAAGATTGCCTCTGAAATACATGAAGTGCTTCAAGTGCAAGCTATACAGTCACGTCATCGCTGATTTCCCTGGTTGGGAAGGAAAGCATAGCAACAGATGGAAATACCTTCACTACAGTGGTTTTGCTCGAATGGATTGTCATACTAAGCTCTCGAAGGAAATTGCAACTCTGTCATCTTCTTCGACGAGACCAGTCACTGACGTGAAAGCCAGAGCTATCATTGAATCAAATATGAAAAGTATGTCGCGGATAAACCGAGCATATGCGGATCTGACAGTGGATTCTGAAGAAGAAGCTACTGACACTGAATCATATGATGAAGAATTCTACAAAAGGATTGGGAGAAGTAATGCATATGTTGCTATTGAATCATCAAAGAACTTCAGCGAATCTGTCACTGATAGTAATGCTTCAAGTGATGATGATACAGGCAATGATGAATCGATCACCTTTTATCTCATGGCAAAATCTTCAAAGGATCAGGTATCTGCCAAACACCTAAGATCCAGGAACGAATATTCTTCTGAATATATATCCTATGCCAAGATGGTCTAGATTGCAAAATCCCAACATGATGAACTTGAAATGCTTGAAAGAAATCTCAGGAAAACTGAAGTATTACTGGTCGAAGAGATGGAGAAGATCAAAAGTTGATTGAAGAGCAAGATGCTTTTTCATCAACTATTGATGATCTCACCATTCGACATGACTCACTTTCAGCTGACTACGAGGGTTTATCGAATCAACTCCTGAAGAGGAACTCGTGTCACTGAAAGAGTCTCATAATGAGCTGGTTATAGAGAAAGCTTCTCCCTTCGCCAAGCAATATGTTCAAATTCCAGATGGTTTTGTTCCCCTGTGCTTAAAATGTCTAGAACGTAGCAATGCTGAAACTCATGCTGAAACTTCTAAAGCTACTAAAGAGAATATCGCTACTACGGAAGTTGGTATCATTACTGACCCCTCTTCCGAGGATTTTGCTGCTATTACTGAAAATTGCAGCTTAAAGGTCTTACTTGAGACCGGAATGCTAAGGAGCCTAAAAGGTCATTAAACCTTATGTGATGTGCTCAAGAAGTCCAGTCTTCACAAAAATCCTCAGAAGGAAGGATTAGGTTTCAAAAAGAAACTTAATGTGGATGGATCCTATTGGACTCCTAAACAATATCCTCAAACGACTTGGGTTCGTGCAAAGAGTAAAACTCGCGAACCTGAAACTCTAACTGGTTATCATTTGCCCATTTCTGTTGATATTGACGAGTCAAATGACTCAAATTACAAACTTTTCAAGCAACTGAATGGTAAGGTTTTCGCTCGATATATTGGAACTAACTGTAGGATAGGTTCACCCATGAAGCAAATTTGGGTAAAGAAGTGCACCATTGAAAATTTACCTGTTACTGCTAACCTGACGGTGCAGGATAATCATCGACATGGAAATGGTTATTATTCCAAGTCTACTCGAATATCATTCTCGAATGATTATCACCCTATACCACGTCAGAAGGAGTACTTGCGTATATCTTCAAACCATTACACTCATGTATCAGGAAACAATTTCAATGCCTATTCATATGATTATCATCATAATGAACAGGTGTCTTGCAGGACTCACCGAAGAAATATTCCAAGCAAGGCAAAGCATATGAGATCCTCACCTCCCACATGAGTGTGGGTAGTGAAGAAGTACTAATCACCTCTTGCAGGAAACCCTCTTAGGGATATCTCATATTTATCTCAAGCCCTGAGACCAATTATTGTTGGTGCTTATCTTTCTGAGTTTTCTCTCGTAGTGGTTTTGTTCTTGTTCGATATTTTTTTGTTTCGAGTCTGTTCTCTTTCTGGTTTCTTCTTGGTCGTGTCATAAACATGCAACTTGATCTGGAGAAGATTTCACTCCTACGTCTTTGCTTGCAAATGAAATCAACTTTAATTTTTCATTTGTATTGGCGATTGCTCTTCCTCAAACCTTCTAGCATCTAGTTCAGTTACCGAGATTTTTGCAGGATACAATTGACACGTGCCCACAATCTCTTGATCGTGACCCCGTCAGTTGAATGTGGAACGTCCCAAGCTTTTTGTTCATAGATCCCGGAGTTGGCGGATTGTCCCTCAGGCTATATAAATGCCCCTTTCTGGGTCTCTTCTTCCTTAACTCTTTCCCTGTTCGGCCTCAAACCCTCCTCTCGCTCTCCTTTCGAGCCTGAGCTCAAAGCAGCATTGACATCAAGCCTCTTCGCGCAACTCCGGCGGAGCTCTGCCACCATTGGTTGTGTCAATGCCGTAGTCGACCTGTCTCGCCAAGTTAGGGCATTCAGATCTAGAACTTGCTATATTCCCTTCCTGTTCTAGGGCAGTTCATCCCGTCGCCTTTTATCCTGTTTTATTTCCTTGCGGTAGATCTTTAGGATTCACTACTAGCAAAAGAGCCTGTGCGTTGCAACGGGAGAAAAAAATAACACACGCTCTTAACCCAACAACCATCACTCTAGACCACAATAGGTCCATCTCCTTTATTTTAGCAAGCCATCACATTTGTCTTGCCTCTTATCCTCCTTCTCAACTTCGCCGGCGGCGACCTCAGTGTTAACACAAACCAAAACATGTTTGAATGTGGTTAATCCTAAGACATCTCTCTCTCTCTCTCTCTCATGCTTTCTCTCACTCTCACAATGAGAATCTATTGTTTTCCCCTGTGAGGTTTTTCAAAGGTATGCATGTGTAGTTATCGATTTTTTTTCCTATATGGTTTTAGTGGGTGTTTATTTGCAATCCGGATCGCCGCTGGTACGAAAGAAAATAGATCGTGTGCTATAGACTATAAGTTTGCTTCGAAAATAATATTTTAAAATATATTTAATAAGTGAAACTAACATCATATTGAGATTGTACACATTTTTCTGATCAAATTTCATATGTAACATGTTAAAATTGGAGTTACAGTTTGAAAGATACGGATAATTTAGAAAAGCATTTGTTTGGTTTAAATATCTTCCAAAATAATATTTAAAAATATTTAATAGGTAAAAATAACATCAAATACATGAAGAGTTGTTAAAAATGTTGTTAAAAAGATACATGAATTTCTAATCATAAAAAGATATATTTTTTATCTACAAAAGAACATTTTTGTATGGTCTCCTATGGACGCAGGTACTTGCGCCCCTATTTCATCACTATTTCTTGCCATACATGTCATAGGTATCGGTCTCTATTTCATCACTATTTATATCTTCTCAAACTTGTCTTTTATTTTATTTTTTGTCATCCATGCCTCAATTTTACTTTTTTTCATGCATGTCCTCTCTTTCTTCTTCTTATATATAGGAGAATAGCGCAACATCTCATCTTTATCTGATCTCCTCTACATTTTCTCTTTTATTTCTTTTATAGAGGACATCCCATCTTTATTTGGTATTTCTTTTATTTCTTGCCATGCATGTCCTTATTTATTGGGTGTCTCTAGAAAATTTATTTTCAATTTCATGTCCCATCTTGATTTTGCTGAGGTGTTCATCCCCAATCAGAATCAGTACCGATATGAAAAAAAGATGGATACTGCATTGTTGATTAACATTGCATCCTAGATAGTATTCTTTTGAAGTGTTAACAGATAAAATAACATCATATTCAGATTCTACACATTTTTCTAATGAAATTTCATATATAACATGTTAAATTTGGAGTTACGGTTTTGAAGATATGAGTATATTTTAAAAAACAATTAATATGTACTGCAGGTTTAATGCCAAACATTATGGGGTTAAAATAGCAAAACGGACTAAGAATACCTATTTCTTTATTAGTTGGTATAGATAAGACTTGACTTGTATGGTTCGCAGTTGTTCTTCATACTAGTCACTTGAATCTAGGGTTCACTGTGTATACACCGAAAGATTAGAGAAATGATTATGTTGTCTTATGGCATATTTTTTTTGACTATGTACTGCAAGGCAACAGCCTCACAGTTTTTATTAAACATTAAGAAAAGTGTACATAATTACATGGTGACAGAAAGTAAAGAAAGAAATACTTACAAGAATCCTATGAGAGAGAGGCTATCCAAAGAACTAAGCTATCCTTATATTTACATTTGATTCTATGAGCTAATAGAGAGATATCATGTATGAAATTCCTCCTCCAAGAAATGAAGGAAGGTCTCTCATTCCTAAAGATTTTCCCATTCCTTTGTGTCTAGATATTCCAAGTAGCAGTAAAAACCACCTCAGTGAAGAAAGGATGACCAAAATCCCTCCTAGCAGAAAGAGCCATCTCATATGTACTCTGGTTTGGTTGAGCGATCCAGGAAATCCCAAGGTAATTCCAAACCCTTTGGCTGAAGTTGCAAGCAAAGAAAAGGTGTGTACGATCCTCATGTGGAGCACAGAGGCAAAGGACACACGAATCATCCTGAATGATCCAGTTCCTGCGTTGCATCATATCCCTAGTATTCAAACGGTCCATTAGGAGAAGCCATCCAAACACTTTAAACTTAAGTGTGCAAGCAGACCTCCATATCCATTTGAAGATAGGATCAACTACCAAATGGGAGAAGCAAGACTCATAATACAACTTTGATTTAAACTCCCCAGATTTAGATGGCCACTTCCAAATATCCTTGCAGTCCCCATTCAGGTTGACCAAAGACAGCAATACTTGGAGATGAGAAAGTTCAGAATAAGCCTCTTGAGACAGCGGCAGATGGAAATGTTCTGAGATCTCGGGAAGCTCCATAAATTCTCTGACTGAGACTGTGTCATCAATGACAAAAGAATGAAGCCTAGGAAACTTCTCACTCAAAAGAACCACATTATTACCCAACTGCCATCGATCAAGCCAAAAAACCACCGTGTTGCCATTGTGCACTTGTGGAACAGCTAACTTGCAGAAGTTGGCGTATAAGCTCATGACATCTCTCCACCAAAAAGAGCCACAGCTTTGCGTGACCTGTGGTGGCGAAGCAGCATAGTATGTGTCCCAAATTAATGTGACCCAAGGCACATCCATTCTGTTAAAAAACTTGAAAAGATGCTTCATTAACAATGCTTCATTTTGGAGTCCCAAATTCAGCACACCCAAACCACCACATTTCTTTGGTCGGCAGACCCGATCCCATGCAGCTAGGGATTGACGAGGATTGTCCGTGTTGCCTCTCCACAGGCATTGACGCATGATTCTCTCTATCTGCTGTAAAATGCCCTTGGGGAGAGATAGAGTGCATAGGAAATAAATTGGCATTGAGCAAAGCACCGACTGGAGAAGTTGCAATCTACTTCCTTGATTTAGAAGACACGAGGAGGCGGATAACCGGCGCTCAATACGGTCAACAAGAGGCAAAAGATCATAAATTGTGGGTCTGGAGGTACCCATTGGAAGCCCTAGATATGTGAAAGGCATAGATCCCACATCACAACCTAGAAGGTTGGCAACCCTAGCTCCCTCTTCATCGCTCATATTGATTGGAATAAAAGATGACTTACTGAAGTTGACACGTAAACCAGTGGATGCTGCAAAGGTGGTAAGCATATTTTTGAAGGCAATCAGTTGATCATCAACCACAGGCAAAACAATTAGCGTGTCATCTGCATATTGCACGATCGGATAGTCATTGGAATTTGTTGGAATTGGCAAAGTGAGGATGTTTCTTGAGCACATTTCATTGACTACCGACTGAAGAAAATCAACCGCAATGACAAATAATAAAGGAGAGAGAGGGTCCCCTTGCTGTATGCAAGATCTGCAGACAAAATGATTACGTGGGGTACCATTTAAAAGAACAGAAGAGGAACCCGTGGACAAAATGCTATTAATCCAGCCCGTCCAACGAGCATCAAAACCCTTGCACTGAAGGATTCTGAGGATGGCTTCATGCTCAATTGTGTCGAATGCCTTTGTGAAATCAAGCTTGAGGAGGATGATGGGCCGTTTTGAAGCTTTGCGTTGATGAATATATTCGAAACACCAGGCAAGACAATCCTGGATAGAGCGTCAACGCAGAAACCCATACTGATTGCGATGAATACATTTTAAGATCACTCTTTGAAGCCGATTGGCTAGCAGCTTAGTCAAACACTTCAAACACGTGTTTGTCAGAAATATGGACCAGAAATCACCAACCACCTCAGGGCTTAGCTTCTTGGGGACAAGTGTGATTAAGGAAGTATTAAGACATTCCAAATTACACCTCCCCTCACAGAATTCATTTCCAAGTTGCATGAAGTCCTCCTTGAGAATAGTCCAACACCTCTTTAAAAAAAGACCTGTAAAGCCATCAGGGCCTGGAGCACGGTCACTCGGCATATTCTTAATTATAGCATCAACCTCAGAATCCGTGAACGGCAGAGATAGATCTTCCAGACCATCAACTTTCTGAATTAAATTTTGCAGATCAAAACCCATTTGTATTCCTTTTGCATGTCCCATGTGCTGATTGAAATCCGACCAAAACATGCCCGCCAACATTTGATTGTCCGAAACCACCTCACCCGCCGAATTCTTGATGGAAGAAATCGTATTCCATCGGTACCTTTCTGTGGCCATAGCATGAAAGAACTTAGAATTTTCCTCCCCCACCTTAATGCTTCTGATAGTACAGCGTTGTTTCCAATAAATATACTGCCAATGTAGGATATCCTGCAAGTGCAACTTAACTATTCGCCTGAAATTGAATTCGGGCCAACTTAAAAGCCGGATCTCCTCCAACTCATCAAAGAACAGAATAACTTTGTTGCAATCAACAATTAAGCCTTAACTGTAGACAGATTTAAATGCCATTTCTTTAAAGCATGTCGGAGCGCCTTGAATTTGGCAGAGATCGTTAAAGCAGCTGTAGACTTACATACAGACCTGTCCCAAACCAGATCAACACACTCATAAAACCCAGGTAAGTCAACCCAGTAATTTTCAAAACGAAACACTTTAGCTTTGGGAATGGCTGTGGCAATAGTGACCACACAGGGAACATGATCCGATGCTGTTCGCGCAAGAGGCAGGACCAAAGTGTTTGGGTGGTCAGATATCCAAGCAATCAAAGTGAAAAACCAGTCAATTTGTTGAAGAAGGGGCTGGGATTGAATATTTGACCAAGTAAATTGTCTGCCTTTAATTGGTAGCTCGACAAGGCCCAAATGGCCTATGATTTCATTAAACAGAAAAATGTCATTGACATTTCCACCTGGCAGGTTGCGGTTTTTGAGCGATCTCATAAAGTAAAAATCCCACAAAAGAAGCCATTTGTCATCACAATTAATGTCCAAATTATATAACCACTGCACGAACTCATCTCTGGCAGGACTTTGACAAGGACCATAGACAGTCACCAGTTTCCAAACTTCTGATGTATGCTTGGAGAGAAACTCCACAATAATAACAAATGGTTTGGCCTCAATTAACTTGCCCTCAAAAAAAGAAGAATTCCAGATAATAACCATACCAGCTGACGCACCAACCGAAGGAACATATACAAAATTGTCGAAACGTCTAGGACAGAATTTCCTAATGAACCTATGATCAATATGCATACACTTAGTTTCTTGCAGGCAAACCACAGAGCAACCACTTTCATCAATTTTTTGTTTAACAGCAAGCTGTCGCGCTTCAGAATTAAGGCCACGCACGTTCCAACACAGAACCTTCCATTCGTTAAACCCAGACTGACTCATTACAAACCAAAATAAGTAGCAGCAAAAGTAGACCACACAATGATCCACATAGACCAGCTAAACATAGCAGAAATACAAGGTTTGACACATAAAGACATAAATAAATATAGATGGTGTTTAAAGCGGTACGCCATGCACCAGCAGTCATATGTATGCAATCAAACATCAGAACCCTTGCTGCTTGTAGACTGAGCTGGATTAGCAACAAGCTTATCCGCAGATATCTTCTCCGGGGCAATGCGCAGGAGAGCCCCAATACGCTGGAGTTCAGAGATGGTAGTTGGTGGTGGCACTGAAGAAGCTTCATCCGACTGAGCCGACTTGGTCTTGCGTTTCTTTGGAGTGTGTGGATACTTGTTCAGACCAGAAGATTTATTGGTGCAACTGCCTAGCAGACGGTAGCCATCCCTTAAGGCACTGAGCCTTGCACTGCGACGAACCTCAGTGTCCACCAAAGCCGTAGCCTTCTTCTTGCGTTCACGTTTCAGAGTGACTTTAGGTGCAGTAGTGAACTCAAAAGATTCAGAGATGGGTTCGGAAATATCAAGAAAACAAAGTGCCCTAGCCACAGGCCTTTTCATAGGAGGAATAAGAGCATTGGCACTAGAAGAAACATGCACAGGTGATAGAACCATACTGTGATCCAAACCATTAAAGCAGTCATCCCAATACTTGCTAGATAGCAAGACTGAACCAAAACCAGACTTGAACATGAGCTTAGGAATTTTAGAAAAACAGAGAGAGGGAATTATCTTCTCAAAAGATCGCTTCCACAGCATGTCAGGAGGCAGGACCGGCCCAAAGATAGTGAGCACCTGCCCAATATGCAGAGGAGGCTGCAAAGGAACCCCAGGTGGCTGAAACATGACCATGTCATTCACAGGCTGGTTATTAACTGAATCATCCGAGACTTGCAGGACCATTGATTCTTGCAACTGATCTACAACCACATGATTATCCTCCAAAAGCTCCTGTTTAACATCATGCAATTCATCACGCAGAGCATCCTGGTGCTGAGGCGCATGGTTATGTTCAGGAGGTGGTAACTCATCCCAGCCAATCTCAGGAAATTCAGGCATAACCCAGTTATGGTTATGAAAATGCAAGTGCCCAGGGAGAGGATGCGGGTTGCCATCCAGGGGCATAGGGTCCTCATTAGCTGGCAGAATTTCAGCAAAGTCCGCAGAGAATATGTATATTGGAGCAGACCAAGAGATAAGGGAACCACCAAAGTCAGCAAACTCTCGATACACAACATTCCTTGGCACTAAAGTGGTTGCAGGGAAGGAAGCATACACCAAAGTACGCACAAGCAGAGGATCATCCTGGTGCCAATGATGAAAGCGGTCAAAAGTGCTAACAGCTTCCGAAATAAACTGTGTGCGCCTATAGTCCAGGGGTATTCCAACAATCATAACCCAGCCCCGACGAAAACCTTGGATAGCTCTGTAGTTAATACCCTCATCATGCGGCACAAATCTAACGAATCTGTCGTTGCCAAGATCGAACGGAGGATGATCAACTAGAGCTTGCCTAGCAAACGGGCTATTGAAACGGAAGAGACCAACTCCTTGAATCCAAGGCTGAGCATCAAGAACAGCGCGGCCAAGATTATGAACAACAAAATTACTGACCAAATTTCCGAAAATGAGCGTTTCTTCAGGCAGAGGAGCAGGCTCAACAATTGCAATGGCGTAGTCTTCATGCTGGCGATCAAGAGCCACAGCAGGTGAGTAGAAAGTGCGCGGGAGTCGCCACGGACCACCATCGATGATCTCAAAACCATTGGGGACGAATGGCATGGGGTCAAGAGCAAAGGTGGCCATTGTCGGATTGAGAGCAACCTTTGTTGGCAAAGAAGAATCGCTGGAGGGTGGCAGCAAGATGGACGGTGGCGACGGTGGAGCTGGTGGTACGGTGGGCGGCGGTGTTGAGGTTGGTGGTAGAGGCGTGATGGGCGGTGGCTCTGCGGGCAATGGTGGAGGCGACGGGGTGGCAGGCGTGATAGGACTGGGCAGAGACACTAGGGTGGAAACCGAGGCGGCGGACGAGTATATCTCCGCTGACCTATCCGGAGAAACCGAATTGGCCCGTGGGACCCACTTGTAGGTTGGGGAAGTCCCAGAGCCGGAACACCCCTTGGCTCTGTGGCCCAATTTAAAACAACGACAACATCTGACTTGCTTGGTGCACGAATTTGTGTGGTGCAACATAGACAAGCAGTTCTGGCACTTCCACACGTTGAACAAAATATCATCAATAATGTCATTGAACCTAGTAGAGTCCCCCGGAGAATCAACAATCAGTTGAGAATAAACTCCAGACGAAGAAATCAGCATATCCGAAAGCGGCACTGATGGTTGGGCCGCAACTTGGGCCGTAGAAGCCATGCATGATGCCGGATCCCCATGTTGGGCCTGAGATCCATGATGGGTCAGAGTTTCCGATGCAACATCTTGCAAATCATCCGAAACAATGGCAAAGCAGGTGCGTGTCATCCCGGAAATGACGGCCGTATTTTTGGCAGGGACGTTGATCATACCGAAAGAAACGGGTGGCGTAGCCACCGTCCACTGGAGATTGGTCGCCGGCGGTGATGGCAAGATCACCTTCTCAGAAGGATTAATGTCATAGCCAGCCTCAGCAATCGTGTCAACAAGGATCTGAGAAGCTGGATATCTATAACCCTTAGAAGTAGGGTACTGATGGAACGTGGCAAAGGAGATTTTCTTCCGTGAAGAGAAATCCGATCTAAGAGAAGACTTTGATGAAGGTTTATGCATAGCAATCAAACCCAAAGTTGCACGCTTTTTAGAGGGACTAACTAGAATCCACTCAACGTCACATTCCTTTCTCCAGATCCCTAACTCACGTCTCCAATTTGGTCCACCATTTCACCAAAGATGAAAATAACATTTGAATTGTGGGCAGGCATATGATCTCAACTTGAGGATGTATAGGCCAACTTTCTTGCAGGAAACAAAGAAAGAAAATACCTTGCCCTTGATGAGTTGGACCGACAAATCAATGGCCGATCCGCCAATCACCGATTCCAAAGCAGCCGCCACAGAATCCTCATCAAGACGAAAAACATGTCGGCTAAAAGACACAACCAAAATGAAATGGCTCGTGTCATCCGAGGGGTAAATAGATTTCCCACAAGAAATGAAAACCTTATCCGCAAAGATGGAGCCCGCAGAGAAATCCAAATCCAACGTTGATCCACCAGAGGCACCCATAGGAGATGGGTATAAACGTGTAGATCGGAGCACGCCGGAGAAATAAGTGGAGAATATCCAGGAATCACTGGCTAGAAGTGGAGATCGCCGGAAAACCTAGGCCGTAGGTGGGGAGGGTGGGTGGGTGGTGGGAGAGCCATTCGACACCTTCTCTGCATCCTTCGCTTGTCTTATGGCATATTGCAATTCTCTCGATGATATCTTGCAAGTGTATATCATGGATCTCATGCTTCTTCCGAGAACTTATCTGCTTTGAGTTAAAATGTTTCTATGCATGTTTGTGACTTCTTCCTGTGTTTTCTTTCGGATTTGCATTCGTTTTCTCTGGAGTGGTCATGACTAATAGTCCGGATGAGCATTCTGAGTTAGAAGAAGATATTCCACAGCAGCCACATGTGGCTGATGAGGCAAAGATGGTTGAAAGAAAATCTGCAAAACCACCAAGAGCACCTAAGAAAAAGGTCGAATCAGAATCTGCTAAAGAAGATGATGATGTTCCCTCATCTCAAGTCAGCCAGAGGATGAGTTGGTCACAGACTCCAAAACGATGTTCTCTAATGGAAATCCCATAAAGGGTGGTCGAAAGAGAAAAGAATACTACGACTGAGATGTCTGATCAGGAAACATATGGGACTCCACCTGGAGTAGAATCTGCTCAGGAAAGGAACGACATGCTGCAAAAGATTCGCCGTCATTGGGTGAAGAAATGGTTTAATTATAAGAACGTCCTAAGGAAATACCAGATCCTGTTTGCATTCACTCCACCCTGGAATGATTACATTATAGAGGGCTTCCTTGGGCAGGACGGTGAAAAAGTAAGGCCAGCGCCGCATCCAAATGCTAATGCAGATTCCTTGAAAACCATAGCTTATTTTCCCAAAGAAGTTGCAAAGAGGGAAAAGGCCAAGGCAAGCGTGAGGCAAGAACCGGGAAGAAAAATCAAGTGGAACAACGAATATTAAGTTGACTCAACAGGATGTGATGGAAAAGAAGGAAAGGGCGTCTGCCGAAAAAAGGAAGAAGAGGAAATATGTTTCTCCTCGAGCTTCGAAGAAGAAGTCCGTTTCAAGCAAATCTAGAAAAGTTGCACCTACCTCATCTGACAAGGATTCCTCTGATGATAATGTTGGTGAAGAAATTCCCATCTATGATCAGAAAGTGCTGCTCGACAAGCTGTACCAAACCCCCATCTCCAAGCAAATATTTTGCCACCAGTGAGATCTTCACCAAGACTTGCTCCCGAACCCTCAGGAAAACCTTCGGGTTCTGTTGCCCCAGTGCCGAAGACAAAGCTAATTACTGATGAAAAAGTTACTGCTCCTGCCAAGAAGGCGAAGAAAATCGTTCCTGCTCCCACAGAGGAATACCTTATATTTGACATCATTGAAGGTGCCTCCTATTATGCTAATCCAGCTGATTTGGGAAGTTTGGGTCTGCCTGAAGATGTTACCAAGATGGTAGAAAAGCACTTCTCTGATTTGAAAGAAATCACCAAGGAACTCAATCAAGCTGTCGATGATAAGAAGCTTCTGGAGAAAATGAGAAGGGAAGCTAAATCTGAGTCTGAAAGAAAATACGTGAACAAGGCAATTCTTGAGATCACCAAAGCTCTCACTACCATGAGAAATAACAAGATTGATTGGCACTCCAGAATGAAGAAGGATGTCTCACAGCTTTGTGATCATAGGAACAGAGAGATTAAGCATCAAGCAGATCTTGCTCGATGCAGAGAAAGAGAAGAAAAACGTCAGAGAGCTCAGGCTAGAGCCAATAAGCCGAAAGAGATTAATGATCATTGTATCCAATCTGTATCTTCTGATGCACCCATCGATACAAGTGTCCCACTGCAACAGATTCCTCCAGCCCCTCGTCCCGAGGAAGTTACTGAATAATAGTCTGGGCCTGCGACAGTAATCATTCCTACCCAGTCGAACAAGAAGCTGATGTTGTGGATATGTATATTATCAATGCTAATGAAGTGAATGTTGTGCCCGAGAAAATTGCTGCCGAAGAAAAGATTGGCGAAGAGATTGAGATGGAAAAGGAAACTTCATCGCCTTTGAAGGAAACACAAGATGAACCCTCTGGATCCACCAAGGAGGGTAAGAAGGTTGAGGGGGAGCTAATCACTTCCTAAGGAAATATCCCTTCGATCTCCTCACCTGGTGCTCCTACTCCGATGGAGGTTGACCCTGCTCCTGGCTCTTTGGCTTCTCAGCCAGAGCAGGAAGAGAAGAAGTTTGAAGAGCCCGTGACTCCCAAAGAGAAAGATCAAGAAGTTGCACCACTAGTTGTGTCACACCAAGTTGTACCACCAGTATTGCCTCAGCAGACTGAAAGAGATTAGGTTGTGACTCAAGAGTCTAACAAAGCTTTTGTACCACCCACGATTGAGACCTCACCGATAGAAAAGGCCCTAGTGCCTGAATTTGAGAAAGCCGCTGAAGGAGTTCTAGCAAAGAAAAATGAAAGTCAATTCAGTGATCCCATGCCATCTGCCTCAGAAAATGCTGCAAAGCATCTTGCACCCTTGATGCCCATCGATGAGAATGCTCCAGCCTTCGATTTTCGGCCAATGGAAATTAACAACGAAGAACTATGGAAAACTCCCGAGGAATCATTTCAACTATTTTCAGCTGAGTATGGCCCCAACGACCCCGCTTTCAGGGAACAACTTCATTCATCAAAACTTGCATTCTTTGGGGTCGGCCCGTATGAAGAAGAAAAGACTTCATTATCCCCTAGGTTCTCAACAGAATAGTAGGCAATCTATTATGCTCGAACCTTGTTTGGCAAGCACAGGATTTTCAATCATAAGATGTTGAACTTCACCAAGCTCGAAGAAATGCCCTGCTTCCACAATAAACTTGATCATATTGTACATTCTCTTCTGAAGGGATTCATGCGTTTCAATCATGGGTGGAACAAGGAAGTTATTCTTCAGTTCTACGCTACACTATACATCACAGGAGATTTGGGGAATACCTCAACATGGATGCATGAGTGGATGACTGGCAGAGAGAGAATCAAATGTTTGGCCGATCATTTTCTGGCCCTGATAAATTTGCCTTGATGTGAATTTGAGAACAACAGAGAACACATATTGCATTTCTTGGAAGTGTGCGATGAACAACTCCACATCCTGATGAATCCCATTATGGTGGGCGACGAATGCATTGAAGTTGATCTAAAGAAGTTGGCTTATGACAATAAAGTGTTATTCCACATTCTGTGCAATACCATCAACCTAACAAACAGGCCCAACTCCATCAAAGGCATCGTAGGAAATGCTCTTGTCTCAATATCTCACGGAATCAAGTTTGATATTCCTGATCTTTTCATTCGAAACATGGCATGTGCTGTAGATAGCCCTCAATCGTTGAAACCGTATGCTCCATGGATTATGTGCGCCATTGAACAGCTCACAAATGAGAAACTCTTTTGGGCTTACGAGCCGAAAGTATTCATGCCACCTATTCATGATATTCTACGCATTGTGAAGGATAACAAAAAGGGGAAGGAACATGTCGATACTGCTGCAAATGCCTCTGCATTTGAAAATGCACCGAAATACAAGGAAGCTAGGATTGAAATCGATCATGGACCTTGCTTCGGAAGCATTACTCTCGCAAGGATCTAGCCAAGAAGGGCCTATTCAAGGAATATGATCATCTGGACTTGCTTGAAGTACCGCGTATCCGAAGACCAACTCCAGTACTCCCTCAGCATTTTGCTTCAACGGATCTACTATTTGTTAATCATGATGATGAGATTGCAGATACAGCTACCACTCGTATCTAAAAGCCTGATGTCCATCCTTCCAAGCCTTCCAAGGCCAAGGCTGCTACTCCTGTTTCTGCCTTGACCATTATGCATTCTTCTGACTCTGATTCTACGAGTGGTTTCAATTCTGAGTCAGAAGATTCTCCCACATAGTAATTCCTCGAATGTCCTATCTTTCCTTTTTGACACTTGTTGACAAAAAGAGGGAGAATTACATCGAGTGATAGTTTATCAGGGTTTGCAGGGTGTGTGTTTTCATTTGACATTTGGTTTCCCCTCGAACAATTTGCTTCAAGAACTTTATCACGCCGCTTGTGGTGTTGAAAAACTCGGTCGTCATGTAACGTTAATAACCACTCCTGCAATATTATTAGCTTCACACTATTTGGCTGCAGGTGCCATCAAATGTTTATGCTATAATTGATTGTCATCGAAAATCATTTATCTTACAGGAACACATAACTACTCCTCGAAGAAGAACAAAGAATCATCAAATGATGATATTATATTGGAGAAGTACATCAAGTACTAAATGATCTATAACTGTTGTGGTTGGATATGCTCTTCTTGCTATCTCTCATTATCTAACCTTACAGGAAGTTAAAGTCAGCCTATGCACAAAGTGCCTTATTGAAGGCTATCTATATGACTAACAAAGCGTTTTTCCTCTCAGATATCACTTGCATCATCTCTTTTGTAGGAAAATCACCTCTGAAGCTTATCCACTATGAGCAATGAATTGTTCTTCGATCCTGCTCTGATCATATCGAATATCTAACATGCAGGAAAACTACATCTCGTGTGGATTCAAACTGTGTTATGAGAAAACCTTCATGACTTATCCTTGTCAAAAATCTGCCAACGCTTGTCTCACATCTAACACTTGTCAAAGTTTTTGTGACAGGAACTACCTCAGACACCGTCGAGTGCATTGAAAGACCTCAAGTGTATGATTTGCGGTCAATGACACTCATACGAAGAAACATATCATTCTCCCTTGATCCTTCACGATCTAAAGCATACCTTTAGGGGGAGAATATTTTATCTTCGTAATTATCTCTCGTCTTTCATTATTCTTCGCATTACATTTAATTCCTTATCTATCATTTGATGTGATATATTTTGTCGACAATCGTCCAAAAAGGGGACGACTGTTGGTGCAATATCTGCCTACCTTGTGTTTTGGAAATTGTTGACAGAAACATGTATGGACTAATTTGTTTGCTAGTGCATATAGAGAGAAGAAGTCCATACACAACTGAAGAATGTGTTGTCTTCAGTACTGAGTTCGAGGAATTTCATCCAAGCACATTTGCGTTGCAGAGAAGAATGAGCTATAATTGTTGAAGTGATAGGGTCGAGAAGGTTAATGAGAAGAAATTGACCCCTCGAAAGTTTACTGCTGAAGCAAAGCTTTTGATATGGTACTATCGTCTGAAGAAATTAACTGCAGCGATGGAAGTCGAAGACTATGTGAAGATGCAGCATTCATTTAGGTGTTCTTCTTTCATTCATTTGAGTCATAGGACCTCCGTACTATTAAGAGGGGTATAGGTTCTCGATGCTTAGATCCGTTGTGATGCTTAGCCAAAACCTATGAGAGTTGCGAGAGAAATTTCTTTGAGTTCTGAGCAAATACTTGCCAGCAAGAGACTGTGATCTTATTTGCTGCAACAGATTTGCCTTGGACCGAGGAGTTAGCATTTCTTGTTTGGCAAGGAATGTTACCATTGTGCTCAAATCCGACCGTTGGAATCGTGTCATTTGATGATTGGCTGAGCCCGATGTCTAATTTGGTCATCTCCTGTCAGGGAAGGCTGCGTCTATAAATAGCCACCCTGCTCCAACGTTGTCATTTCGCTGCTTTGCTTGAGATTTCTGAGAAGATTTACTTGAGCAACCCCTCTCTGAGTGATTTGAGTTTAAGATCAACTGAAAGAAAAACCAAGACCCAAACATAGATAGTGGTTTAGCATCATAGCAGTTCTGAGTGAGAGTTCTTGTACCTATTACTCCTGAGAGCTGCGCACTCTCTAGATGGATAGGTTTCGGCTTTGAGTGATGAAGAGTCGTTCTCTTCACCGAGCTTGATCTTCAACAACCACGAGTAATTGTGGTTCGCGAAGGTCGACCGAAGGTTTGGAGATTGCCGACAAAAATCTACCATGAGTGAAATCAACTTGAGTCTTATCAACTTTGCGTTGAAGGAGAATAGGGTGAAGAGAGTTTATCTTCCGTGTTAAGTCACAGCCCCTCCAACCAGACATAGCCCTTTGGTAGAAGGGTGAACTGATCTACCAGATATCTCTGTCACCATCGAGCACCATCGGTTATTTCTATTATGTTGCATTTCCTTCAGTAGTTCTTATCTGTGTTCTGTGCTGATAGATTTCTTGATCAGTCTATACTATTATCTTCATACAGTGTGTCTATATTATTCCATGCTCTTTGTCATCACCTGTATTTATTCATTAACTCTGTTATACTTCTGAAATCTATGAGTAGTTATTCATTCAATCTTTGTCATCTTGTGTCTTATCCTGTTACATATGTTTGCTTGTTGCACAACCCTCATTGTTATTCAACCTGTGATCCATCAGGGTTGTACTACTGTCAATGCTTTTCTCGAAGAATTAGCTTCTGATGAAGAAGATTGATTCAACATATTTCCTTTGACGCTCTATTCCTCTGTTGTGATTGGGTTAAGTTACAAAGCTTTGAAAGAAAATTTGAATCTCCCATTCACCGCCCTCTGGTCGATATACTCTCGGTCCTAACATCCCCAACTCCTTATTTCTGGCACACATCGATTGATAGACCTCTCTATACAGGTCAGCCTACCACAAACACATGCTTTCCCTCTTCTCTTCGCACTGTCCATGCCTCCCTGTGTCTAATACAATCCCACATACATGCACACTCTCGCCCTTCTTTTCATCGATCTCCCACTCTCATACGTGTCAAATGTATCTATAATTTTCTATTGTTCATTATATTATAGTATCAATCTTGGATGTTTTATATGCATTTATATGTCTTATATATCATTTTTGGGACTAGCCTATTAATTTAGTGCCAAATGCTAGTTGTTGTTTTTTGCCTGTTTTTGGTTTTCTAGAATATCAGTACCAAACAAAGTCCAAATGCCACGAAACCTTTTAGAGATTTTTTTTGACATAAGTGACCCTGGAAGATTCAGAAGTGGGCCAAAAGATGAAGGAGTAGACCTTGAGGGACCAGGGCGCGCCCAGGGGGTAGGCGTGCCCTGGTGGCTTGTGGAGCCCACGAGCGTCTATTTGACCTAATTCCGCCTCTATAAATTCTCTAAAATTGGTAAACCAACAAAGAGCCACCCAAAATACTTCTTTCCGCCGCCGCAAGCTTCTGTTCTCATGAGATCCAATTTGGAGGCCTTTTCTTGTACTCTGCTCGAGGGGGAACCAACCATGGAGGAGCTCTACATCAACCTTGCCGCCCTTCTGATGTTGTGTGAGTAGTTTACCACTCACCTACAGGTCCATAGCTAGTTGCTAGATGGCTTCTTGTCTCTCTTTTATCTTCAATACAATGTTCTCCTCGATGTTCTTGGAGTTCTGTTGTAATCACTTTTTGCGGTGTGTTTGTTGGGATCTGATGAATTGTGAATTTATGATCAGATTATCCATGAATATTATTTGAGTCTTCTATGAACTCTTTTATGCATGATCATTATAGCTTTGTATTTCTCTCCGCTCTATTGATTTGGTTTGGCCAACTAGATTGATTTTTCCTCCAATGGAAGATGTGCTTTGTAATGGGTTCAATCTTGCGGTGATCTATATCCCAATGAAAGAAAGGGACAAGACACGTATTTGTCTTGTTACCATTAAGGATAAAAAGATGGGGTTTACTCATGCATGAGTTTACTTTGTCTACATCATGTAATCTTGCTTAAGGCGCTACTCTGTTCTTTATGAACTTAATACTCTAGATGCATGTTGGATAGCGGTTGATGTGTGGAGTAATATTAGTAGATGCAGGCAGGAGTCGGTCTACTTGTCTCGGACGTGATGCCTATATACATGATCATTGCCATGGATATCGTCATGATTAAAGTTAACACATCCTTAGCTTCTGGCAATGCACTAGGCTAGTCTCATCTGTGCATCATGTTTAATCTTGAAAGAAACTTGAAATGGGGATTGCCTAAACCCTAGCATCAAAGGAATTCACTAGGTTCAACTAAAATATTCTCAATGTATGCAAATGGCTTTCAAAAATGTTCATCATTTCTGGAAAATGCTAGGAGCAATAACCAGAGGTGTTGCACATTTTTCCATGACATATTTGGGCTCTGAATTAAATCTTATGGTAGTTGCATTTGAGAATTTAAAACGCTTTTCTATCAATTCCCCAATAATAATTTGTCTACCCACTGTATGCTATCTTCAAGAGAGAAGCCTCTAGTGAAAACTATGGCCCCGGGTCTACTTTTTATCATATATTAAAATCCCAAAAACAATTTGGTGCAATTTTCTTTAGTTTAATTTTTTATTTTGTGTTTTATCTATCTATCTATCTATCTACCACTACGAGATTTGATCCTTGCAATTAACCGCCGAGGGATTGTCAACCCCTTGTTCGCGTTGGGTGCAAGTATTTGTTATTTTGTGTGTAGGTGCTGCTAACGCGGTGTTGCTTGGTTCTCCTACTGGATTGATAACCTTGGTTTTTAAATGAGGGAAATACTTATCTCTACTATACTTCATCCTCCTCTCCTCTTCGGGGAAATCCAACGCAGCTCACAAGTAGCAGGAAGAATTTCTGGCACCATTGTCGGGGAGACACCATCAACATCTACCAAGTACCATCACATAAACTTTCGTCTCCTTGAATTTACATTATTTGCCATTTGCCTCTCAGTTTCATTTCCCCCACTTCCAAAACATTTTCACAAAAATACAAAAATATTTTTCGTTTGTCTTTTTCTTGTGTGCTTGTTTGCCAGCTTGTCGTGATGTCTCGGGAGAATTATCATGATATTTCTTACCATCAAAGATTGGTCAAAATCGAGAAAAATACTAAGGACTTCATGTTTATGCAATTTGAGCACAACAAATTATTTTGCTGAAGGACTTAAAGAACATTCTACCTTGTTAGATGCTATTGCAAAACAACTTGATGATGTTAATCAAGAACTTGCTAATCTTCAATCTTAGTTTTCTCTTACACTAGGGAAAATTTGCTAGGGAAAATTTCTGATGCACAAACTACACTAGTAAATCAAATGGTAGCTAAGCCGGAATCGTTTGCACTTGGTAATGATAAAGATATTAAAATGATTGGTGTTACACCCATTGAATCTTTGTTTACTAATATTAAACTTGATGAAAAGGGCATTGAAGAAGAGTCAACTTTAGCAAGAAAGCGTCCCCATAGTTCGGAGGGTGAAAATATTAGTGAAAAATTTGATAAAAGTGGGTTTGGAGAGGTAAAAACTTTAAATAGCGATGTGCCCACTATTTTTTATTTTAAGGATTTTTCTATGATAGTTGTTCTTTAATTGAGTTTATTTTCTTGTTGCAATCCATGCTAAATTCACCCAATGCTTATGAACAAAAAAAGACTTTTACTAAACATATTGTAAAAGCGATGATGAAAGCTTTATACCTAGGAAATTATATGATGAGTGGGAACCTACCATTCAATTTAGAATAAAAAATTATGAGTGCAATGTTTATGTGATTTCGGTGCGAGGGTTTCCATGCTACCAAAATCTCTATGTGATGTACTAGGTTTTACCAATATGGATGAATGTTCTCTTAATTTGCACTTAGCAGATTCCACTATAAAGAAACCTTTGGGTGCAATAAATGATGTTCTTGTTCTTGCAAATAGGAATTGCATGCATGTTGATTTCATTGTGCTTAATATTGATTGTAATCCGTCTTGTCCCATAATACTTGTTACGCCTTTTCTATGAACCAAACGTGGTATTATTGATATGAAAGATGGGAATATAAAATTTCAATTTCCATTAAAGAAGGGTATGGAACAATTCCCTAGAAAGAGAATCAAGCAACCATATGAATCTATTATGAGCGCCACCTATGGAATTAATTTGAAAGATGACAACACTTGAAACTATATATGCATTACGCCAAGCTAGGGGCATAAAACAATAGCGCTAGTTATGAGGCAACCCAATAGTTATCTTATTTTCTTGTTTATTTTTATGTTTTTTGTGTGCACACAATTATGCTACAGTTATGCTTGTGTTTTTTGCTTTAAATTAGTGTTTGTGCCAAGTAAATCCTTCGGGATGATTTGGATGATAGTTGCTTTGATTCTATGCAAAAACAGAAACTTTTGCATCAAGTATCAGAATTGTTAAAATTTTCTGGAGCATGATAAAATTCTGAATTTCTTGCACATGATTTATATATGAATTACCCACGTTTTCCTAATTTTTAGAATTTTTGGAGTTACAAAAGTATGGGCATTGTTCAAATAATTACAGATTGTTCTGTTTTCGACACATTCTATTTTCATTGCGTTGTTTGCTTGTTTTGATGAATCTATGGATTCTATTGGGGGGGTTAAGCCATGGTGAAGTTAGAATACACTAGGTATAATGCAATAATAAAATATGAGTGGGTTTACAGTAGTACTAAAGTAGTGATTTCCTTTGTTATACTAACAGATCTCATGATGGTTTTTGTTGAGTTTTGTGTGCTGAAGTTTTTGAGTTCTAGGTGAGATCGTGATGGAGGAAGGAATAAGGAGTGATAAGAGAATAACATGGGGATGCCCGAGCCACCCCAAGGTAATATTCAAGGACTCCCAAGAAACTAAGCTTGGGATGTCCCGGAAGGCATCCCTTGTTTCTTCTACCAACTATCGGTAATTTTACTTGGAGCTATATTTTTGTTAGTCACATGATATGAATTTTGCTTGGAGCATCGTGTATTATATGAGTATTTGCTTTGTTTGCTTTTTAGTTTGTCACGATCATCTTTGCTGGACACACCTTTTTTTGAGGGACACACATTATTCATGCTTTGTTAGAATACTCTACGTGCTTCACTTATGTCTTTTGAGCTAGGCAGTTTCTCTAGTACTTCACTTATATCTTTTAGAGCACAACGGTGGTTATATTTTCAATAAATAGTTGCACTCTCATGCTTCTCTTATATCTTTTTGAGAGTTGATAATAGTAATGGAAATTAGTACAAGTTATGAATTTGGTCCCAATATGATAGGTATTCAAGAGGGATATAATAAAAACTTTCATGTAGATCACTGAATATGATAAGTTTGATTCCTAGCAATAGTTTTGCGATATAAAGGTGGTAATATGTTGGTTGTGCTAGTGAGTAATTGTGGTTTAGTAAGAATATTGGTGTTAAGTTTTGTGATTCCCGAAGCATGCACGTATAGTCTCTCGTTATGCTAAGAAGTTGGAACATGGTTTATTATTGATTGTCTTCCTTATGGGTGGCGGTCGGGGACGAGCGATTGTCTTTTCCTACCAAACTTATCCCCCCAGGGGCATGTGTAGTAGTACTTTGCTTCTGGGGCTAATAAAATTTTGCAATAAGTATATGAGTTGTTTATGACTAATGTGAGTCCATGCATTATACACACTCTCACCTTTACACAATTTTCTAGCCTCTTCGTTACCATGCATTGCCCTTTCCCACCTTGAGGTGTGGCGCAAAGTTCACCGGTGCATCCAAGCCCCGTGATATGATACTCTCTATCACACATAATCCTCCTTATATCTTCCTCAAGACAACCACCATACCTACCTATTATGGCATTTCCATAGTCATTCCGAGATATATTGCCGTGCAACTTCTAGTGGTCCATTTATTATGACACACATCATCATGTCATATTGCTTTGCATGATCATATAGCTAACATAGTATTTGTTGCTTAGCCACCATTCATATTTTTTATACACGTTACACTAGATCATTGCACATCCCAGTACACTGCCGGAGGCATTCATATAAAGTCATATTTTGTTCTAGTATCGAGTTGTAATTTTTTTAGTTGTAAGTAAATATAAGTGTGATGATCATCATATTCATTATTAGATCATTGTCCCAAGCAAGGAAATAAAAAAAAGGCCGAAAAGATCTCACAAAAAAGAGAGGCCATATGTAACACCACGGATCCGATGCGCCAGGTGTCTTCCAGCTATTCGTCGTTGTTGCCATGTCACTTGCTTGCGTGTTGCATTTTGCCATGTCATCATCTGCATTTCATCTGCATGTTTTTCAAAACATGCGTCTGTTCGGGTTCCCCCGGTTCTCTCCGTTGTCCGTTCTGAGCACACCCAAACTCGCACGCGCATGTTGCCCCTCTCCGACCTTGTTTCGTGAGTGGCATAAAAATGTTCTCGGATTGGGATGAAACTTGGCGTGCGGTGTTGTTTTAAAGTAGGTAGACCACCTGTCGCATTCGGAGTCTGTTTGATGCCCCAACGGTTAACCACGTAGCCCGAAACCCCTCTCTCTTTGCAGTCCAGCCCCTCTTCACCACAGACCATGAGCCCATCCAAACCGCCTCCATGCTCTCGGTCTTTTGATCGCGATCGTGTGGGCGAAAACCGCACCTCATTTGGACACTCCTAGCTCCCTCTATCTATAAATATGCCCTCTCCCCCAATTTTTTTCGTCCAAACCCTAGATCCACCTTCCTCTGCGCCGTCGGACATGTCCGCTCCCGCCGGACAAAACCGCACCGCCGACTGCAGCCACTCCCGTGCCACCACATGTCCACCCCGGACGCCCCACCGTCGTGGCCCGCCGCAGCATACGGCCGGCCTGCTCTCGGGCCGCCTTGGGCCCGATCCCACGCCCCCGTGACCACGCGCCTCCGCTGCCCAGCCCCTTTGCCGCCTTCGTCTCCGGCCGCCGTCGGCGAGTAGTTCGCCGGTGCCGACCTTGCCGTCCGCCGGCCGGCGCCTCCGCGCCCGACCCCGTGCCGCCCCTCTGCCTCGGGCCTCCGCCTCCCACTCTCCCCGCCTCCTCTTCGCACCGGCGCCAACCTCGCCACCTCACCGGCGCCGCCATGCCCGCCTGAGCTCGGGGCCGAGCTCCACCGCCGCCACTCCCCACCTTCACCCCCGTGCTGCCATCGATCGCCGCTAGCTCCGCCGTGTGCCGCCGTTGCGCCGTCGTCCCGCCACCGGCAGCCGCGCCGGCGAGCGCCGCTGCCGGGTCGCCGCTGCCTCGTCCCCGCCATCTCCGGCGAGAACTCCGTCCGGATCTGGATCGGGACCAGATCCACCAGGATCCCAACCAAACACCTTCCCGCGCCCAGATCTCTCTGTCCCGGAACGTCCCCGTCCATGTTTCCCCAAGGTTATTTTTGACAAGTCCCTAATTTTTAGCATTCTGATGCTATGTCCTGCATGACGTAACTTCATGTGTGCTGCTCTGTTTTGTGCGTGTAATATATCAAAATGTTCGCTGTGAGATGATCTTAGTTTTGTTCCACTGTGTCATGCTTGTTTGAGTTCATGTTGATGCCCTTATCATCGTTACAAGAGTGCTATATGATGTTAACTGCTGCCTGTTAACAGAACTTGTTGTTTTGTCTTTTTCATTGCATTTTGTGCGTGCGTCCTATGAGCTTGATGTCTACATGAGTTTTGAGCTACATCATGCCATCTTTACTGTGGTGGAATCCATGTATTTTTGCGAGTCCTGCAGTGAGTGCATAAAGCTTGTGAATTGGGGTACGTGTTGTTACTGTTTTGGTAGGCTGAATCTGCTATATCATGATGCTATGTAAATCTGCTGCTACAAGTCATTCTATGCATAGTCTGGAGATGTTCACTAAGGATGTTTTGTTATACATGTCATGCCCTATGCATCATTGCCCTTGGTTGCATTTATATCCTGTTGTAGCTTGCTGTAATCTTGCTCTAAATTTGCTAAATAACATTGATGTCAGTCTGTTAACATTAAGTTCAGTTTTTCCTTGTGTTTTGCTACTGATCCATGCACCCTATGTACTATGATATTGCCATGTTTAGCTCCATAAATGCGTCTTATTACTATTTGTAACCTTTTCATGCCATGTATTGCTCTATGGTGAGTTGTACAAGCTAACCAACATGCCTACTTATCGTTGTTCCTGCCATGTACTATTATTTTGAATCTGTCATATCATTTGCCATGTTTGCATGGATGCTAGCATCTTTTCTGTTGATCTTTGGAACTAGTTAAGTAATGAAGTTTTGTTCTTTTTCTTTAGTATTAGTATGCCATGCCTTTTTTTACCATGATAAGTTTCTGTAGCATGTTGTTTAATAGCTCTAAACATTGAAACCTGATGTAATTTCTGCCATGCACTGTTTTCTGCTAAGTTTGTGAACTGTTATTATTTGCAATCTTGCCATGACCTTTTGAGCATGTTATACTGATTTCTGGAGATAACTCAGTGTTCATATTTTGTCATGCTTTACCTGTACATGATGTCCATGCCTTCTGTTTTCATGTTGAGGTGTTGTAGCATATTGTTTTGATGCTTGCTAGATGCCTAGTTGCTGTTTTGGACAGCTTGTCCTTTAAACTTGTTTCATGCGTATGTGTTGAACCGTTGCTCCGTTTGGAGTGTGCTCTATATGAAACTTTCTTAATTTTGCATATAGTTTCATGTTACCTTGTTGCATCCATGTTTTGAATGTCTTTGCTTGATATTTGTATGCATTTTGCATCAATGCCATGTTTAACTTGTTTTGCTCATATCTTCTAGGCCGTAGCTGCGAACTAATTGAACTTTATATGTAACTTGACTAGAATTTCACGTAGATCATCTTGGTGCATCTTAACTTGCTGGTTAACAACTTGAACTTAATGTTTATTTAGATCTGGACCAATTTCGAAATTTTCATATGAGGACTTACCGGATTTGTTATATGTTGTTTCCGGCCTCATTTAAACTTATTTGGCTATGTTGTTCTTGTATGCATCATCTCTTGCCATGAGTAGCATCATATGGCCTTTGTCATGCATCATACTTGGTTGAGCATCATCCCATGTCTATGTGTTGTGTGTTTACCTTGTTGTTTGCTTCTTTTCGGTTGTGCTCCTTCTCGTTAGTTCCTGTTTCGTTGCGATCGTAGAATTCGTTCGTATATGCTTGGTTCTTCTCCGAGGCTTCATATTCTTCATGGACTCGTTCTTCTTCCTAGCGGGATTTCAGGCAAGATGACCATCACCTTGGATCTCACTACTATCATTGCTATGCTAGTTGCTTCGTTCTATCGCTTTGTCGCGCTACTTATAACTTGTTCTTCAAGCCTCCCAAACTGCCTTGTCAGCCTCTAACCTTTTCACCCTTCCTAGCAAACCATTGCTTGGCTATGCTACCGCTTTACTTAGCCCCTCTTATAGCATTGTTAGTCGTAGGTGAAGTTGAAGATTGCTCCATGATGGATAGGATTATGTTGGGATATCACAATATCTCTTATTTAATTAATGCACCTATATACTTGGTAAAGGGTTGAAAGCTCGACCTTATGCCTGGTGTTTAGTTCCACTCTTGCCGCCCTAGTTTCCGTCATACCGGTGTTATGTTCCTTGATTTTGCGTTCCTTACACGGTTGGGTGATTTATGGGACCCCCTTTACAGTTTGCTTTGAATAAAACTCCTGCATCAAGGCCCAACCTTGGTTTTACCATTTGCCTCACCTAAGCCTTTTCCCTTGGGTTTCCGGAGCCCGAGGGTCATCTTTATTTTAACCCCCCAGGCCAGTGCTCCTCTGAGTGCTGGTCCAAACTAGAGCCATTTGCAGTGCCCCCTCAGGAAAACTTGAGGTCTGGTTTTAGTTGTACGGATTGCTCATCCGGTGTGCCCTGAGAAAGAGATATGTGCAGCTCCTATCAGGATTTGTCGGCACATTCGGGCGGCTTTGCTGGTCTTGTTTTACCATTGTCGAAATGTCTTGTAAACCGGGATTCCGAGTTTGATCGGGTCTTCCTGGGAGAAGGAATATCCTTCGTTGACCATGAGATCTTGTGATGGGCTAAGTTGGGACACCCCTGCAGGGTATAAACTTTCGATAGTCGTGCCCGCAGTTATGTGGCAGATGGGAATTTGTTAATATCCGGTTGTAGAGAACTTGAAACTTGACTTAAGTAAAACGCATCAACCGCGTGTGTATCCGTGATGGTCTCTTTTCGGCGGAGTTTGGGAAGTGAACATGGTTTTGGGGTTATGTTTGGCGTAAGTAGGTGTTCAGGATCACTTCTTGATCATTGCTAGCTTCACGACCGTTCCGTTGATTCTCTTATCGTTCTTATTTGCGTATGTTAGCCACTATATATGCTTAGTCCCTGCTGTAACCTCACTCCTTATCCTTTCCATTCCCATTAAGCTTTGCTAGTCTTGATACCCATGGTTATGTGATTGCTGAGTCCTCGTGGCTCACAGATTACTACAACAACAGTTGCAGGTATAGGTTTTGTGATGTTCATGATGCAAGAGTGATGCTTACTTGTTTTGGAGTTCTTCTTCTGCTTCTTCTTCGATTAGGGGATAGGTTCCAGGTCGGCAGCCTGGGCTAGTAGGGTAGATGTCGTTTGAGTTTCTGTTTGTGTTTCATCCATAGTGGGATGGTGCTCTTGTGTATGATTTTGATTTATTCTTGGGGCATTTGTGCCTTATGTATGTATCCCCAAGTATTATGTAATGGTTTGATGTAATGATATCCACCTTGCAAAAGCGTCTTCAAGATGCGCTTCTATCCTTGGTGGGACCTTCGAGTTCCTTTAGGATAGGGTTGCATCTTGTGCGGGACACCATAAGGAGCCCAACAAAAAATGAGAGAAAAAGAGAGAAGGGCAATGTTTCAATACACTTGTGCTTCAAAGTAGCACTATGTTATCTAACTCCAGAGGCAGATGACAAGCTTTTCCATAAACCATTTTATAAGGAGACATACCCATAGGATTTTTATATGTCGTTCTATAGGACCAAAGTGCATCATCTAGTTTCTTAAACCAATTCTTCTGGCACCTATTGATAGTCTTTTGTAAGATTAGTTGTATTTCTCTGTTGCTAAGTTCAACTTGACAACTAGACTGAGGATGATAAGGTGATGCAATTCTATGGTTAACACCATATTTAACAAGCATTTTACGGACGACGCCATGAATAAAGTGTGAACCACCATCAGTCATTAAATATGTAGGGACTCCAAACCTTGGGAATATAACTTCCTTAAGCATTTTAATAGAGGTGTTGTGATCAGCACTGCTGGTTGGAATAGCTTCTACCCACTTAGTAACATAATCAATAGCAACCAAAATATGTGTATACCCATTGGAGGAAGGAAAAGGTCCCATGTAATCAAATCCCCAAACATCAAATGATTCAATAACAAGTGAATAATTCATAGGCATTTCTTGACGCTTACCAATGTTTCCAATTCTTTGACATTCATCACAAGATAAAACAAACTTACGGGCATCCTTGAAGAGAGTAGGCCAATAGAAACCAGATTGCAATACCTTATGAGCAGTTCTATCTCCCGCATGATGTCCTCCATAAGCTTCGGAGTGACATTTCCGTAGGATTTGTACCGGTTCATGCTTAGGTACACAACGTCTAATAATACCATCTACTCTTTTTTATAAAGATGTGGATCATCCCAAAAGTAATGTCTTAAATCATAGAAGATTTTTTTCTTTTGTTGGTATGTGAAGCTAGGTGGTATATATTTAGAAACATGACAATTTGCATAGTCAGCATACCAAGGAGTGTTATGAGAAACATTTATTGCAGCTAATTGTTCATCAAGAAAACTATCATTAATAGATTGTGGGTCATCAAGAATATTCTCTAACCTAGACAAGTTATCAGCTACGGGGTTCTCAGCTCCTTTCCTATCGGTGATATGTAAGTCAAATTCTTGTAGCAAGAGAACCCACCTAATGAGTCTAGGTTTAGCATCTTTATTTTACATAAGATATTTTGTAGAAGCATGATCGGTGTGAACAGTAAGTTTAGAATCAAGAATGCAAGATCTAAATTTATCACAAGCACATACCACTACTAAAAATTATTTTTTAGTAGTAGCATAATTTCGTTCAGCACTATCTAGAGTTTTACTAGCATAATGAATAACATTTAATTTCTTGTCAACTCTTTATTCTAGAACAACACCAACAGCATAATCACTAGCATCACACATAATTTCAAAAGGAAAGTTCCAATCAGGTGGTTGAACAAGAGGTGCAGAAATTAAGGCTTTCTTAAGTGTTTCAAAGGCTTACACAATCATCATCAAAAACAAATGGAACATCCTTTTGTAAAAGATTTGTAAGAGGCCTAGAAATTTTAGAGAAGTCTTTAATAAACCTCCGGTAGAAACCAACATGGTCGAGGAAACTACCAATACCTTTGATATCTTTAGGACATGGCATTTTCTTAATTGCATCAACTTTAGCTTTGTCCACCTCAATACCTTGTTCGGAAATATTATGTCCCAAGAAAATACCTTCATTAACCATAAAGTGGCACTTCTCCCAATTTAGGACGAGATTAGTTTGCTCACACCTCTGCAGAACTCGATCAAGGTTGCTCAAGCAATCGTCAAAAAGAAGTTCCATAAATGTAAAAATCATCCATGAAAACTTCAACAATCTTTTCACAAAAGTCAAAGAATATAGGAGTCATGCATCTTTGAAAGGTAGCAGGTGCATTGCATAAACCAAAAGGCATACTTCTATAAGCATAAGTTCCAAAAGGACAAGTAAAGGTGGTTTTCTCTTGATTAGGTTGTGAGATAGGTATTTGAGAGAAACCGGAGTATCCATCAAGGAAACAAAAATGTGTGTGATTTTACAATCTTTCTAACATTTGATCAATAAAAGGCAGAGGGTAATGATCTTTTCTAGTAGCTTTATTTAAGTTTGTAAAATCAATTATCATTTTGTAGCCAGTGACATTTCTTTGTGGAATAAGTTCATTTTATCATTAGGAACAACAATAATACCTCCATTTTTAGGGACACAATGAATGGGACTTGCCCATATACTATCAGCTATAGGATAGATTATACCTGCTTCCAGAAGTTTTAGTATTTCAGTTCTTACCACTTCTTTCATTTTTGGATTTAAACATCGTTGGTGATCAGCAACGGGTTTAAAATCAGGCTCCATATTAACTTTGTGGTGACAGAGAGTGGGACTAATGCCATTTAAGTCATTAAGAGTATGGCCAATAGCAGCTTGGTGCTTCTTCAGAACCTTTAGTAATCTTTCTTCTTCATGTTCTGAAAGGTTAGCACTAATAATAATAGGGTATATCTTTTTCTCATCGAGATAAGCATATTTCAAAGTGTCTAGCAATTGTTTTAATTCAAACATAGGATCACCTTTAGGTGGAGGAGGACCTCCTAGAGTTTCAATAGGAAAATTGTGTTTAAGCAGTGGACGTTGTTCAAAGAAAATTTTATCTATTTCATTTCTTGCATGCAGATGCATATCATTTTCATGGTCTATAAAATATTGTTCTAGAGGATCAGTAGGAGGCAAAACAATAGAAGCAAGACCAATTATTTCATACTTACTAGACAATTCTTTCTTATGATGTTTTCTACTAAACTTGGAAAAATTAAACATATGATACTCATCACCAAAACTAACACCGACCGTTTGCTTCTCACAATCTATTTTAGCATTAACGGTGTTCAAGAAAGGTCTACCAAAGATAATGAGACAAAAGTCCTCTTGTGGGGAACCAAGAACAAGAAAATCAATAGGGTGTTTTATTTTCCCACACAAGACTTCAAAGTCTCTAACAATCCTAAGTGGTGTGATGGTGTCTCTATTAGCAAGTTTAATATTAACATCTATGTCTTCTATTTCAGCGGGTGTTATATCATTCATAATTTCTTGATATAAGGTAAAAGGAATAGCACTCACACTAGCACCTATGTCGCATAAACCAGGATAACAGTGATCTCCTATATTAACTGAGACAACAGGCATGCCAACAACGGGTCTATGTTTATCTTTTTCATCGGGTTTGGCAATTCTAGTAGCTTCATCACAGAAGTAAATAACATTCCCATCTATATTTTCAACTAGGAGATCTTTAACCAAAGCAACACTAGGTTCTACTTTGATTTGTTCAGCAGGTTTGGAAGTTCTAATATAACTTTTGTTGACCACAGTTGATACTTTGGCATGTTCCTTTATCCTAACAGGGAAATGTGGTTTTTCAATATAAATAGTAGGAACAACAGGATCAACATTATAAATAATAGTTTCATCCTTAGCTATTATTGGTTCTTTAATTTCTTCTTTGATAGGAGGGTGATATTTAAACCACTTTTCCTTAGGGAGATCAACATGAGTAGCAAATGATTCCCAAAAGGAGGCTACTATCTTGGAGTCAAGTCCATATTAGTGGTAAACTTTTGAAAATCATCAGTATTCATAAAAGATTTAACACAATCATACTTGAGCTTAATACCTGACTGTTTACCTTTGTCGAGTTCCCAATCTTTAGAGTTGCATTTAATTCTTTCTAAAAGATCCCACTGGAATTTAATAGTCTTCTTCATAAACGAACCAGTACAAGAAGTATCGATCATGGATCGATCATCATGAGAAAGCCGAGCATAAAATTTCTGAATTATAATCTCTTGAGAGCTCATGGTTGGGGCATGAATATAACACTGAATTAAGCCTCCCCCAAGCTAGAGCGATACTTTCTCCTTCATGAGGCCAAAAATTATATATATAACTCCGATCATGATGAACTAGATGTATAGGATAAAAAAATTGATGAAATTCCAATTTCAATCGATTCCAGTTCCAAGATCCAATATCATCGCATAGCCTATACCATGCCAATGCTTTTCCCTTAAATGATAAAGGGAAAACCTTCATCCTAGCTTCATATCTAGGTAAACCTGCAAACTTAATTAATCCACAAATTTTATCCACATATATCAAGTGCATATCAGGATGTTCGGTTCCATCTCCTGCATAAGGATTAGCTAGCAGTTGTTCTATCATACCCAAAAAATTTCATAACCAATATTTTCAGTAGGTGCAGTAGGTTGAGGGATAACTAATTGTGGTTCCGGTCGAGGTGAATATACCCTGAACAAACCCCTCAAAGGATTGTTTTCCATAGTAGCAAGTGACAATAAATTTCAGCACCTAGTAATAATTTTTGCTTACTGATTTCCACTTACCAAGAGCGCTTCACTCCCCGGCAGTGGCGCCAGAAAAGAGCCTTTATGACCCACAAGTATAGGGGATCAATCGTAGTCCTTCTCATAAGTAAGAGTGTCAAACCCAACGAGAAATGAAAAGCGGTTTTCAGCAAGGTAATGTCTGAAAGCACTGAAATTGTAAGTACGAGTAGTTTGATAGCAAGGTAACTTGTAACCAGCAAGTAATGGTAACAGTAGAAAAAAGTGCAGCAAGGTAGCCAAATCCTTTTGACGCAAAGGATAGGCCAAAACGGTCTATTATGATAGGCAAAGTGTTCTTGAGGGTACACAGGAATTTCATCTAGTCACTTTCATCATGTTGGTATGATTTGTGTACACTACTTTGATAATTTGATATGTGGGTGGACCAGTGCTTAGGTGTTGTTCTTACTTGAACAAAACTCCTACTTATGATTAACCCCCTCGCAAGCATCCGCAATTACGAAAAAAGTATTAAGAATAAATCTAACCATATGATTAAACTTTTGGATCCAAATCAGCCCCTTACAGAATAGTGCATAAACTAGGGTTTAAGCTTCTGTCACTCCCGCAACCCATCATCGAATAACTACTTCACAATGCATTCGCTTAGGCCCAAGTATGGTGAAGTGTCGTGTAGTCGACATTCACATGACACCACTAAGGGAATTACAACATACATACTATCAAAATATCGAACACATATCAAGTTCACATGATAACTTGCAACAAGATTTCTCCAGTGACCTCAAGAACAAAAGTAACTAGTCATAAATGATAATCATGCTCAAGATCAGAGGGGTATTAAATAGCATAATGGATCTGAACATATAGTCTTCCACCAAATAAACCATATGGTAATCAACTACAAGATGTAATCAACACTACTAGTCAGCCATAAGTACCAATCTATAGTTCTGGTACAAAGATTGAACACAAGAGATGAACTAGGGTTTGAGAGGAGATGGTGTTGCTGAAGATGTCGATGGAGATTTCCCTCCCCAAGATGGGTGAGTTGTTGGTGATGATGGCGACGATGATTTCCTCCTCCGGGAGGGAAGCTCCCCCGACGGAATCGCTCCGCCTGAGGGCAAAAGTGCTCTTGCCCAAGTTCCGCCTCAAGACGGCGGTTCTTCGTCCTGAGTCCTCTCCTGATTTTTTTTCTATGTCAAAATGACTTATATACCAGAAGATGGGCACTGGAGGTGGGCCGAGGAGGGCACAACCCACCAGGGCACGTCTGGGCTCCCTTGCATGTCCAGGTGGGTTGTGCCCACCTGGTGGTCCCCCTCTAATAGTTATTTGCTCCAATAATTCTCATTTATTCCATAAAAATTTCTCGTGAAGTTTCAGCTCATTTGGAGTTGTGCAGAATAGGTAGCCTGACATAGCTCTTTCAAGTTCATATTTCCAGGTGCCAGAATTCTCCCTCTTCATGTGAACCTTGCATATTAGGAGAGAAAAGGCATTAAAATTACTCCAAAAAGCATTATTATGCATAAAAACATCAGAAATAATAGTAGGAAAAATTGATGCAAAATGGACGTATCATATATACATTTGGAATGCACTAAAATGTTCATTCGAGTACATGCATTATACACCTAGCAATTTTTTTAATTGAACATAACATGGATTCATAGTTTTGAATGGAATTTGTAGTAATCCATACAGTAAAATGGGACAAGGCTCTCTCTTTTTTGGTGTGAATAGATTTTTTCAAAAAAAATCGTTGAGGGAAGTGCAAATTGATTTGGTACAATACACATTAGACTTGCCCCAAAATTTGAACCCACGCCTTGTTATCCCAAAATTTCAGATATCTCATTGTCTCTTTGTGCTCGAAAAGTCACTACTTCTCAACCCGCGCCTTGCTATCCCAAAATTAAAACACGCATGAAAACTCCCTCCTGTTGTCAAATTCAGACATGCGAAATCCCCATCCTAACCCTGAGCCAAAAGGGCCGCTAGTTCAAATATGTGGGGGTACTTTTGTAACACTCACTACATTTCAGACAAGCGTGTCCCTAAGTCATGGTTCCCCCTCCCATCACCTGCTTTTCACCATTCGTTAAACCAGGCCGCCATAACCTCTCTGCTCCAGCCACGAAACCCCACCCTCCTCCATCCGCCACCCCACCACTGCCTAGCCGTAGCCTCTTCCCCAACAATGTCGTCCACCGCAACAACTCGACGTCCCTCATCCACCGCCCTGGAAGAGCATCCATCATTGATGTCGTCGTCCAGCCTGTTCAGCCACCCCAACCTCCACCTCCAGGGGGCGCTTCAATGATCACCTAGTCTATCGCGGATGCTCCATCCCCATAACGCCGCCTTAACCTGACCCATTGGAATTGTAGCATCCTCACCGCCTCCTTCGATGAAGTCGAGGCCTACTCGGCGCCACCAAAGAGGTTGGACATGAAGGAAATATGCCCTAGAAGCAATAATAAAGTTATTATTTATTTCCTCATATCATGATAAATGTTTATTATTCATGCTAGAATTGTATTAACCGGAAACATAATACATGTGTGAATACATAGACAAACTTAACATCACTAGTATGCCTCTACTTAACTAGCTCATTAATCAAAGATGGTTATGTTTCCTAACCATAGACATGTGTTGTCATTTGATTAATGGGATCACATCATTAGGAGAATGACGTGATTGACTTGACCCATTCTATTAGCTTACCACTTGATCGTTTAGTATGTTGCTATTGCTTTCTTCATGACTTATACAAAGTTCTTACAACTATGAGATTATGCAACCCCCGTTTACTGGAGGAACACTTTGTGTGCTACCAAACATCACAACGTAACTGGGTGATTATAAAGGAGCTCTACAGGTGTCTCCAAAGGTACATGTTGAGTTGGCGTATTTCGAGATTAGGTTTTGTCACTCCGATTGTCGGAGAGGTATCTCTTACCCTCTCGGTAATGCACATCACTATAAGCCTTGCAAACAATGTAGCTAATGAGTTAGTTACGGAATGATGTATTTTGTAACGAGTAAAGAGACTTGCCGGTGACGAGATTGAACTAGGTATTGGATACCAACGATCGAATCTCGGGCAAGTAACATATTGATGACAAAGGAACAGCGTATGTTGTTATGCGGTTTGACCGATAAAGATCTTCATAGAATATGTAGGAGCCAATATGAGCATCCAGGTTCCGCTATTGGTTATTGGCCGGAAACAGTTCTAGGTCATGTGTACATAGTTCTCGAACCCATAGGGTCTGCACGGTTAAGGTTTCGATGACAGTTATATTATGAGTTTATGAGTTTTGATGTACCAAAGTTTGTTCGGAGTTCCGAATGAGATTATGGACATCACGAGGAGTCTCGAAATGGTCGAGACATGAAGACTGATATATTGGAAGCCTATATTTGGATATCGGAAGTGTTCCGGGTGAAATCGGGATTTTACCTGAGTACCGGGAGGTTACCGGAACCCCCCGGGAGCTTAATGGGCCTATATGGGCCTTAGTGGAAATAGAGGGTAGCAAGGGGGTGTGGGGCGCCCCCCCCATGGCCCGAACCGAATTGGTTTAGGGCAGGCCGGCCCCCCTCTTTCCTTCTCTCCCTCTCGCTTTCCTTCTCCTCTCCTAGTCCAACAAGGAAGAGGGGAGTCCTACTCCCGGTGGGAGTAGGACTCTCCATTGCGCGCCCCCTCCTAGGCCGGCCACCCCCTCCCCCCTTGGCTCCTTTATATATGGGGAGGGGGCATCTCTAAGACACAAGAATTGATTTCCAAGATCTCTTAGCCGTGTGCGGTGCCCCCCTCCACAATAGTCCTCGATAATATTGTAGCGGTGCTTAGGCGAAGCCCTGCGACGGTAGAACATCAAGATCGTCTCCACGCCGTCGTGCTGACGGAACTCTTCCCCGACACCCTGTTGGATCAGAGTCCGGGGATCGTCATCGAGGTGAACGTGTGCTAGAACTCAGAGGTGCCGTAGTTTCGGTGCTTGATCAGTCGGGCCGTGAAGACATACGACTACATCAACCGCGTTGTTCTAACGCTTCCGCTTTCGGTCAATGAGGGTACGTGCACAACACTCTCTCCTCTCGTTGCTATGCATCACCATGATCTTGCATGTGCGTAGGAATTTTTTTGAAATTTCTACGTTCCCCAACAGTGGCATCCGAGCCTGGTTTTATGCATAGATGTCATATGCACGAGTAGAACACAAGTGAGTTGTGGGCGATACAAGTCATACTGCTTACCAGCATGTCATACTTTGGTTCAGCGGTATTGTGAGATGAAGCGGCCCGGACCGACATTATGCGTACGCTTATGCGAGACTGGTTTCACCGTTATGAACACTCATGCTTAAAGGTGACTGGCGGGTGTCTGTCTCTCTCACTTTTGTTGAACCGAGTGTCGATACACCCGGTCCTTTCAAAGGTTAAAATAGCACTAACTTGACAAACTATCATTGTGGTTTTGATGTGTAGTTAAGAATGGTTCTTGCTCAGCCCGTAGCAGCCACGTAAAATTTTCAACAACAAAGTAGAGGACGTCTAACTTGTTTTTGCAGGGCATGTTGTGATGTGATATGGTCAAGACGTGGTGCTATATTTTATTGTATGAGAAGATCATGTTTTGTAACCGAAGTTATCGGCAACTAGCAGGAGCCATATGGTTGTCGCTTTATTGTATGAAATGCAAACACCCTGTAATTGCTTTACTTTATCACTAAGCGGTAGCGATAGTCATAGAAGCAATAGATGGCATAACGACAACGATGCTACAGTGGAGATCAAGGTGTCGCGCCGGTGACGATGGTGATCATGACGGTGCTTCAGAGATGGAGATCACAAGCACAAGATGATGATGGCCATATCATATCATTTATATTGATTGCATGTGATGTTTATCCTTTATGCATCTTATCTTTCTTTGATTGATGGTAGCATTTTAAGATGATCTCTCACTAATTATCAAGAAGTGTTCTCCCTGAGTATGCACCGTTGCGAAAGTTCTTCGTGCTGAGACACCACGTGATGACCGGGTGTGATAGGCTCTAAATTCAAATACAACGGGTGCAAAACAGTTGCACACGCGGAATACTCAGGTTAAACTTGACGAGCCTAGCATATACAGATATGGCCTTGGAACACGGAGACCGAAAGGTCGAACGTGAATCATATAGTAGATATGATCAACATAGTGATGTTCACCATTGAAACTACTCCATCTCACGTGATGATCGGACATGGTTTAGTTGATATGGATCACGTGATCACTTAGATGACTAGAGAGATGTCTGTCTAAGTGGGAGTTCTTAAGTAATATGATTAATTGAACTTAAATTTATCATGAACTTAGTACCTGATAGTATTTTGCTTGTCTATGTTTGTTCTAGATAGATGGCTCGTGCTGTTGTTCCGTTGAATTTTAATGTGTTCCTTGAGAAAGCTAAATTGAAAGATGATGGTAGCAACTACACGTACTGGTCCGTAACTTGAGGATTATCCTCATTGCTGCACAGAAGAATTACGTCCTGGAAGCACCGCTGGGTGCCAGGCCTGCTGCAGATGCAACTGACGATGTTAAGAACGTCTGGCAGAGTAAAGCTGATGACTACTCGATAGTTCAGTGTGCCATGCTTTACGTCTTGGAACCGGGTCTTCAACGATGTTTTGAACGTCATGGAGCATATAAGATGTTCCAGGAGTTGAAGTTAATATTTCAAGCAAATGCCCGGATTGAGAGATATGAAGTCTACAATAAGTTCTATAGTTGTAAGGTGGAGGAGAATAGTTCTATCAGTGAACACATACTCAAAATGTCTGGGTATAATAATCACTTGATTCAACTGGGAGTTAATCTTCCTGATGATAGTGTCATTGACAGAATTCTTCAATCACTGCCACCAAGCTACAAGAGCTTCGTGATGAACTATAATATGCAAGGGATGGACAAGAATATTCCCGAGCTCTTCGCAATGCTAAAGGCTGCGGAGGTAGAAATCAAGAAGGAGCATCAAGTGTTGATGGTCAATAAGACCACCAGTTTCAAGAAAAAGGGCAAAGGGAAGAAGAAGGGAACTTCAAGAAGAACAGAAAACAAGTTGCTGCTCAAGAGAAGAAACCCAAGTTTGGACCTAAGCCTGAGACTGAGTGCTTCTACTGCAAGCAGAATGGACACTGGAAGCGGAACTTCCCCAAGTATTTGGCGGATAAGAAGGATGGCAAAGTGAACAAAGGTATATGTGATATACATGTTATTGATGTGTACCTTACTAATGCTCGCAGTAGCACCTGGGTATTTGATACTAGTTCTGTTGCTAATATTTGCAACTCAAAACAGGGACTACGGATTAAGCGAAGATTTGCTAAGGACGAGGTGACGATGCGCGTGGGAAATGGTTCCAAAGTCGATGTGATCGCGGTCGGCACGCTACCTCTACATCTACCATCGGGATTAGTTTTAGACCTAAATAATTGTTATTTGGTTCTAGTGTTAAGCACGAACATTATATCTGGATCTTGTTTGATGCGAGACAATTATTCATTTAAATCAGAGAATAATGGTAGTTCTATTTATATGATTAATATCTTTTATGGTCATGCGCCCTTGAAGAGTGGTCTATTTTTATTGAATCTCGATAGTAGTGATACACATATTCATAAATGTTGAAGCCAAAAGATGCAAAGTTGATAATAATAGTGCAACTTATTTGTGGCACTGCCGTTTGGGTCATATCGGTATAAAGCGCATGAAGAAACTCCATACTGATGGACTTCTGGAATCACTTGATTATGAATCACTTGGTACTTGCGAACCGTGCCTCATGGGCAAGATGACTAAACCACCGTTCTCCTGAACTATGGAGCGAGCAACTGATTAGTTGGAAATCATACATACTGATGTATGTGGTCCAATGAATATTGAGGCTCGCGGCCGGTATCCTTATTTTCTCACCTTCACAGATGATTTGAGCAGATATGGGTATATCTACTTGATGAAACACAAGTCTGAAACATTTGAAAAGTTCAAAGAATTTCAGAGTGAAGTGGAAAATCATCGTAACAAGAAAATAAAATTTCTATGATCTGCTCGTGGAGGAGAATATTTGAGTTACGAGTTTGGTTTACATTTGAAACAATGCGGAATAGTTTCACAACTCACGCCACCCGGAACACCACAACGAAATGGTGTCCGAACGTCGTAATCGTACTTTACTAGATATGGTGTGATCTATGCTGTCTCTTACTGATTTACCGCTATCGTTTTGGGGTTATGCTTTAGAGACGGCCGCAGTCACGTTAAATAGGGCACCATCAAAATCTGTTGAGACGACGCCTTATGAACTATGGTTTGGCAAGAAACCAAAGTTTTCGTTTCTTAAAGTTTGGGGTTGCGATGCTTATGTGAAGAAACTTCAACCAGATAAGCTCGAACCCAAATCGGAGAAATGTGTCTTCATAGGATACCCAAAAGAGACTATTGGGTACACCTTCTATCACAGATCTGAGGGCAAGATTTTTGTTGCTAAATTCGGATCCTTTCTAGAGAAGGAGTTTCTCTCGAAAGAAGTGAGTGGGAGGAAAGTAGAACTTGATGAGGTAACTGTACCTGCTCCATTATTGGAAAGTAGTTCATCACAAGAACCGGTTCCTGTGACAACTACACCAATCAGTGAGGAAGCTAATGATATTATCATGAAACTTCAGATCAAGTTACTACCGAACCTCGTAGGTCTACCAGAGTAAGATCCGCACCAGAGTGGTACGGTAATCCTATTCTGGAAGTCATGTTACTTGACCATGGCGAACCTACGAACTATGAGGAAGCAATGATGAGCCCAGATTCCGCAAAATGGCTTGAGGCCATGAAATCTGAGATGGGATCCATGTATGAGAACAAAGTATGGACTTTGGTTGACTTGCTCGATGATCGGCAAGCCATCGAAAATAAATGGATCTTCAAGAAGAAGACTGACGCTGATGGTAATGTAACTATCTACAAAGCTCGACTTGTTGCGAAAGGTTTTCGACAAGTACAAGGAGTTGACTACGATGAGACTTTCTTACCCGTGGCGATGCTTAAGTCTGTCTGAATCATGTTAGCAATTGCCGCATTTTTTGATTATGAAATTTGGCAAATGGATGTCAAAACTGCATTCCTGAATGGATTTCTGGAAGAAGAGTTGTATATGATGCAACCGAAAGGTTTTGTCGAACCAAAAGGTGCTAACAAAGTGTGCAAGCTCCAGCGTTCCATTTATGGACTAGTGCAAGCATCTCGGAGTTGGAATAAACGCTTTGATAGTGTGATCAAAGCATATGGTTTTATACAGACTTTTGGAGAAGCCTGTATTTACAAGAAAGTGAGTGGGAGCTCTGTAGCATTTCTGATATTATATGTAGATGACATATTGTTAATTGGAAATGATATAGAATTTCTGGATAGCTGATACGTCTCCGCCGTATCTACTTTTTCAAACACTTTTGCCCTTGTTTTGGACTCTAACTTGTATGATTTGAATGGAACTAACCCGGACTGACGTTGTTTTCAGCAGAATTGCGATGATGTTGTTTATTGTGCAGAAAATAAAAGTTCTCGAAATGACCTGAAACTCCACGGAACATCTTAGAAAAAATAATAAAAAATCCTCGCCAAACATGAAGACCAGGGGCCCACACCCTGTCCAAGAGGGTGGCCCCCGCCTAGGGCGCGCCCCCTACCTCGTGGGCCCCCTGGTGGCCCTCCGACTCCAACTCGAACTCCATATATTGCCTTTCGGGGAGAAAAAAATCAGAGAGAAGAAATCATCGCGTTTTACGATACGGAGCTGCCGCCAAGCCCTAATCTCTCTCGGGAGGGCTAATCTGGAGTCCGTTCGGGGAGAAAAAAAATTAGAGAGAAGAAATCATCGCGTCATCATCAACCATCCTCCATCACCAATTTCATGATGCTCACCGCCGTGCGTGAGTATTTCATCGTAGGCTTGCTGGACGGTGATGGGTTGGATGAGATTTATCATGTAATCGAGTTAGTTTTGTTAGGGTTTGATCCCTAGTATCCACTATGTTCTGAGATTGATGTTGCTATGACTTTGCTATGCTTAATGCTTGTCACTAGGGCCCGAGTGCCATGATTTCATATCTGAACCTATTATGTTTTCATGAATATATGTGTGTTCTTGATCCTATCTTGCAAGTCTATAGTCACCTACTATGTGTTATGATCCGGCAACCCCGAAGTGACAATAATCGGGACGTCTCCCGGTGATGACCATAGTTTGAGGAGTTCATGTATTCACTATATGCTAATGCTTTGTTCCAGTTCTCTATTAAAAGGAGGCCTTAATATCCCTTAGTTTCCAATAGGACCCCGCTGCCATGGGAGGGTAGGACAAAAGATGTCATGCAAGTTCTTCCATAAGCACGTATGACTATATTCGGAACACATGCCTACATTACATTGATGAATTGGAGCTAGTTCTGTGTCACCCTATGTTATGACTGTTACATGACGAACCGCATCCGGCATAATTATCCATCACTAATCCGGTGCCTACGAGTTTTCCATATACTAGTTCTCGCTTATTTACTTTTCCGTTGCTACTGTTACAATCACTACAAAATACCAAAAACATTACTTTTGCTGTCTTTACTTTTGTTACCATTACCACCACTATCATATTACTTTGCTACTAAACACTTTGCTGCAGATACTTACTTTCCAGGTGTGGTTGAATTGACAACTCAGCTGCTAATACTTGAGAATATTCTTTGGCTCCCCTTGTGTCGAATCAATAAATTTGGGTTGAATACTCTACCCTCGAAAACTATTGCGATCCCCTAAACTTGTGGGTTATCAAGACCTTTTTCTGGCGCCGTTGCCGGGGAGCATAGCTCTATTCTTTGAGTCACTTGGGATTTATATCTGCTGGACACTATGAAGAACTTGAAAGACGATCGAACTACTATTTTGCCCTCAACTACGAGGGGAGGTAAGGAACTGCCATCTAGCTCTGCACTAGATTCACCTTCTGTTATAAGTAAGCTGGCGACACCTAAACCTGCTGCTGCTATTCGTTCCGATATGTCGCATGTTATTGATGATGCCACTTCTGCTATGCATGATACTTATGATGAAACTACTTCTATGCTTGATACTACTGTGGCCCTTGGTGAATTTCTAGATGAACAAATTGCTAGGTCTAGAAAAAGAGAAATTATTGAATCTGAATACGATGATGATAGTGATGATGAGAATATGCCTGCTATTCCTGAGGGTTATCTTTTTGATGCGGAATCTTCTACAGCTATTTTTGCCTGTCAGGATAGATACGAACTTAAGAGGTTGCTAGTTAAATGGAGTAAAGAATCTCTTAGAGATAGAATGAGACCCGACCCTGCTTTTGCTACTTCACCTATCTGTGTTCCTGATAAGGATTATTATGAATTTTCTGTTGATCTAGATATAATTACTTTGGTTGAATCTGATCCTTTCTATGGCTATGAATCTGAAACTATTGTGGCACATCTTACTAAGTTAAATGACATAGCCGCCCTGTTTACTAATGATGAGAGATCGCGCTACCTTTATTTACTCAAAATATTTTCTTTCTCATTAAAGGGAGATGCTAAGATATGGTTTAATTCTCTTGATCCTGGTTGTGTGCGTAGTCCCTAGGTTATGATTTATTACTTCTCTGCTAAATATTTCCCTGCTCATAAGAAACAAGCTGCTTTGAGGGAAATATACAACTTCGTGCAAATTGAAGAAGGGAGTCTCCCACAAGCTTGGGGGAGGCTTCTCAAGTTACTTAATGCTTTGCCTGATCATCCTGTCAAGAAACCTGAAATACTTGATATCTTTTATAATGGACAAACTGATGCTTCCAGAGATTACCTCGATAGTTGTGTTGGTTCTCTTTTCAGGGAAAGAACACCGGATGAAGCTGAAATTCTATTGAATAATATGTTGACAAATGAAAATAATTGGGCACCTCCCGAGCCACCTCCTGAGCCAGCTCCAAAGGCAATTACTGAGCCTATTCCTAAACCAACTCCGAAGAAGAGAGGTGTTCTATTTCTCAGTCCCGAAGATATGCAAGAGGCAAAGAAATCTATGAAAGAAAAAGGTATTAAAGCTAAAGATGTTAAGAATTTACCTCCTATTGAAGAAATACACGGTCTTAATTTACCACCTGTTGAAGAAGTATATGGTCTCAATTCCTTATTCACTTAAGAACCTCCTGATCCTGATATCCCGACACAGGTAGTAAAGGTAAATTCTCTCTCTATATATGATAAAGCTGAAGTCCCTCCTACTAAAATTGCTAGCCAGTGCTTGGATGAGTTTGATGACTTTATGTTTAAGCAAGATGACTTTAATGCTTATTTTGGTAGACAATTAAAACAGAATACCTTTATGATTAAACGCTTGGGTGATTATATGGCTAATATTAGAGGTGAACTTAAACTTATTAGCAAACATGCTTCCATGGTTACCACTCAAGTAGAACAAGTACTTAAAGCTCAGAAAGAAGTGCTTGATGAAATGAATAGTAAGAAAAATGATTATGCTATTAGAGTGGCTACTAGAACTGGTAGAATGACTCAGGAACCTTTGTATCCTGAAGGCCACCCTAAGAGAATCAAGCAAGATTCTCAGAGAAATAATATTGATGTACCTAGTTCTTCTAAAAGGAAGAAAAAGAAAAATGATAGGACTTTGCAAACTTCTAGTGAACCTATTGCTGAACCACCTGAGAATCCAAATGATATCTCTATGTATGATGCTGAAACACAATCTGGTAATGAACATGAACCTAGTGAAAATATTAATGATGATGTTCATGATGATGCTCAACCTAGTAATAATAATGATGTAGAAGTTGAACCTGCTGTTGATCTTGATAACCCACAATCAAAGAATCAACGTTATGATAAAAGAGACTTCGTCACCAGGAAACATGGTAAAGAAAGGGAACCATGGGTTCAGAAACCCATGCTTTTTCCTCCAAAACCATCCAATAAAAAGGATGATGACGATTTTGAGCGCTTTGCTGAAATGATTAGACCCATCTTTTTGCGTATGCGATTAACTGATGTGCTCAAAACAAATCCTTATGCTAAGTATATGAAGGATATCATTACTAATAAAAGATAGATACCGGAAGCTGAAATTTCCACCATGCTTGCTAATTACACTTTTAAGGGTGGAATACCAAAAAACTTGGAGATCTAGGAGTACCTACTATACCATGCTCCATTAAGAGAAATTATGTTAAAACTGCTTTATGTGATCTTGGATCCGGTGTTAGTGTTGTGCCTCTCTCTTTATATCGTAGACTTGACTTGAATAAGTTGACACCTACTGAAATATCTTTGCAAATGGCTGATAAATCAACTGCTATACCTGTTGGTATTTGTGAGGATGTGCCTGTTGTAGTTGCGAACGTTACTATTTTAACGGACTTTGTTATTCTTGATATTCCCGAGGATGATAGTATGTCTATTATTCTTGGAAGACCTTTCCTTAATACTGCAGGGGCTGTTATTGATTGCAACAAAGGCAATGTCACTTTTCACGTTAATGGCAATGACACACGGTACACTTTCCGAGGAAACAACCTCAAGTTTACAGTATCAACTCTATTGCAAAATTCCATCAATTATATTTGGAGGTTTTGAATTTCCTCTCCCTACTGTCAAGAAAAAGTATGATATTCTTATTATTGGGGATTTTCATATCCCCGTTTAGGTAACTTAGTGTTATTCGAAATTTCTCCGGCTCCGTGTTATTCGGAATGAGTTTGTTAACAAGACTTGATCAACCTTGTTAGTGGGTTCATTTTGACGATCACGAGATGGATGAAACTAGAAGCACAACCTTTTGTACCTTCTTTATATTTTCCGTTATTTAGTAGAATAAAGTAAAATAGTATTTTTTCTGTCTGTTTCCTCACTTATCCGTGCAATATAAAAATATCCCAAAAATAAAAGTCCTCGGAATGCCATGTCAATTTAATATGATTTTTTTCGGGAATATTTGAGGATTTACTGTGCAAAAATTATCATGGGGGGAGCTGCCACCTGGCCAAGAGGGTGGAGGGCGCGCCCTAACCCCCTGGGCGTGCCCCCTGCCTCGTGGGCCCACAGTGGCCCTCCTCCACTTATCCCTGCACCCATCTTCTTCCTCTTCCTCACACAAACACGAAAAACCAACTCAAGCACGAGTTCCAACCCCTGTTGCTGTGATTTTCGATCTCCTTGCTCAAAGAACCTCTCGCAAAACTGCTTGGGGAGATTGTTCCTTGGTATGTGACTCCTCCACTGGTCCAATTAGTTTTTGTTCTAGTGCTTTATTCATTGCAAATTTGTGTTGCATAGGTGACCATGTTCTTGAGCTTGCATGTCAAATTTATATGGTTCCAAGTAGTTCTAATGCTTGATTTAGGCTCTAGGCACCTGTGGGAGTTGTTCCTATCAATTTTATTGAAGTTGGTTCACTTTTATTTGAAAGTACTAAAAAATTCAGATTATTTCAGAAAATAATGAAGAGACGCTTGAGGGGCTTGTCGAGCCGAAGCTCGAAGGAAAAACAAAAGGAAGAAGAGCAGACCCAAATTTAATTTGCCTCGCACCACGGAGGTCCGGCCATGTGAATGGCCTTCCGATGACTTCTTGAGGAGAGCCGGGATTTATGAGGATTTCTATTTATTGATTGAGAATGCTGGCCTCACCGACTTCCTCCGTGATCAACGTCATCAGTATCTCTTACTCACAAATACTTTTGTGCAAAACTTCTACTTTTTCCCTAAGAAATCACCTCCAACAATAGAGTTTCATTTATATGACGTTGTTAAAGAGATGAAATTAGCTGAATTTTGCGAGGTTTGCAAAATACGCTTTGAGGGCACCTTGGATGAACCACACCATAACGAAGTAGAAGCTTTTATTAACACTATCACTGTGGGAGAAACCACGAAGGTTTGTGATGCAAGGATTACTAGCATACATTTTCCTGTTTTACGCTACTTTGCCTTATTTGCTATTCGTTGCTTGATTGGACGCGGGAACTGTGGAAACCTTAGTGTTCCTGAAATTATTATTTTGTTCCATGGTTTATACCGCAATAACTCTGTTAGTATGGGTGGAATTGTTGCTACACGGTTAAGTCTGAACCGTACTAAGGGCCACATATTTGGAGGCATTTATGCTTCACGCCTAGCTCAATATTTTGAAATACCTATTAGGCATGAGGAGAAAGAAGAAACAACACTTCCCCATGCTTATTTAGATTATAAGAGTATGCTAGCGCATGACTTTCTTGTTAAGAGTCGTGAAGGGGAGCTCAAATATAAATTATACTTTGATAAACATCACCCTGAGACTATTAACTTGCCTGCTCCCTCTTTGTTTAACTTGTCTGCAGGTCCTCATATTGTTCCGTGGGGGGCATTCACACCTATCGGAATCCTGCACCAGCCCCGGAACCGGAACCACAAGATGAGCCTCCATGACAGTCTGTTTATTCTTAGGATCCAAAGGAGGTTCCAGCAAGTGGCAGCCAGAGTCTTCTTCATCACAGTACGACCCGAGCTACACCTACGGGTATCCGCCAGGCAATCCCTGGCAATAGACCAACTTAGGCCAAAAGCCTAAGCTTGGGGGAGTACGTATTTCCCACCGACATTACATTCATGTTCACACACACTCATTGCTAGATGTCGGTGCTCATACTCTTTCACTGTAATATCCATGCTAGTTTATTTTCGTTTTCCTGCTTTTTTCTTGTGTGTTAAATAATCTTAAGAAAAAACCAAAAAAAGTAGTAGTAGTTTATCTCTTTGCGGTGGTAATTAAAATGAAAACCCAAAAAGATTTCCCGTTCTTCTTTTGCTTGTTGGGAGCTTTCCCGTGTAAATAGTTTTATTTTATTTTCGTTCTTTTGGGGGTCGAGAAGACTATATTGAAAATGCTTAGTGGCTCTTATATGCATGATTGTTTATTTAACTTAGAGCCCATATTACTTGTCTTCTCTCTTGAGTTGAATGCTTGTAGATTCCAGCTTAGTCCAATGCACGTGCACTCTTATTATTATACACATCGTTCGGCCGTGCAAGTGAAAGGCAATAATGATGATATATGATGGACTTATTGGGATAAGAAAAGCTGGTATGAACTCAACCTCTCTCGTTTTTGTAAATATGATGATTCATCGTTCCTGAGTCAGCTATTATGAAATAAACATATTTGCAATGACATTTAGAGATTATAGTTGCTTGTGCCATGCTTGATTAGCTATGAGTTATAATGGTTTACCTTGCATGCCAACATGCTATTAGAATGATTATGATGTGGTATGATGGGATGGTATCCTCCTTTAAATGAATTGAGTGACTAAACTTGGCACATGTTCACGCATGTAGTTGAATCAAATCAACATAGACTTCATGATATTTATGTTCATGGTAGATTATATCCTACTCATGCTTGTATTCGGTGTAAATTAATTTTAATGCATGTTTACGACTGTTGTTGCTCTCTTAGTTGGTCGCTTCCCAGTCTTTTGCTAGCCTTCACCTGTACTAAGCGGGAATACTGCTTGTGCATCTAAACTCCTTAAACCCCAAAGTTGTTCCATACGAGTCCACTATACCTACCTATATGCGGTATTTACCTGCCGTTCCAAGTAAATTTGTATGTTCCAAACTCTAAACCTTCAAATAAATATTCTGTTTTGCATGCTCGAATAGCTCATATATCAACTAGGGCTGCCCTTATCTTCCGTGTTAGGCGGCTTATTCTCAAGAGGAGTGGACTCCGCTCCTCATTCATGAGAAAATGGCTGGTCTTCGGGATGCCCAGTCCCATGCTTTATGCAAACTAAATCAAAATAATTGCAAACAAAACTCCCCCTGGGACCCGTTGAATGTTGGAGGCACTCGTTGTTTCGAGCAAGCCATGGATTGATGCTTGTGGAGGAGGGGGAGTATAAACTTTACCATTCTGTTTGGGAACCGCCTATAATTTGTTTAGCATGGAAGATATCGTCGTCTCTTAGTTGTTATGTTGACAATGGAAGTATGCCGCTCAAAATATAATTTATCTCTATTTCAAAACCGAGCTCTGGCACCTCTACAAATCCCTGCTTCCCTCTGCGAAGGGCCTATCTATTTACTTTTATGTTGAGTCATCATCCTTCTTATTAAAAGCACTCGCTGGAGAGCACACTGTCATTTGCATTCATTATTATTGGTTTATATTGGGTATGATTTGACTGGATCTCTTTTACCATGAATTACAATGTTTAGTCAGTCCTTGATCTTTAAAGGTGCTCTGCATTTATGTTTTGCGGTCTCAGAAAGGGCTACTGAGATACCATTTTGTTATATAATGTCATGATTATTTTGAGAAAGTGTTGTCATCTGAGTTTTGTTATTATAGCTCGCTAGCTGATTATGCTATTGATAAGAGTAATTTTGAGACCTATGCGTTATTGTGAGTAAGGTTAGTTCATAATATTTGCTGAAACTTGAACGTTGGCTTTTCATGTTACAACAACAAGAGCAAACAGAGTTTGTAAAATTTTTATTTTTCTCTTTCAGTTTGTCAACTGAATTGCTTGAGGACAAGCAAGGGTTTAAGCTTGGGGGAGTTGATACGTATCCGTCGTATCTACTTATCCAAACACCTTTGCCCTTGTTTTGGACTCTAACTTGTATGATTTGAATGGAACTAACCCGGACTGATGCTGTTTTCAGCAGAATTGCCATGATGTTGTCTTTTGTGCAGAAAATAAAAGTTCTCGGAATGACCTGAAACTCCACGGAACATCTTAGGAAAAATAATAAAAAATCCTCGCCAAAGATAAAGACCAGGGGGCCCACACCCTGCCCACGAGGTGGGGGCGCCCCCCCCCCTAGGGCGCGCCCCCTACCTCATGGGCCCCCTGGTGGCCCTCCGACGCCAACTCCAATTCCATATATTGGCTTTCGGGTAGAAAAAAATCAGAGAGAAGAAATCATCGCGTTTTACGATACGGAGCCACCGCCAAGCCCTAATCTCTCTCGGGAGGGCTGATCTGGAGTCCGTTCGGGGATCCGGCGAGGGGGATTCATCACCATCGTCATCATCAACCATCCTCCATCACCAATTTCATGATGCTCACCGCCGTGCGTGAGTAATTCCATCATAGGCTTGCTGACGGTGATGGGTTGGATGCGATTTATCATGTAATCGAGTTAGTTTTGTTAGGGTTTGATCCCTAGTATCCACTATGTTCTGAGATTGATGTTGCTATGACTTTGCTATGCTTAATGCTTGTCACTAGGGCCCAAGTGCCATGATTTCAGATCTGAACCTATTATGTTTTCATGAATATATATGTGTTCTTGATCCTATCTTGCAAGTCTATAGTCACCTACTATGTGTTATGATCCGGCAACCCCGAAGTGACAATAATCGGGACCACTCCCGGTTATGACCATAGTTTGAGGAGTTCATGTATTCACCATGTGCTAATGCTTTGTTCTGGTTCTCTATTAAAAGGAGGCCTTAATATCCCTTAGTTTCCAATAGGACCCCGCTGCCACAGGAGGGTAGGACAAAAGATGTCATGCAAGTTCTTTTCCATAAGCACGTATGACTATATTCGGAATACATGCCTACATTACATTGATGAATTGGAGCTAGTTCTGTGTCACCCTATGTTATGACTGTTACATGACAAACCGCATCCGGCATAATTATCCATCACTAATCCGGTGCCTACGAGTTTTCCATATACTGGTTCTCGCTTATTTACTTTTCCGTTGCTACTGTTACAATCACTACAAAATACCAAAAAAATTACTTTTGTTATCTTTACTTTTGTTACCGTTACCACCACTATCATATTACTTTGCTACTAAACACTTTGCTGCAGATACTAAGTTTCCAGGTGTGGTTGAATTGACAACTCAGCTGCTAATACTTGAGAATATTCTTTGGCTCCCCTTGTGTCGAATCAATAAATTTGGGTTGAATACTCTACCCTTGAAAACTGTCGCGATCCCCTATACTTGTGGGTTATCAATAGCATAAAGGGATACTTGAATAAAAGTTTTTCAATGAAAGACCTCGGTGAAGCTTCTTACACATTGGGCATCAAGATCTATAGAGATAGATCAAGATGCTTAATTGGACTTTCACAAAGCACATACCTTGATAAAGTTTTGAAAAAGTTCAAAATGGATCAGGCAAAGAAAGGGTTCTTGCCTGTATTACAAGGTGTGAAGTTGAGTCAGACTCAATGCCTGACCACAGCAGAAGATAGAGAGAAAATGGAAGATGTTCCCTATGCTTCCTCCATAGGCTCTATCATGTATGCAATGCTGTGTACCAGACCTGACATATGCTTAGCAATAAGCTTGGCAGGTTGGTACCAAAGTAATCCAGGAGTGGATCACTGGACGGCGGTCAAGAATATCCTGAAATACCTGAAAAGGACTAAGGATATGTTTCTCGTTTATGGAGGTGAAAAAGAGCTAGTCGTAAATGGTTACATCGATGCAAGCTTTGACATTGATCCGGACGATTCTAAATCGCAAACTGGATATGTGTTTTTATTAAACGGTGGAGCTGTAAGTTGGTGTAGTTCTAAACAAAGCATCATGGCGGGATCTATATGCGAAGCGGATTACATAGCTACTTCGGAAGTCGCAAATGAAGGAGTCTGGATGAAGGAGTTCATTTCCGATCTAGGTGTCATACCTAGTGCATCGGGACCAATGAAGATCTTCTGTGACAATACTGGTGCAATTGCATTGGCAAAGGAATCCATATTTCACAAGAGGACCAAGCACATCAAGAGACGCTTCAATTCCATCCGGGACCAAGTCCAGGTGGGAGACATAGAGATTTGCAAGATACATACGGATATGAATGTTGCAGACCCGTTGACTAAGCCTCTTCCACGAGCAAAACATGATCAGCACCAAGACTCCATGGGTGTTAGAATCATTACTATGTAATCTAGATTATTGACTCTAGTGCAAGTGGTAGACTGAAGGAAATATGCCCTAGAAGCAATAATAAAGTTATTATTTATTTCCTCATATCATGATAAATGTTTATTATTCATGCTAAAATTGTATTAACCGGAAATATAATACATGTGTGAATACATAGACAAACTTAACTTCACTAGTATGCCTCTACTTGACTAGCTCATTAATCAAATATGGTTATGTTTCCTAACCATAGACATGTGTTGTCATTTGATTAACAGGATTACATCATTAGGAGAATGACGTGATTGACTTGACCCATTCCGTTAGCTTAGCACTTGATCGTTTAGTATGTTGCTATTGCTTTCTTCATGACTTATACAAAGTTCCTACAACTATGAGATTATGCAAATCCCATTTACTGGAGGAACACTTTGTGTGCTACCAAACATCACACCGTAACTAGGTGATTATAAAGGAGCTCTATAGGTGTCTCCAAAGGTACATGTTGAGTTGGCGTATTTCGAGATTAGGTTTTGTCACTCTGATTGTCGAAGAGGTATCTCTGGGCCCTCTCGGTAATGCACATCATTATAAGCCTTGCAAGCAATGTAGCTAATGAGTTAGTTACGGAATGATGTATTACGTAACTAGTAAAGAGACTTGCCGGTAACGAGATTGAACTAGGTATTGGATACTGACGATCGAATCTCGGGCAAGTAACATACCGATGACAAAGGGAACAACGTATATTGTTATGCGGTTTGACCGATAAAGATCTTCGTAGAATATGTAGGAGTCAATATGAGCATCTAGGTTCCGCTATTGGTTATTGACCGAAAACAGTTCTAGGTCATGTCTACATAGTTCTTGAACCCGTAGGGTCCGCACGCTTAAGGTTTCGATGACAGTTATATTATGAGTTTACGAGTTTTGATGTACCGAAGTTTGTTCGGAGTCCTGAATGAGATTACGGACATGACGAGGAGTCTCGAAATGGTCGAGACATGAAGATTGATATATTGTAAGCCTATATTTGGATATCGGAAGTGTTCCGGGTGAAATCGGGATTTTACCGGAGTACCGGGAGGTTACCGGAACCCCACGGGAGCTTAATGGGCCTATATGGGCCTTAGTGGAAATAGAGGGCAGCAAGGGGGTGTGGGGTGCCCCCCCCCATGGCCCAAAACGAATTGGTTTAGGGCAAGGGGGGCCGGCCCCCCTCTTTCCTTCTCTCCCTCTCCCTTTCCTTCTCCTCTCCTAGTCCAACAAGGAAGAGGGGAGTCCTACTCCCAGTGGGAGTAGGACTCCCCATGGCGCGCCCCCTCCTAGGCCGGCGGCCCCCTCCCCCTTGGCTCCTTTATATACGGGGAGGGGGGCACCTCTAAGACACAACAATTGATCTGCAAGATCTCTTAGCCGTGTGCGGTGCCCCCCTCCACCATAGTCCTCGATAATATTGTAGCGGTGCTTAGGTGAAGCCCTGCGACGGTAGAACATCAAGATCGTCACCACGCCGTCGTGCTGATGGAACTCTTCCCCGACACTCTGCTGGATCGGAGTCCGGGGATCATCATCGAGCTGAACGTGTGCTAGAACTCGCAGGTGTCGTAGTTTCGGTGCTTGATCGGTCGGGTCATGAAGACATACGACTACATCAACCGCGTTGTTCTAACACTTCCTCTTTCGGTCTACGAGGGTATGTGGACAACACTCTCCCCTCACATTGCTATGCGTCACCATGATCTTGCGTGTGCGTAGGAATTTTTTTGAAATTACTACGTTCCCCAATAGTACACTCATCGCATCACATCTTCTCCTTAACTCGACCTTACGGTGTCGCATGTGCTCGATCCCACTCTACCATGGCGCAGCTCCCTCGACCCCGATGCCACCGGCGACATCCTTCACGGTGGCAATCCCCCCGTGCAAGGCTCCCTCGGCGCCGGTGTCCATATCGCGTGGAGCAGCTGCTGCTGCTCCAACTCTCGCTCACATTGCTACTCTGCTCTTCCTCTCGCTCATGCAACAGCTGTGCTCTTACTCTCGCTCGCGCTGCTGATACTGCTACATGGGTTAATGCAGCTACACGAGTTGTTGCTTTGCTCTTGTTCGCGTTGTTGCTCCGGCTGCTATCTTCTAGTGCGTTCCCTATCGAGCGGCTGCTGATTTAGATCACTGCTTCTCTGCTACTAGTGCTCAAGCGGCCTAAACTACATGTGAAGTGCTTCTCTACTACTAGTACGTTCAGTTTCAACAATTAAGTTTAGAGTCAACAGTTTTTACATCATCTGTTGGAGTTAGGTGTTTTTTGGTGATGTAAATGCTAAATCTAGCACATTTTGGTAATGTATTTTACATCATCTGTTGGAGATGCTACTAGAATCCCACTTCAGATTAATGATGTATGTCTGGTACTGCTTCAACAAGGACATCATACACCTCGCCGGAGTTGGTCCGACAACCAAACCATCCATCACAAAAGAGCAGTACCCTCGACGCCGTCTACAGACACCTCAGATCTTCTTCCACACCTCCGACAGCCACCTCCATCACAACATCTTCTGCGACCAACCCAAAGATGTTGATGTCAACACGGCTACGCCAAAGAGGTTGTACGCTAGGCACATCACTTATTACTCTACATTCATGTTGACCCCTAGGGCTATTTTGGTTAAAATGAAAAAGTAAAGGAAAAACATAGCAATAGGCCATTTTATTTTGGTACTCTACTATTCAATTATTCATGCATTTGGTTGAAATGAATGGATCAAAACAAAGTTGAAGTATTTTTTTCCTGTCGTGTCTGTTTCAAAGAAAAAACATAGAAATTTTAACATACACCTGACTTACTTCTGGAAATCCTATGCTTGAAAACAAGACTAAGTGCATTGGTGGCATAATAACATTCTGACATTACACATTTTCATGTGGTTTCACTTTAATTTGGCCATGTTTCTTTGCATTCCTGTGCTCTTCCGATTCATTTTGACAGAAATTATGTGTTTACAAATGATTTATTTTCCACGTGCATTCCTATCCTATTCTGGTGTTTTTTCTTATCCATGTGTTTTAAGAATCCTACAAGCCAAAGGAGCCCTTACAGAATTACTTCAGTTACAGATAGCTGCGAAGAAAACATTGTGTGCTTTGTCCTGCTCTTGTCGCGTCGTCGTCCACCTCACCTGAGCTGGTTCATCTACAGAAGCATCCACCATACTAGACATCACGACTCCTGACTGTCTTTGGCCACCTCAGATCTCCTTCCCTACCGCCGGCAGCCACTGCAACTGCATCACCGTCATCGACTCAGCAAATGAACCTAAGGAGTACACGGGTCCACAAAAGAGGTCGCACTCTTTTGTTTCTACTTACTTTATGCATTGCTTAATATTATCTGCTAATTTATCATCCTGTTCGCCTCTTAGACTCCTTGTGAGTCCAAATTAATGTTCAGACTTCAGTTTTAAAATGCTTGTGGGGCACATATCGAGGCAGCAATGAATAGTATATCTGTCTACTATTTGTTCATCTAGGGTATGCACTATGTGGTTCATCTTGGGTGGGAAACAAATAGTAAAGCAGCCATCATCTTCCTTTTTATTAAATTAAAGCTATCATCAGCCTGCTATCATTATTTTTGGATCTATCCACTAGTTGTCACCATCACTCTAGATTTCTGCATGCTCTCCTTACAGAATCCCACTATATTTTTTATGCATGTCAGTTATTGTACAAAGTCATGTTGAACATGTAGAGAAAAAGAGAAGAGTCTCGTGTGGCAATACAATGTCATGCAGACATCGCTCCATGGTGGGTGCAATGGAACACCCTCCCCCCTCCTCTAGATTGTAATCCATAGGAAGATAGCTATTTAGAGGTGGATTTAGAGGGGGAAATCGACCACCCCCATTTACCCCCCCTGAGGTGTCTCCTCTAACTTGGCATGATGATGTTGGTCATATCATGCATATGGTGCGTTGCATTGCTTACTTTCGACATCTTCTTAGGGTGTGTTTAGTTGCTGGAACGTACTGGAATGTCACGGGTCCGACCCATTCCCGAGCCTGGTTCTCGTGTTCAGTTGACAGATGGAGTATCACCACCTCGTTCTCGCGGGTCGAATATTCGCCCTAGATGCGGAACCGGGCGAGACCTCCAAAACGAGCGGATGACGCGGAACCGGCTTTCTCCTCGCACTCCCAGTCCTATCGCCTCTCCTCCCTGGTGCACCGCCTCCCCCTCGTCTCCCACTCCCTTGATCTACGCCACAACCGCCCCACCCCGCCCTGCACCGATTCCTTACCTCACTGCCGGCCAACTCCTCCTCTCTCGATCTGCAGCGCTGCTCCACCTTCGGTCCCTGATCTGGCATCCCAGGCTCATCCCTCGTCTCATTGTTGCGGGTTGATTCCCTAGCTTGCGACAGATGGATTTCTGGTGGCGCTCCTCAGCAGCGGCGGCTTGCGGCGGATCGATTCCCTGGCTGCCTTCGGCGGTGGCGGACGTGGAGTAGAGTAGCAGAGCCTGGGCAAGAAGTGGCTAGTAGGCAGCGGAGCAGCAGCAACAAAGAGCAGCATCGATAGAGACGAGTATAGCGGCAGTACAGGAATTGCTTGGTGCGTATGTTGGATTAATTAGTATAGCAGCAGCATCTAATTTTTCATGATTTTTGCTTGATGTGTATGTTGAATTGCTGGGTAATGATTTTTTACCTATATATGTGACTTGTTAAAAATAGTGTGAATTTAAGTTTGATATATGCTTGAGTATATTTATAAATTGTTGGTGTTGTAAATACAATTCAAATATTTCTCAGAACTTGAATACTCTGCTGCTGAAAATACAATGAGTTAATATTATTCATCTTGTTGCTGAAAATCATACCATTCCAACTCACCAACCAAACACCAGAACGGAACCGTTCCATTCTATCTAATACTCATAACCAAACATAGAAACGGAACCGACCCATTCCCGTGGAATGGAACCATGACATTCCATTCCACTTCGTTCTTGAACCAAACACACCCTTAGTTTATACATGTTATGTAATGTTACCAATTTAGTTTCTATATCATATACTCCCTTCGTTCCATAATGTAGTGCATGTAGATTTTTCCAAAATTCAAACTTTGTAAACTTTGACCAAGTTTATATAGAAAACTAATTAAAATCTATAAAATATGAAACTACATCTTATGATGAATCTAACGACATATGTTTGGCATTCTAGATGTAAATATTCTTCTTCACAAACTTGGTCAAAGTTGGTGAGGTTTGACTTTTCAAAATAAAATCTATAGCACTACATTATGGAATTCAGGGAGTATGTGAATTAGGCAATGTCATATTTTTTAGCCAGGCATAATATATGTGAAATATGCAATGCCATCCTGTTTAGTCAGGCTTCATATATTTGAATTATATCTTGCCATTCCTTTTTTATTACATTTCAATTTGTCGACGATGGTTGTACATTAAACTACTTTTCCTGTGAATTAGCCATTTGAGTGGGTGATGGAAAAATCTGGAGTGAAAACATGGTCTTTAGATCAGATAGTGCTACCTATCAAAGCAGATCTCTTGCTGAGTCCAGATAGCTCCCTAGATAGCTCCTCAAAGGAGGATTCAGAGATACATGACCAGTCCTATCCCCCCCCCCCCCGAGGTGTATGCTCTAACTTGGCAGGGTTATACTGCTCGTATCATGAATATGGTGTCTTGCATTGCATAGTTTAGACATCATATACACAATATTCAACACCATGTGCTTAGTTCAGACATCATATATGCAAATGCCATCTGCTTAGTATGTAAATTACATATGTAAATTATATCTTGACATCCTGTTTACTTAGATAACATGTATGTGATTATTTCATGCGAACCTATTTACTAAAGATATCATTTAGTTATCTCATGCCATCATGTTTGTTAGTCATCATATGTTTGAATCATTTCATGCTATCATGTTTAGATAGACATCATACATGTCAAATTATGTCATATATGTCAAATTTCTGCTAGGAAATCTACCCCATTAATGTTGATCCCTACTCCTTTACATTCTATCTTGGCTCTCATCTCGGATCCGGGGATTTGAACCACCATGGGATTACTCAGGGGTGTAGGGGTCATGCCACTTTTTAATGCAAACCTTTGGGTGACAAATGAATGCGTGGCTCCAGAATCAAACAAGACAGTTGCAGGTGCTAAGTTGATAAGGAACGTACCCAGCACAACGTCCGGGTCTTCCTGAGCTTCTTCTGCAGTGACGTGATTCACACGCCCCTTTCCATTGTTGGGCGGGTTGCGGGGAGCTTGGTTCCTTGGGGGTATTCCACGACCTTGTCCTGGGTTCTGCGCATTGGGTCATGGAGCATCGGGCTTCTTGTTGGGGCACACCCTTGAGATGTGTCTTGACTGACCACATCCAAAGCAAGTGACTTGGTTTGGGTTGTTTGTCTTGTTGCCACCAATGTTATTGGGGTTGTTGTAAGCTGGCCTGGGGTTGGAGTACTGCTGAGGCAGATAGTTGGTGCGAGGCGCAGGAGCTCTTGGCTGCTGATAGGTTGGCCTGACCGGGGCTAGCTGCCACAGGCGAGGCTTCTGGTTACTGGAACTTCCCTTGCTGATCATCTTGCGCTTGCGAGTGTCTTCCAGAGCACGCCACTTGTCTTCAAGCATGAGTGCTTTGTTCACCAGGTCAAGAAAGGTTGGGCAGCCACACACGACAAGTGAGTACTGCAGAGTCTGATTGAGGCCTTCCATGAAACGCTCCCTTTTTACAGCATCAATGTTGAAATCTTCAGGGGCATACATTGACAGAACACTGACCTTCTGCATGTACTCCTTGACAGTGCCACTTCCTTGCTTCAGGGCTCGAAACTCACGCTTCTTGATGGCCATGATCCCGGAAGGAATATGGGCCTTGCGGAACTCTTCCTTGAAGTCATTCCAAGTGATGGCTTACCCAGTATGCATGACCTTGAATCCATCCCACCAAGCTCTAGCAGTTCACCCGAGACAGTGGGCAGCATATGCCACCCTCTCACGGTCTTCAGTGCAGCCGACTAGTTTCAACAGATCCTCAATGGTGCGGACCTAGTCGTCTGCATCCAGGGGTTCAGCATTCTCTATGAAGGTGGGTGGTGCATGCTTCTTGAACTCAGCCAACGTGGAACGTCCATTGTCGTTCCCTGCCAGCTGGCGGTTGTTGGAGACAGTTTGAGAAATCATCTGGAGGGCTGCAGTGTTGGCTTGGCGTTCCTCCCGGAAGGCTTGGAGAAGCTGAGCCATGTCCATGTTCAGAGGTGGAGGTGGTCGTCGAGTTTGTACATGGGTTTGGTCCTGGCTGGCTCCTCCTTGGGTGGATCCTCCGGCTACTTGCTGCTGGGTAGAGTTACCAGTACGGGTTACAACTAGCATCCTGTTGGAGCGGTCAAGGTCTCATAAGTGGGGAAGGATGAAGGGAAAGCAAGATAGATTGGGTGCCTAGTAAGGGGGTTGGTATGACACAAGTTGTTTTTATGCAAGGGCCAAACACATTTATTAAGAAACCCAAATAGGTGATGTAGTCGTTTACATGTTCCCGAAGAAGAGTACGACTTCCATCAAACACATCCAAAATCAAACACAACACTACATGGTTTCATTTGAACCATTACATGGACTCGACTTCGCATAGGGGATACACGACCTATCCTACCTGAGGGGTTACGGACTAGCACACCCTAGTCTAGAGTGGTGCCTATGTGGTGGAATGCTCGATCGTGTACTCTGGCTCTTCTGGGTCTTCCTCCTTGTCGTCATCAGTCTGACTTCATCGCTTGAAGGAGTGGGTGAGTGGAGGAGCTCAACACAGTGTTGCTTTGCTGGTGGTGTGATGAAGAGCTTGTGGTAGTCCCTTGCCGTCATACAGCATTGCTGGGGAGCACCTTCCTTCTTGATCCCATCTATCTTCCATTGCATTTGGCGAAGAAGTGCCTTGTGTTGGGGAATGTTGCAGAAAATAAAAAATTTCTATGCTTCACCAAGATCAAACTATGGAGTCATCTAGCAATGAGATAGAGGAGTGCATCTACATACTCTTGTAGATCGCGCGGAAGCGTTCAAGAGAGCGGGGTTGAGGGAGTCGTACTCGTCGTGATCCACGAGAGGGAGAGATGTAAAAACGATGGCGTGGTGGTGGAAGTAGCGGCGATCTCGGCAGGACTTCGCCAAGCTCTACGAGAGGGAGAGGTGTTGTAGAGGGAGAGGGAGGCGCCAAAGACTTGGGTGCGGCTGCCCTCCCTCCCCACTCTTTATATAGGGGCCAGGGGGGGCGCCGGCCCCCTAGAGATTGGATCTCAAGGGGGGGCGGTGGCCAAGGGGGGTGGCTTGCCCCCCCAAGCCAAGTGGGGCACCCCCACCACTAGGGTTTCCAACCCTAGGCGCAGGGGGGGCCAAGGGAGCGCACCAGCCCACCATGGGCCGGTTCCTTCTCCACTTCAGCCCATGGGGCCCTCCAGGATAGGTGGCCCCACCCGGTGGACCCCCGGGACCATTCCGGCGGTCCCGGTACAATACCGGTGACCCCCGGAACTTTCCCGATGGCCGAAACTGGACTTCCTATATATAATTCTTCACCTCCGGACCATTCCGGAACTCCTCGTGACGTCCGTGATCTCATCCGAGACTCCGAACAACTTTCGGGTTACCGCATACTAGTATCTCTACAACCCTAGCGTCACCAAACCTTAAGTGTGTAGACCCTACGGGTTCGGGAGACATGCAGACATGACTGAGACGACTCTCCGGCCAATAACCAACAGCAGGATCTGGATACGCATGTTGGCTCCCACATGTTCCATGATGATCTAATCGAATGAACCACGATGTCGAGGATTCAATTAATCCCGTATACAATTCCCTTTGTCAATCGGTATGTTACTTGCCCGAGATTTGATCGTCGGTATCCTAATACCTCGTTCAATCTCATTACCGGCAAGTCACTTTACTCGTACCGTAATACATGATCCCGTGACAAACCACTTAGTCACTTTGAGTTCATTATGATGATGCATTTGCAAGTGGGCCCAGAGATACCTCTCCGTCATACGGAGTGACAAATCGCAGTCTCGATCCGTGTCAACCCAACAGGCACTTTCGGAGATACCTGTAGTATACCTTTATAGTCACCCAGTTACGTTGTGACGTTTGGTACACCCAAAGCACTCCTACGGCATCCGGGATTTACACGATCTCATGGTCTAAGGAAATGATACTTGACATTGGAAAAGCTCTAGCAAACGAACTACATGATCCTATGCTATGCTTAAGATTGGGTCTTGTCCATCACATCATTCTCCCAATGATGTGATCCTGTTATCAATGACATCTAATGTCCATGGTCAGGAAACTGTGACCATCTATTGATCAACGAGCTAGTCAACTAGAGGCTCACTAGGGACATGTTGTGGTCTATGTATTCACACATGTATTATGATTTCCGAATAACACAATTATAGCATGAATAAAAGACAATTATCATGAACGAGGAAATATAATAATAACCATCTTATTATTGCCTCTAGGTCATATTTCCAACAGTCTCCCACTTGCTCTAGAGTCAATAATCTAGTTACATTGTGATGAATCGAACACCCATAGAGTTCTGGTGTTGATCATGTTTGGCTCGCGGAAGAGGTTTAGTCAACGGATCGGTGACATTCAGATCCGTATGCACTTTTCAAATATCTATGTCTCCATCTTGAACATTTTCACAAATGGAGTTGAAGCCACGCTTGATGTGCCTGGTCTTCTTGTGAAACCTGGGCTCCTTGGCAAGGGCAATAGCTCCAGTGTTGTCACAGAAGAGTGTGATCGGCCCCGACACATTGGGTATGACTCCTAGGTCGGTGATGAACTCCTTCACCCATATTGCTTCATGCGCTACCTCCGAGGCTGCCATGTACTCCGCTTCACATGTAGTTCCCGCCACGACGCTTTGCTTGCAACTGCACTAGCTTACTGCCCCACCATTTAAAATATACACATATCCGGTTTGTGACTTAGAGTCATCCAGATCTGTGTCGAAGCTAGCGTCGACGTAACCCTTTACGATGAGCTCTTCGTCACCTCCATATATGAGAAACATATCCTTAGTCCTTTTCAGGTACTTTAGGATATTCTTGACCGCTGTCTAGTGTACCATGCTGGGATTACTTTGGTACCTTCCTACCAAATCACGGCAAGGTTTACATCAGGTCTGGTACACAGCATGGCATACATGATAGACCCTATGGCTGAGGCATAGGGGACGACACTCATCTCTTCTCTATCTTCTGCCGTGGTTGGACATTGAGCCGAGCTCAATTTCACAACTTGCAACACAGGCAAGAACCCCTTCTTGGACTGATCCATATTGAACTTCTTCAATATCTTATCAAGGTATGTGCTTTGTGAAAGACCTATGAGGCGTCTCGATCTATCTCTATAGATCTTGATGCCTAATATGTAAGTAGCTTCTCCAAGGTCCTTCATTGAAAAACACTTATTCAAGTAGGCATTAATGTTGTCCAAAGGTTCTATATCATTTCCCATCGAAAGTATGTCATCCACATATAATATGAGAAATGCTACAGAGCTCCCACTCACTTTCTTGTAAACGCAGGCTTCTCCATAAGTCTCCATAAACCCAAACGCTTTGATCATTTCATTAAAGCGAATGTTCCAACTCCGAGATGCTTGCACCATCCCATAGATGGAGCGCTGGAGCTTTCATACCTTCTTAGCATTCTTAGGATCGACAAAACCTTCCGGCTGCATCATATACAATTCTTCCTTAAGACGGCCGTCAAGGAATGCCGTTTTGACGTCCATTTGCCATATCTCATAATCATAGTATGCGGCAATTGATAATATGATTCGGACGGACTTCAGCTTCGCTACGGGAGAGAAAGTCTCATCATAGTCAACCCCTTGAACTTGTCGATAACCCTTAGCGACAAGTCGAGCTTTATAGATGGTAACATTACCATCCGCGTCCGTCTTCTTCTTAAAGATCCATTTGTTTTCTATCGCTCGCCGATCATTGGGCAAGTCTATCAAAGTCCATACTTTGTTTTCATACATGGATCCTATCTCGGATTGCATGGCTTCAAGCCATTTGTTGGAATCTGGGCCCGCCATTGCTTCTTCATAGTTCAAAGGTTCACCGCTGTCTAACATCATGATTTCTAGGACAGGGTTGCCATACCACTCTGGTGTGGAACGTGTCCTCGTGGACCTACGAAGTTCAGTAGTAACTTGATCCGAAGTACCTTGATCATCATCATTAGTTTCCTCTCTAGTCAGTACAGGCACCACAGGAACATCTTCCTGAGCTGCGCTACTTTCCGGTTCAAGAGGTAGTACTTCATCAAGTTCCACTTTCCTCCCACTTACTTCTTTCGAGAGAAACTCTTTCTCCAGAAAGGACCCGTTCTTGGCAACAAAGATCTTACCTTCGGATCTGACATAGAAGGTATACCCAATGGTTTCCTTAGGGTATCCTATGAAGACGCATTTTTCCGACTTGGGTTCGAGTTTTTCAGGTTGAAGTTTCTTGACATAAGCATCGCATCCCCAAACTTTTAGAAACGACAGCTTAGGTTTCTTCCCAAACCATAATTCATACGGTGTCGTCTCAATGGATTTAGACGGTTCCCTATTTAAAGTGAATGTAGTTGTCTCTAGAGCGTATCCCCAAAATGATAGCGGTAAATCGGGGAGTGACACGATAGATCGCACCATATCCAATAGAGTGTGATCATGATGTTCGGACACACCGTTATGATGGGATGTTCCAGGCAGCGTGAGTTGTGAAACGATTCCACATTTCCTTAAGTGCGTACCAAATTCGTGACTTAAATATTCTCCCCCACGATCTGATCATAAGAACTTTATCTATCGGTCACGTTGATTCTCTACCTCATTCTAAAATTCTTTGAACTTCTCAAAGGTCTCAGACTTGTGTTTCATCAAGTAGACATACCCATATCTACTCAAGTCGTCAGTGAGAGTGAGAACATAACAATATCATCCACGAGCCTCAACGCTCATTGGACCGCACACATCAGTATGTATGATTTCCAATAAGTTGGTTGCTTGCTCCATTATTCCGGAGAACAGAGTCTTGGTCATTTTTCCCATAAGGCATGGTTCGCACGTGTCAAATGATTCATAATCAAGAGACTCCAAAAGTCCATCAACATGGAGCTTCTTCATGCGTTTGACACCAATGTGACCAAGGCGGTAGTGCCACAAGTATGTGGGACTATCGTTATCAACTTTACATCTTTTGGTATCCACACTATGAATATGTGTAACATCACATTCGAGATTCATGAAGAATAAACCATTGACCAGCTGGGCATGACCATAAAACTTATCTCTCATATAAATAGAACAACCATTACTCTCGGATTTAAATGAGTAGCCATCTCGCATTAAACGAGATCCAGATACAATGTTCATGCTCAAAGCTGGCACTAAATAACAATTATCGAGGTTTAAACTAATCCCGTAGGTAAATGTAGAGGTAGCGTGCCGACGGCGATCACATCGACCTTGGAACCATTCCGACGCGCATCGTCACCTCGTCCTTCGCCAGTCTCCGCTTATTCCGTAGCTCCTGCTTTGAGTTACAAATATGAGCAACCGCACCAGTATCAAATACCCAGGAGATACTACGAGTACTGGTAAGGTACACATCAATTACATGTATATCACATATACCTTTGGTGTTGCCAGCCTTCTTGTCCGCTAAGTATTTGGGGCAGTTCCGCCTCTAATGTCCCTTTCCCTTGCAATAAAAGCACTCAGTCTCAGGTTTGGGTCCATTCTTTGGCTTCTTCCCGGCAACTGGCTTACCGGGCGCGGCAACTCCCTTGTCGTCTTTCTTGAAGTTCTTCTTACCCTTGCCTTTATTGAAACTAGTGGTTTTATTGACCATCAACACTTGATGTTCCTTTTTGATTTCCACCTCTGCTGATTTCAGCATTGAAAATACTTCAGGAATAGTTTTCACCATCCCCTGCATATTGTAGTTCGTCAAAAAGCTCTTGTAGCTAGGTGGGAGTGACTGAAGGATTCTGTCAATGACCGCCTCGTCCGGGAGGTTAATCTCCAGCTGGGACAAGCGGTTGTGTAGCCTAGACATTTTGAGTATGTGCTCACTGACAGAACTATTTTCCTCCATCTTACAACTGTAGGACTTGTCGGAGACTTCATATCTCTCGACCCGGGCATGAGCTTGGAAAACCATTTTGAGCTCTTTGAACATCTCATATGCTCCATGTTGCTCAAAACGCTTTTGGAGCCCCGGTTCTAAGCTGTAAAGCATGCCGCACTGAACGAGGGAGTAATCATCAGCACGTGACTGCCAAGCGTTCATAACATCTTGGTTCTCTGGGATGGGTGCTTCACCTAGCAGTCCTTCTAGGACATATGCTTTCTTGGTAGCTATGAGGATGATCCTCAGGTTCCGAACCCAGTCCGAATAGTTGCTGCCATCATCTTTCAGCTTGGTTTTCTCTAGGAACGCGTTGAAGTTGAGGTTGACATGAGCGTTGGCCATTTGATCTACGAGACATTTTGCAAAGGTTTTTAGACTAAGTTCATGATAATTAAGTTCATCTAATCAAATTATTTAATGAACTCCCACTCAGATTAGACATCCCACTAGTCATCTAAGTGATACATGATCCGACTCAACTAGACTGTGTCCGATCATCACGTGAAACGGACTAGTCATCATCGGTGAACATCTCCATGTTGATCATATCATCCATACGACTCATGTTCGACCTTTCAGTCTCTTGTGTTCCGAGCCCATGTATGTACATGCTAGGCTTGTCAAGTCAACCTAAGTGTTTTGCATGTGTAAATCTGTCTTACACCCGTTGTATGTGAACGTTAGAATCTATCACACCGATCATCACGTGGTGCTTCGAAACAACGAACTTTCGCAACGGCGCACAGTTAGGGGGAACACTTTCTTGAAATTATTATAAGGGGTCATCTTATTTACTACCGTCATACTAAGCAAATAAGAAGCAAAACATGATAAACATCACATGCAATCAAATAGTGACATGATATGGCCAATATCATATTGCTCCTTTGATCTCCATCTTCGGGGCGCCATGATCATCTTCATCACCAGCATGACACCATGATCTCCATCATCATGTCTTCATGAAGTTGTTACACCAATGATTACTTCTACTTCTATGGCTAATGTGTTTAGCAATAAAATAAAGTAATTTACATGGCATTATTCAATGACACACAGGTCATACAAAAAATAAAGACAACTCCTATGGCTCCTGCCGGTTGTCATACTCATCGAGATGCAAGTCGTGATTCATATTACAAGAACATGATCAATCTCATACATCACATATATCTCATTCATCACATCCTTTTGGCCATATCACATCAAAAGGCATATGCCGCAAAAACAAGTTAGACGTCCTCTAATTGTTGTTGCATGTTTTTACGTGGCTTGTATAGGTTTCTAGCAAGAACGTTTCTTACCTACGTAAAATCACAACGTGATATGCCAATTTCTATTTACCCTTCATAAGGACCCTTTTCAACGAATCCTCTCCAACTAAAGTGGGAGAGACAGACACCCGCTAGCCACCTTATGCAACTAGTGCATGTCAGTCGGTGGAACCTGTCTCACATAAGCATACGTGTAAGGTCGGTCCGGGCCGCTTCATCCCACGATGCCGCCGAAGCAAGATAAGACTAGTAGTGGCAAGAAAATTGACAACATCTATGCCCACAACAAGTACTGTTCTACTCGTGCATAGAAACTACGCATAGACCTAGCTCATGATGCCACTGTTGGGGAACGTTGCAAAAAATAAAAAAATTCTACGCTTCACCAAGATCAATCTATGGAGTCATCTAGCAACGAGATAGAGGAGTGCATATACATACCCTTGTAGATCGCGCGGAAGCGTTCAAGAGAACGGGGTTGAGGGAGTCGTACTCGTTGTGATCCAAATCACCGATGATCCTAGTGCCGAACGGACGGCACCTCTGCGTTCAGCACACGTACGGTTGGGGAAGACGTCTCCTCCTTCTTGATCCAGCAAGGGGAAGGGAGAGGTTGATGGAGATCCAGCAGCACGACGGCGTGGTGGTGTAAGTAGTGGCGATCTCGGCAGGGCTTCGACAAGCTCTATGAGAGGGAGAGGTGTTGCAGAGGGAGAGGGAGGCGCCAGAGACTTGGGTGCGACTGCCCTCCCTCCCCCCTCTTTATATAGGGGCCAGGGGGGCGCCGGCCCCCTAGAGATTGGATCTCAAGGGGGGGCGGTGGCCAAGGGGGGTGGCTTGCCCCCCAAGCCAAGTGGGGCGCCCCCACCCCTAGGGTTTCCAACCCTAGGCGCTGGGGGGGGGGGAAGGGGGGCGCACCATCCCACCAGGGGCTAGTTCCTTCCCCACTTCAGCCCATGGGGCCCTCCGGGATAGGTGGCCCCACCCGGTGGACCCCCGGGACCCTTCTGGTGGTCCCGGTACAATACCGGTGACCCCCGAAACTTTCCCGATGGCCGAAACTGAACTTCCTATATATAATTCTTCACCTCCGAACCATTCCGAAAATCCTCGTGATGTCCGGGATCTCATCCGGGACTCCGAACAACTTCCAGTTTACCACATACTAGTATCTCTACAACCCTAGCGTCACCGAACCATAAGTGTGTAGACCCTACGGGTTTGGGAGACATGCAGACATGACCGAGACGACTCTCCAGCCAATAACCAACAGCGCATCTGGATACCCATGTTGGCTCCCACATGTTCCACGATGATCTAATCGAATGAACCACGATGTCGAGGATTCAAGTAATCCCGTATACAATTCCCTTTGTCAATCGGTACATTACTTGCCCGAGATTCGATCGTCGGTATCCTAATACCTTGTTCAATCTCCTTACCGGCAAGTCACTTTACTCGTACCGTAATGCATGATCCTGTGACCAACCACTTAGTCACTTTGAGCTCATTATGATGATGCATTACCGAGTGGGCCCACAGATACCTCTCCGTCATACGGAGTGACAAATCCCAGTCTCGATCCATGTCAACCCAACAAACACTTTCGGAGATACCTGTAGTATACCTTTATAGTCACCCAGTTACGTTGTGACAGTTGGTACACCCAAAGCACTCCTACGGCATCCGGGAGTTACACGATCTCATGGTCAAAGGAAATGATACTTGACATTGGAAAAGCTCTAGCAAACGAACTACACGATCTTGTGCTATGCTTAGGATTGGGTCTTGTCCATCACATCATTCTCCCAATGATGTGATCCCATTATCAATGACATCCAATGTCCATGGTCAGGAAACTATGACCATCTATTGATAAACGAGCTAGTCAACTAGAGCCTCACTAGGGACTTGTTGTGGTCTATGTATTCACACATGTATTACGATTTCCGAATAACACAATTATAGCATGAATAAAAGACAATTATCATGAATGAGGAAATATAATAATAACCATTTTATTGTTACCTCTAGGGCATATTTCCAACACCTTGGTCTCGTGGAGTTCCTTTCGGAGCTCTATTAACTTAGAGGCCAAGTGTTGTGCCAAGCTGTCGGCACAAAGGCTGGAGTAGGTTTGGCATTGGAGTGGAAGTCCTTCCTCGAGTGGTGGAGTTGGTGCACTGCTCTCATCTTCACCCTCCTTCTGATAAGGCAAGAAGCGGGTTGCCAACTCGTTTGCCATCTCTGGAAGAAGGTCTTGGAGACGTGTTAGTGACTTGAGTGTTGCAGTCTCGACTACGAGGACCGGTGTTGCCATCTGTGGCCCCTCAAAGAACCAACTTGTTGGGGGATCATTAGCCTTCACAATGACTTCCACATGGTATTCCGACTTGGTTTCATTAATCCAATGCTCATGGTGGTGAAAATGGGGGCTCGGTGAAACTGGCACTTCCGGAGGCTATCCTCGAGAAGCACAGGGAATCCAGTGGTCAGGAAGTCTTCAGCTACGGCAGCCATCTACAAAGGTTGAATAGGAGAGGTCAATAAGGGAAATATATCTCGGGTTTGGTAAGCTTCAGGGAAGAAGAGAAGTTGAGATGGTTTATGAAAATGGTCTCAAGCTAACTAACATCCATGCTAACTAAGGCTTCCTACAGTCGGGATGGCTCTGATACCAACTCTGTGGGGACCCCGACAGATAAGTCGAGATCACCGAATGCACGTGTATAGTGATCCCAAATATCAGTGCTCAGTGAACACACAGAAGTTCAATAACAATAGTCTTACATCCATACATACCGTCTTACACAAATTATGACCATTATGGTCAAGTCTTACATTGATAAAGCCTTAAGGGCTAAACATCAAATGGAACATAAGCAGCGGAAATCTTCGTCTATAAGTAGAACCTATGCCATCTGCTTTAACCTTGCAGTCATTCTGACTGGGAAGCGTCCTAGTTCACATGTTCATCACCAAAGAACTCTTCCTCGAACTCCTGCTCTTCCATGCCTGGCCAATTAAATAACCAGTGGCAAGCCAATGAGTACTTTGAATGTACTCGCAAGCAACCCATGATTTGGTTCAAAGTAACAATTCTTGTACAACAAGTAAGCAACCAAGCTTCAAGCTAGTTGAGATGTCCTATCAACTTGTGAGACATGCATCAATGAACATGGGTAACCTTGAGAACAGGTTACAGATATCATCATAAATAGAGTTTGAATCAATGCCATTTCATTTAACATGTCACGTCACCACCTTGACACAAATAGTTCTCTTCCACACACACATGCACTGAGATTGTAAAATTTCTAGACATAGTTTAAGTAGCACCACCCAACTATCCATGACCGTGGACATGTCTATCCGAATAGTTTGACACTCTACAGAGGTTGCGCACTTTACTCACAAGATCTGGGACGCTTTCGTGTCATCCACGATTCCGTAGTACCTCAAGTACTTGGGGGAAGCACCCGATCATTACCTTTCCCTAGACGACACTAACATAGGGTCCACTCGTTGATACACGACCCTCGTGTATAAGCAAAAAATCGTGGAACTCTACCCTTATTACATTATCATGCATACATGTGGGACAAACGGTGTGTCCGGTGCCCTGTGAAAACAGTCATAGCCGCCCATCCAAGCATCGAGGCTAATCCGGAAAAGATTAAGGCAATCACATCCTTGGCTAAACCGACATGTATCAATGATGTTCAGCGTCTCGCAGGCCGGATTGCAGCCCTCAGCCGGTTTATCAGTCGTCTGGGTGAGAAGGCCATCCCCTTGTACCAGATGCTGAAGGAGACGGACCATTTCGTCTGGAGTGAAGCGGCCAATGCAGCCTTTGAGGAGTTAAAACGACAGTTGGTTGAACCGCCAGTTCTTGCAGCCCCAGTTTCCCATGAGCCTTTACTATTATATGTGGCTGCTAATGCCCGAGCGGTTAGTGTGGCTATTGTTGTAGAGCGTAAAGAGGCTGGGAAGGAATATCCGGTTCAACGGCCGGTATACTACATCAGTGAAGTTCTAATCGAGTCAAAGCAACGCTATCCGCATTGGCAGAAGTTGGTGTATGGGGTTTTTATGGCCAGTCGAAAACTCAAGCAATATTTTCAAGGTCACCCCATCACAATGGTTAGTTCTGCTCCCTTGGGCGATATCATCCAAAAAAGAGAAGCAACTGGCCGGGTTGCAAAGTGGGCAATTGAGCTTGGTCCACATGGTTTGAAATATGTGCCTCGCACAGCCATCAAGTCTCAGGCTCTTTTAAACTTTACCAATGACTGGACCGAGTTACAAGAACCGGAAGAGAAGCCGGATAATACGTACTGGACTATTTATTTCGATGGATCAAGGCAGTTGGAAGGCTCGGGGGATGGAGTTGTCCTTACTTCCCCCCGAGGTGATAAAATTTGCTATGTCCTCTGCTTGATGTTTCCTTGTACTAACAATGCAGCTGAGTATGAAGCTCTACTTCATGGTCTCCGTGTGGCTAAAGAGATGAACTTAACTCGAGTTTGTTGTTTCGGAGATTCTGATCTGGTGGCTCAGCAAGTTTCTCGTACTTGGGATTCTAAGGATCCACTCATGATGGCTTACAGGTGTGAGGTAGATATTGTGGCGGGTCACTTCAAAGGTTACCAGGTTGAGCATATTGATCGGCGCAAAAACGAAGCGGCAGATGCTTTGAGCCGACTTGGATCTCAGCATAAACCGGTACCTCCTAACACCTTTTTAGATATCTTGCATAACCCGTCTGTTAAATTGCCAACAAAAGAGGATCTGGCTGTTCCTGATCCAGAGGCGCAGCTGGTGGCCGCTTTACACGTCGTGCCAGATTGGACGGTTCCATATCTGGCATATATGAGCCGGGGTGAGTTACAAAATGATCAAGTCCTGGCCCGACAGATAGTCCGGCGCTCTAAGTCCATGGTTATTCACAATAGCGAGTTACACCGCTGTAGCATTTCAGGCATATTTCAGCGTTGTGTTTCTCCGGAAGAAGGCCAAGCGATCCTACGGGAAATTCATGAGGGGGATTGTGGTCATCATGCCGGTTGAAAGTCCCTGGATGCAAAAGCTTTTCGTCACGGGTTTTACTGGTTGACAGCTCATGCTGATGCGGAGGATCTGGTAAAGCGATGTGATGCTTGTCAAAAAATTTCACGCAGAGCTCATGTTCCGGCTCAGGAGCTACGGATGATTCCCATCACTTGGCCTTTTGCTACTTGGGGGCTTGAAATGGTGGGACCCTTTAAACGTTCCCGGGACAAGAAGACCCACCTGTTGGTGGCAGTTGATAAATTCACCAAGTGGGTTGAAGCGGAGCCTGTTAGCAACTGTGATGCAGTTACGGCGGTTCAATTTCTCAAAAAGATTATTTTCCGTTTTGGGTACCCACATAGCATTATCATGGATAATGGTACTAACCTCTCCAAAGGTGACATGGAGGATTTCTGTCAGAGAGAGCACATCCGGCTTGACCTAGCATCTGTGGCGCAACCTCAATCCAACGGTCAAGCAGAGCGAGCTAATCAAGAAATCTTAAAGGGTCTTAAACGCCGGCTCATGATTCCCTTGAAGCGGACGCCGGGTTGTTGGGTGGAAGAATTACCTTCTGTGTTGTGGAGCATCAACACCACCCCCAATCGATCAACAGGATACACGCCTTTCTTTATGGTCTACGGGGCAGAGGCGGTTCTCCCAAGTGATATACGTCATGATTCGCCCCGGGTTGCTAATTACGTTAAAGCGGACAACAAGCAAGCCCGCCAAGAGGCACTGGATTTGCTAGATGAGAAGCGGGATATGGCTTTGGCACGCTCGGCGGTTTATCAACAAGACCTGCGGCGTTATCACAGCCGCCGGGTTAGGACAAGAGCATTTCAAGAAGGTGACTTGGTGCTCCGTCTTATCCAGGATCACACCAGCATACACAAATTATCCCCGCCTTGGGAAGGACCCTTTGTGGTCAGCAAAAATCTGCACAACGGATCATACTACCTCATTGATGTTCGAGATGACTCACGCAAATCCGAGGAGGAGACCCGGCGGCCCTGGAACATAGCTCTCCTCCGGCCTTACTACACTTGAGCCACATGCTCTTTTTTATGTACGTATTTTGACAATGTATATATTATCATCAATAAATAAATCAGCATCCTTGCTTTAAAGTGGGGCCTCTGCTGTTTTTTCTCAAATATTCTTTGAGCTACATGGGGGTTTCAGCTGACAGAGCAGAGTATTACCCGTTAAACCGGCTATCACGCCACACAGCTTGGGAGCTTCACACCCAAAGGGCTGAAGAGAGTTTCGATGCTATGCACAACTCAAACATAGGCACCTAATGAGCACAGCTCATCACGTTACTTGGGGGCTCCTTGGTCCAATACCAAGAAGTCTGAATGGACCCTTGTAGTTGGGTATCGACCCACGGCTTGGAAGCCTGGTACATTTACCTAGAACCCTGGGTTAACCTGCCTTCATCAAGTAAGACACTCCTATCCAGGTCATCCTGGCACGGCCCTCCAAACGTTTGACAGTTACTCTCCTTGAGACCCTGCACTTGTCAATGTTAAAATGGTGATTGGTTAGTTGGAGGTCCATCTTAAAAGGCTTTGTTAAATGGTTCAACTCAGTGGCCTGGCAGCCCACAAAAAGCCTCGCATTTGGGCCTGGCAGCCCCCAAAAAGCCTCGACTACACGGTTTTCATTTGAGTTTTGGCTGCATTTTATGTTAAACCGATTTTTTTCTTGGCTTGATCAGTCATCTTCTTTGCCCAGTATTCCTTAAATCGGCTTGGTTTGCAACTACACGTTGACAGACCTTCATTTTAAACCGGAGTTTCTTAACCCGGCTTGGCGTTGACTTCCTGTCAACAGCCCGGATCATCCGGCGTGAATCATCACCCGGTATGACTTAATCTACGACATCAGAAAATGATGGAGATACAAATAATTCAGATTTGGGTTTTTTCACCCTTATCGCAAATCAAGTAGGCCAACCAACTAACCTGGGATCTTATATTACCGGTATATATAATTTCATATTTTTATGATAGGATGATTTCAAGGTCGGTCATTACTACTTCATGATATCGTTGAGGGTCTTTTACATTGCCGGTATACTCATGCATCAATCCGAGGCGGCGGCTCAAAGGCAGAATGCCACAAGAAACCCAGCAGCGGACAAGATCAATGCTAGTTAAACCGTTGGCCATCAGAGCCCGGAGTTTGGCGAGTTGAGGAGCAAAATTCTTCCATTCTGCGGCGGTTAAACATGGAGGCAGTGGATGGCCATTGCTAAGCCGATGAGGGCGGTAGCCCGGCAAGGGATTTTCTCCATCAGGAGCTATGTTTCGGCAGTAAAACCAGGTCTGGTTCCAATCTTTAGGATGGCTATGATGTTTGGCATGAGGGAAATCAACTTCTTTCCTTTTTTGAATTGATACGCCACCAAGCTCTGTGTTGGGGCCATCTGAGAATTCTGTGTGGCGGGTTAGATGAAAGGAATCCCGAAATAACTCCACGGTTGGCTCTTCTTGAAGATAGACTTCGCAGAATACTTGAAAGTTGCATATATTTGACACGGAGTTCGGACCAATATCTTGCGGATGGAGTTGGAAGCTTGCGAGGAGATCCCGGAAATTTTTTGATCCGGGGCGGACTGAATCCCCGGTCTAAGTGTTGCATAAAAACAATCACCTCTCCTTCTTGAGGTTCAGGTGGACATTCCGATTTCGGAACTTGCCCGTGGAGAGCCCTCTTTGAGGCTAAGGCACCAGTGGTGACATAACCATTGATCTGTGTCTCTGTAATCCGGGATGGAACCCAATTGCAAGCAGAAAGTTGCTTCGACATTCCGGAAAGAGAAACTGAAAATAAAAGTGCCGGTTTAAGGTGTCTAATTTAGTGTTAAACCGGAGAAGAATATTGTGCAAGTTCAGTTGGCGGTTTAAGAGAGGGCTAATGCTATATGGCGGATTGACTATTAAGGGGTTAAACCGCCTGTAGGTAGAATGGCCAGAATTCGACATTTCTGCTAAGTATTGACAGAAACAAGTTTCGCACAATGGACAAATTTATTTGGATCTAGCAAACATCCGTAAAACAGTTTTTATCTGTGAAGCTCTAAAAGGTGCTAAATAGAGCAGGGAAGACCATGCACTCTATAGAGGTAAAAGAACGATCTGCTAGCATTAAAAATGGACGTGGAGTACCTACCGCATCACATTTACACTATTACGGGGTCAAAAGTTATCGCGGCAGGTGGAAGATCACAAAAGGATGAAGAACTGTGCGGAAGAACTCGGGAACCCTAGAAACAGATCTAAAAGACGGAGGAGAAAGGAAGTTTACCACTGCAAATCTACTGCGGAAGAAGGATAATGAAAGTCTGGTCCGTTTCAGGTTGATGCAACAGCCTTTGTTGATGTAGATCTCGAAGGTGGCGGACGGCGGCAGAGCTCCAGAGTTTGGGCGCCATGAGGAAGAAGAAGGCACAAGGGGAAAAAGAGAAGGGCCCTTGGGCCTTATTTATAGAGGAGAGGGCAAAACGGCAGGCGCGGGAATCAAGGAGCCTGAAACGCCAGAATAAGTGCGCCTGTCGCCTCGATTTTTGGGATAACCATTAAGTAGAGGGAATCTTTTTAAATTATTGTTTACAGATATGATGTCTTGATGGACCATTGTTTCGTTCCGAGGATGATGTCACGGCGGTTTACAAAGTTTCAGGAGAAGACAATCTGGCGGTTTACGAAGATACAAGAAGAGGCCTGTAAGGGATATTTGAAAAATTGAGGATTGACATGAACAAATTCAAATCAATATGGGGCCTAATGTGGAGGATATAGCTACTGAGTATAAACCGGCCAGGAGGGTCTGGTTCACCCTTGACTATGTTGAAGCCCATGAAGATCTGGAAGATGGCGCTTTACTAAAGGAAGCCTAGAAGCCCAAAGCCCAAAGGCGGATTAGGGCCCATAGTGGTAAACCGCCGTGACTATGCAAAGTTGTAATATAAGTTAGGAAAGAAGAGATCGAGCCGGACACTTTGTATGAGTCGGCCTCGGGGCTCTGGGAACCGGCCGGGCGTCAACCTGTGTATATAAAGGGGCGACCCGGCGGCGGTTCAAGGACAACAGACAACAACTCGAGACTCAGGCAAGCGTATTTCGCTCCCTGATCATCGAAACCCAATCAATCCCATCACAACTAGACGTAGGCTTTTACCTTCATCGAAGGGGCGGAACTAGTATAACTCCCGTGTCCCTTGTCTGGTTTAACCCCTTCAAGCTAACCCGTTGCGATGGCTCCACGACTAAGTCCTCTCACAAGGACATCTGACGTGATAGTTCTCGTGGAGTTCCTTTCAGAGCTCTATTAACTTAGAGGCCAAGTGTTGTGCCAAGCTGTCGGCACAAAGGCTGAAGTAGGTTAGGCATTGGAGTGGAAGTCCTTCCTCGAGTGGTGGAGCTGGTGCACTGCTCTCATCTTCACCCTCCTTCTGATAAGGCAAGAAGCGGGTTGCCAACTCATTTGCCATCTCTGGAAGAAGGTCTTGGAGACGTGTTAGTGCCTTGAGTGTTGCAGTCTCGACTACGAGGACCGGTGTTGCCATCTGTGGCCCCTCAAAGAACCAACTTGTTGGGGGGATCATTAGCCTTCACAATGACTTCCACATGGTATTCTAACTTGGTTTCATTAATCCAATGCTCATGGTGGTGAAAATGGGGGCTCGGTGAAACTGGCACTTCCGGAGGCTATCCTCGAGAAGCACAGGGAATCCGGTGGTCAGGAAGTCTTCGGGTACGGCAACCATCTACAAAGGTTGAATAGGAGAGGTTAATAAGGGAAATATATCTCGGGTTGGGTAAGCTTCAGGGAAGAAGAGAAGTTGAGATGGTTTATGAAAATGGTCTCAAGCTAACTAACATCCATGCTAACTAAGGCTTCCTACAGTCGGGATGGCTCTGATACCAGCTCTGTGGGGACCCCGACAGATAAGTCGAGATCACCGAATGCACGTGTATAGTGATCCCAAAGATTAGTGCTCAATGAACACACAGAAGTTCAATAACAATAGTATTACATCCATACATACCGTCTTACACAAATTATGACCATTATGGTCAAGTCTTACAATGATAAAGCCTTAAGGGCTAAACATCAAATGGAACATAAGCAGCGGAAATCTTCGTCTATAAGTAGAACCCATGCCATCTGCCTTAACCTTGAAGGCATTCTGAGTGGGAAGCGTCCTAGTTCACATGTTCATCACCAAAGAACTCTTCCTCGAACTCCTGCTCTTCCATGCCTGGCCAATTAAATAACCAGTGGCAAGCCAATGAGTACTTTGAATGTACTCGCAAGCAACCCATGATTTGGTTCAAAGTAACAATTCTTGTACAACAAATAAGCAACCAAGCTTCAAGCTAGTTGAGATGTCCTATCAACTTGTGAGACATGCATCAATGAACATGGGTAACCTTGAGAACAGGTTACAGATATCATCATAAATAGAGTTTGAATCAATGCCATTTCATTCAACATGTCAAGTCACCACCTTGACACAAATAGTTCTCTTCCACACACACATGCACTGAGATTGTAAAATTTCTAGACATAGTTTAAGTAGCACCACCCAACTATCCATGACTGTGGACATGGCTATCCGAATAGTTTGACACTCTACAGAGGTGCGCACTTTACTCACAAGATCTGGGACGCTTTCGTGTCATCCACGATTCCGCAGTACCTCAAGTACTTGGGGGAAGCACCCGATCATTACCTTTCCCTAGACGACACTAACATAGGGTCCACTCGTTGATACACGACCCTCGTGTATAAGCAAAATATCGTGGAACTCTACCCTTATTACATTATCATGCATACACATGGGACAAACGGTGTGTCCGGTGCCCTGTGAAAACAGTCATAGCCGCCCATCCAAGCATGACCCCGTCCCGAGAGTGACCTCAAGTCACCCCGTTCGCTAGTAATGTGGGTACCATGCTAGTATCAGCCTAAGTAATCAATAATGCCCCGTCCCATAAGGGGTAGCGTGGTTGCAGATGTTCGGTCGGCACGGTAATCACACATAAATCTAATCCATCATTTTACACACACACCAAAAGCTCTCTTCGGTACACCACTTCTTCCTCAAGTGGTGACCTTAGTTCAACATCTCCTAAGGGCATTAGGGGCACCCGATGGGGTTTTTGAAAGAATGTAACCACGAAGAGTTCATGGTACACATGCATCATTATGCATCAACTAGTCTTTTGACATTGCATTCATGAACAAGGTAAAGTCATGAGTAGGGGTATGCATTAAGTGGTGGTTCACAACAAGTTTACCCCTGTCATATTTCATCATCATGCAATCGGAAAAGGGTACCGATGAACAAGAGGGGTGTCATGGTCAAAGGGCTGCTTGCCTTGATTGACTTGGTCTTCAAGGTCTTCAAATCCTTCTCCTTCTTCTTCTTCTTCAGCAACTTCGTCAAATACGGGATCTAATCATTGCAAGAAATAAATAGGTGGGATTATTTGATGGATAATTATTTTATCCTATGGAGTATTTGAAAGACTGACAGAAAAATAAAAAGAAAAGGGACACAGTGTAACTAGCCAGAACGGCCTTAGTGCAGCAGGCCCAGAGGGAAAAGAGGCCTAGGTGAGCCAGCACGCGCGCCAGGTTTTTAAACCTGACGGGCGGGGCCCAGCTGCTAGTGGGAGAGAGGGGGGGAGAGAGAGGTGAGGATGACAGGCGGAGCCCGCCTGTCATCTCTGACGTCATGACCAGAGGGCCGGCATGCTCACCGGCGGCGATGCAGGGCACGGCGAGTTGAGCTGACGGCATGGTTGGACTCAGCATGGAGTCGCCGTTCGGGTGGTGGTGGTGGACATCGCCGGAGTTTCCTGGTTCGCGGGTGACAAGAAGGCACGACGTAGGACCATCGAGCGATAGTCGTTCCGGTCGACTCCGGCTGCAAACAAGGCGGGGGAGTGAGGGGAAATGGTCAATGGGAGGAGGCGGTTTCAGATCGGGGCAGAGGAGGAGCGGGGAAGGCCTGTACCTCGCGAACTCCGGCGAGCCGAAGCGGCGGAGCTCGATCTCGATCTCGAGCTCGGGTGCTCCTGGAGTCGAACTGGGGGAGCAGGGGGTGGATTGGGTTGTGCAGGGAGCGAGGGGTGAGGAGAGAATGGCACGGGGAGGCCTATAAATAGCATGCCCGTGTGTGGAGGATATAGCTACTGAGTATAAACCGGCCAGGAGGGTCCGGTTCACCCTTGACTATGTTGAAGCCCATGAAGATCCAGAAGATGGCGCTTTACTAAAAGAAGCCTAGAAGCCCGAAGCCCAAAGGCGGATTAGGGCCCATAGTGGTAAACCGCCGTGACTATGCAAACTTGTAATATAAGTTAGGAAAGAAGAGACCGAGCCGGACACTTTGTATGAGTCGGCCTCGGGGCTCTGGGAACCGGCCGGGCGTTAACCTGTGTATATAAAGGGGTGACCCGGCGGCGGTTCAAGGACAACAGACAACAACTCGAGACTCAGGCAAGCGTATTTCGCTCCCTGATCATCGAAACCCAATCAATCCCATCACAACTAGACGTAGGCTTTTACCTTCATCGAAGGGGCCGAACTAGTATAACTCCCGTGTCCCTTGTCCGATTTAACCCCTTCAAGCTAACCCGTTGCGATGGCTCCACGACTAAGTCCTCTCACAAAGACATCTGACGTGATAATTCCACGACAGTTGGCGCCCACCGTGGGGCTATCGCACGATGGTGTCGAGTTCTTGAAGGGCTGCTCTGAAGGGCTTAAGGGGTACGTGATCGGCCGGATGACCAAAAGTCGTTGCGGCAAGCTTTACATTGACAACAAAGGATGGGGCCCCGAGGCCGGCTCAGTCGAGTACGGGTACCGGGTCCCCTTCGGTGGAATTCATGTCTTCATTAGCAAGATCGGCGAACCAGGCCCTAAGCCGGACATCTACACCGACCTCGTCGAGACGGCTCAGCGTGCGAGTCCAGCCCGGGTTACGCCCATCGTAAAGCGTGTGTTCATAGGATGTGTCCATGGGATCGGATCTGAACCAGTGTCTGAGGGCGACACGGCGGTATATTCCGACGGCGAGTCATCCACTGGTGAAACCGAGTCCTTGTACCAGATTCCTGACGGTATGCCCGAGGGATATTCCGATGGCAACAGTATTCCGGACCTCCCTGAAGCGCCGAGCCGGGTTGCTATTTACATGGCCGGCATGCAGCCTGTGTTATAGCCTTCATCGACCGCAGCAATGACTACCGATCAGCGGCCGCGGCAGGTACCTTGGCACGCCGGCCGGCGCAGGTTCTCTCCGGTTTAATGGAAGCTTGGGCGACCTTGTTAACCGCGACAGTCACCCCGGATATGCAGGATCAGCACAATGCGGAAGTTGCGAGGCTGAAGGAGCAGATTACGCAGGCTAAGGCGGACCTGGTGGCTGAGGATAATAGGATGGCTGAGGAACAGGCCGCTTTGAATGCTCAAGCACAACAGATACAAGCACAGAATTACCGGCTCATGCTGGACCGGACCGCGTCAGAGGAGGTGTTACGAAGGAAGTATCGGTGGCGCCTGCCACCAGTTTACGAAGGGTTAAATCTCTTTTAGACCCCAGGCGCTGGGCCGAGAAATCTGGAAGCCGCAGACCGAGCCAAAGCGCCGAGGATCGCCCCGGATCAGCCACAGGCAACGGAGCTACCCCGACGGACAGTTAACCCGCCACAGTATGTGCCTACACCACCGGGTCACTTTTCGAGCCCCCTAGATAACATGATTGCTGTGGCTTCACGCTTGGCAGCCATTCCAATGGAAGGAGATTCAATAGAGGCAGTTGAGACACGGCGGGTGAGAGATCTTCTTCAAACCGCCGTAGTGCAGCAACAGGCTTATTCATATACCCGGGACAGGATCCATTCAACCCCCCGTCCGAGCCCAAGTTATAGCAGGCGGATGGATGAACCAGAGGTGTCTAGCAGCGCGCGGCGTCGCAATGCTCAGGAGGTAGTGGACCATGGCAGGGCTCAAAGGGATGGCGCTTTGGATCGTTATCAACCCACCTTGGTTCAGCCAACACTGTCGGTTGACAGAGGCACTGGGCTTGCTTTTAGCTCCTCGGGAGTACCGTGCCTTATTTCAGCTCTGCGTAACGTGCGTCTGCCCAAGGATTTCAAGGGACCGTGCAAGGTGCCTAACTATACGGCAGATCAGCCACCCGAGGCGTGGGTCGAGACTTATGAGATGGCAATGGAGATGCTGGATGTGGATGAAGCAGCTTGTGCAAAGTACTTCACAATGATGTTGGAAGGACCAGCCCGCACGTGGTTGAAAAATCTGCCAGCTAATTCCATCGAGTCACGGGATCAATTGAAGGCCCAGTTTATAGCCAATTTTAAAGATACGTGCAAACAGCCCATGTCCATTATAGATCTGGATGCTTGTGTTCAGGGTGAGAACGAGTCCACAACTCATTGGGTGCGCCGGGTCTCAGAAGTTTTGCACTCGTCCGACCGAATTAACGCTGGCCAAGAGATTATCACGCTGGAGCGTAATTGCCGGTTTAAGTCACTGAAGGAGAAGTTGGGACGGCTCAAGCGCCACTGCAACGACCTGGGAACCCTCATGGCAGCCTTGGTAAAATACGCCGATTCTGATAATACCAAGGATCCCGATTCTGATAATGAGAAACTGGAGAAGGAAAAGAGGAATGGTGGTGCAAAGGGACAGCAGCACAACTAGGGAGGCCATGGGAATAATGGTAAGCGTAAAGCGGATTCAGATTTTGTGGCTAATGCTAATGTGCAGCATCGTAGGGGTAAACCGCCCCAGCGTGGTGGGATGATGAATCTGGAGCGCTTGTTGAATCAGCCCTGTCCAAAGCATGGAACCAAAGAAGTCCCTGCAACACATCTCTAGAAAGATTGCAACATCATGAAGGAGTTCAAAAATTCTGACCTCTTTCGGTATGATCAGGGCCAGTCGGGCGGTTCAGGTCCAGGTTTTCATGGTGGCGGCGGTTCAAGCTCTGGGTTTCAGAATAATCATAGTAACCAGAACAACCAAGGTGGTAATAACCAACAGAGTAGTCAAGGGAATCAGCAGCAGTCGGGTTACCAAAGTCACCCGAACAGCTGAATGGTGGACAATATCATGTATTCACCACTAGTCTGTGCAAGCGTGATCTGAAGCTGCATAAGAGGGCAGTCAATGCGGTTGAACCGGCAGTTCCACGCTATCTGTGGTGGTCGGAACAGCCTATCGTGTGGAGTAGGGATGATCATCCGCCCCGGGTTGACAATCCGGGTCAGCTAGCTCTGGTGGTGGCACCTTAGGTGGGAGGTTACAAGTTCACCAAAGTACTCATGGATGGAGGAAGCAGTATTAATATTCTGTATTATGAGACATTCTGCCGAATGGGGTTGACAGATAAGAATCTTAAACCGTCCAATACTGTTTTCCATGGTGTGGTACCAGGAAAGTTGGCATATCCAGTGGGCAAGATTGCCTTGGAAGTTGTGTTTGGGGATGAGCATGATTCCCGGTCTGAGACATTGACTTTTGAGGTGGTGAGAATCCAGAGCCCGTATCACGCACTGTTTGGGCGACCGGCTTATGCAAAATTCAGGGCCAGACCTTGTTATATTTACTTGAAGCTCAAGATGTCGGGTCACAAAGGAACCATCATGGTTCATGGAAGTCGGAAAATTGCTTTGGATTGCGAAGAGAGTGATGCGGCTTATGCTGAGTCGGTTTGTGCCACAGAGGAGTTAAAGTTTTACAAGGAGAATGTTGATCCGGCAGATATGACCCCTCTGAAGAAGCCCACCACTAAGCATGACCCAACCCTACATTTCAAATTGGCTGACGAGACAAAGCTTGTTGACTTTGTACCCGGCGATTTGTCCAAGCAGTTCAGCATCAGCACCAATCTGGATCCAAAATAGGAAAGCGCGCTCATCGAGTTCATCCGTGAGAACCGGGACATTTTTGCATGGAAGCCTTCTGACATGCACGATGCACCGAGGGAACTCACTGAGCACACTCTTAATATCGATCCGAAGTTTAAACCGGTCAAGCAATTTCTTCGTCGCTTTAATGAAGAGAGACGCAAGGCAATTGGGGAGGAGGTAGCCTGGCTGTTGGCTGCTGGGTTTATCATTGAAGTATTTCATCCCGAATGGTTGGCTAATCCGGTGTTGGTTCTTAAGAAAAACGGGACTTGGTGTAGGTGTGTGGACTACATGGACTTAAATAAGGCTTGCCCGGCCGATCCTTTTATTCTCCCGCGTATTGATCAGATCATTGATGCAACGGCGGGTTGTGAGCGCCTGAGTTTTTTGGATGCTTATTCAGGGTACCATCAGATTAAAATGGCAGTTAAGGACCAGGAGAAGATAGCTTTCATCACTCCCTTTGGAGCCTTCTGCTATGTTTCTATGCCCTTTGGGCTCAAGAGTTCTCAGGCAACTTATTAGTGTTGTGTGCAAAATTGTCTTCACACGCAGATTGGGCGTAATGTTCATGCCTACGTGGATGACATTGTGGTGAAGTCCAGGGAAAAGGAGACATTGATAGCTGATCTCAAGGAGACATTTGACAACCTCCGGGTTTATAAGATGATGCTTAACCCGGATAAGTGTGTTTTTGGTGTTCCGGCAGGCAAGCTGCTCGGTTTTCTTGTGTCTAACAGGGGCATCGAGGCTAATCCGGAAAAGATCAAGGCAATCACATCCTTGGCTAAACCGACATGTATCAATGATGTTCAGCGTCTCGCAGGCCGGATTGCAGCCCTCAGCCGGTTTATCAGTCGTCTGGGTGAGAAGGCCATCCCCTTGTACCAGATGCTGAAGAAGATGGATCATTTCGTCTGGAGTGAAGCGGCCAATGCGGCCTTTGAGGAGTTAAAACGACAGTTGGTTGAACCGCCAGTTCTTGCAGCCCCAGTTGACCATGAGCCTTTACTATTATATTTGGCTGCTAATGCCCGAGCGGTCAGTGTGGCTATTGTTGTAGAGCGTAAAGAGGCTGGGAAGGAATATCCGGTTCAACGGCCGGTATACTACATCAGTGAAGTTCTAATCAAGTCAAAGCAACGCTATCCGCATTGGCAGAAGTTGGTGTATGGGGTTTTTATGGCCAGTCGAAAACTCAAGCAATATTTTCAAGGTCACCCCATCACAGTGGTTAGTTCTGCTCCCTTGGGCGATATCGTCCAAAAAAGAGAAGCAACTGGCCGGGTTGCAAAGTGGGCAATTGAGCTTGGTCCACATGGTTTGAAATATGTGCCTCGCACAACCATCAAGTCTCAGGCTCTTGTGGACTTTATCAATGACTGGACCGAGTTACAAGCACCGGAAGAGAAGCCGGATAATACGTACTGGAATATTCATTTCGATGGATCAAGGCAGTTGGAAGGCTCGGGCGCTGGAGTTGTCCTTACTTCCCCCCGAGGTGATAAAATTTGCTATGTCCTCCGCTTGATGTTTCCTTGTACGAACAATGCAGCTGAGTATGAAGCTCTACTTCATGGTCTCCGTGTGGCTAAAGAGATGAACTTTACTCGAGTTCGTTGTTTCGGAGATTCTGATCTGGTGGCTCAGCAAGTTTCTGGTACTTGGGATTCTAAGGATCCACTCATGGCGGCTTACAGGCGTGAGGTAGATATTGTGGCGGGTCACTTCAAAGGTTACCAGGTTGAGCATATTGATCGGCGCAAAAACGAAGCGGCAGACGCTTTGAGCCGACTTGGATCTCAGCATAAACCGGTACCTCCTATCACCTTTTTAGATATCTTGCATAACCCGTCTGTTAAATTGCCAACAAAAGAGGATCTGGCTGTTCCTGATCCAGAGGCGCAGCTGGTGGCTGCTTTACACGTCGTGCCGGATTGGACGGTTCCATATCTGGCATATATGAGCCGGGGTGAGTTACAAAATGATCAAGTCCTGGCCCGACAGATAGTCCGGCGCTCTAAGTCCATGGTTATTCACAATGGCGAGTTACACCGCTGTAGCATTTCAGGCATATTTCAGCGTTGTGTTTCTCCGGAAGAAGGCCAAGCGATCCTCCGGGAAATTCATGAAGGGGATTGTGGTCATCATGCCGGTTGAAAGTCCCTGGATGCAAAAGCTTTTCGTCACGGGTTTTACTGGTTGACAGCTCATGCTGATGCAGAGGATCTGGTAAAGCGATGTGATGCTTGTCAAAAAATTTCACGCAGAGCTCATGTTCCGGCTCAGGAGCTACGGATGATTCCCATCACTTGGCCTTTTGCTACTTGGGGGCTTGAAATGGTGGGACCCTTTAAATGTTCCCGGGACAAGAAGACCCACCTGTTGGTGGCAGTTGATAAATTCACCAAGTGGGTTGAACCGGAGCCTGTTAGCAACTGTGATGCAGCTACGGCGTTTCAATTTCTCAAAAAGATTATTTTCCGTTTTGGCTACCCACACAGCATTATCATGGATAATGGTACTAACCTCTCCAAAGGTGAGATTGAGGATTTCTGTCAGAGAGAGCACATCCGGCTTGACCTAGCATATGTGGCGCACCCTCAATCCAACGGTCAAGCAGAGCGAGCTAATCAAGAAATCTTAAAGGGTCTTAAACCCCGGCTCATGATTCCCTTGAAGCGGACGCCGGGTTGTTGGGTGGAAGAATTACCTTCTGTGTTGTGGAGCATCAACACCACCCCCAATCGATCAATAGGATACACGCCTTTCTTTATGGTCTACGAGGCAGAGGCAGTTCTCCCAAGTGATATACATCATGATTCGCCCCGGGTTGCTAATTACGTTAAAGCGGACAACGAGCAAGCCCGCCAAGAGGCACTGGATTTGCTAGATGAGAAGCGGGATATGGCTTTGGCACGCTCGGCGGTTTATCAACAAGACCTGCGGTGTTATCACAGCCACCGGGTTAGGACAAGAGCCTTTCAAGAAGGTGACTTGGTGCTCCGGCTTATCCAGGATCAGACCGGCATACACAAATTATCCCCGGCTTGGGAAGGACCCTTTGTGGTCAGCAAAAATCTGCACAACGGATCATACTACCTCATTGATGTTCGAGATGACTCACGCAAATCTGAGGAGGAGACCCGGCGGCCCTGGAACATAGCTCTTCTCCGGCCTTACTACACTTGAGCCACAGGCTCTTTTTTATGTACATATTTTGACAATATATATATTATCATCAATAAATAAATCAGCATCCTTGCTTTAAAGCGGGGCCTCTGCTGTTTTTTCTCAAATATTCTTTGAGCTACATGGGGGTTTCAGCTGACAGAGCAGAGTACTACCCGTTAAACCGGCTATCACGCCACAAAGCTTGGGAGCTTCACACCCAAAGGGTCAAAGAGAGTTTCGATGCCATGCACAACTCAAACATAGGCACCTAATGAGCACAACTCATCACGTTACTTGGGGGCTCCTTGGTCCAATACCAAGAAGTCTGAATGGACCCATGTAGTTGGGTATCGACACACGACTTGGAAGCCTGGTACATTTACCTAAAACCATGGGTTAACCTGCCTTCATCAAGTAAGATACTCCTATCCAGGTCATCCTGGCACGGCCCTCCGAACGTTTGACAGTTACTCTCCTTGAGACCTTGCACTTGTCAAAGTTAAAACGGTGATTGGTTAGTTGGAGATCCATCTTAAAACGCTTTGTTAAATGGTTCAACTCAGTGGCCTGGCAGCCCACAAAAAGCCTCGCATTTGGGCCTGGCAGCCCCCAAAAAGCCTCGACTACACGGTTTTCATTTGAGTTTTGGCTGCATTTTATGTTAAACCGATTTTTTTTCTTGGCTTGATCAGTCATCTTCTTCGCCCAGTATTCCTTAAACCGGCTTGGTTTGCAACTACACGTTGACAGACCTTCATTTTAAACTAGAGTTTCTTAACCCGGCTTGGCGTTGACTTCCTGTCAATAGACCGGATCATCTGGTGTGAATCATCACCCGGTATGACTTAATCTACGACATCAGAAAATGACGGAGATACAAATAATTCCGATTTGGGTTTTTTCACCCTTATCGCAATTCAAGTTGGCCAGCCAACTAACCAGGGATCTTATATTACCGGTATATATAATTTCATATTTTTATGATAGGATGATTTCAAGGTCGGTCATTACTACTTCATGATATCGTTGAGGGTCTTTTACATTGCCGGTATACTCATGCATCAATCCGAGGCGGCGGCTCAAAGGCAGAATGCCACAAGAAACCCAGCAGCGGACAAGTTCAATGCCAGTTAAACCGTTGGCCATCAGAGCCTGGAGTTTGGCCAGTTGAGGAGCAAAATTCTTCCATTCTGCGGCGGTTAAACATGGAGGCAGTGGATGGCCATTGCTAAGCCGATGAGGGCGGTAGCCCGGCAAGGGATTTTCTCCATCAGGAGCTGTGTTTCGGCAGTAAAACCAGGTCTGGTTCCAATCTCTAGGATGGCTATGATGTTTGGCATGAGGGAAATCAATTTCTTTCCTTTTTTGAATTGACACGCCACCAAGCTCTGTGTTGGGGCCATCTGAGAATTCTGTGCGGCGGTTCAGATGAAAGAAATCCTGGAATAACTCCATGGTTGGCTCTTCTTGAAGATAGACTTCGCAGAATATTTGAAAGTTGCATATATTTGACACAGAGTTCGGACCAATATCTTGCGGATGGAGTTGGAAGCTTGCGAGGACATCCCGGAAAAAAATTTATCCGGGCGGACTGAATCCCCGGTCTAAGTGTTGCATAAAAACAATCACCTCTCCTTCTTGAGGTTCAGGTGGACATTCCGATTCCGGAACTTGCCCGTGGAGAGCCCTCTTTGAGGCTAAGGCACCAGTGGTGACATAACCATTGATCTGTGTCTCTGTAATCTGGGATGGAACCCAATTGCAAGCAGAAAATTGCTTCGACATTCCGGAAAGAGAAACTGAAAATAAAAGTGCCGGTTTAAGGTGTCTAATTCAGTGTTAAACTGGAGAAGAATATTGTGCAAGTTCAGTTGGCGGTTTAAGAGAGGGCTAATGCTATATGGCGGATTGACTATTAAGGGGTTAAACCGCCTGTAGGCAGAATGGCCAGAATTCGAAATTTCTGCTACGTATTGATAGAAACAAGTTTCGCACAATGGACAAATTTATTTGGATCTAGCAAACATCCGTAAAACAGTTTTTATCTGTGAAGCTCTAAAAGGTGCTAAATAGAGCAGGAAGACCATGCACTCTACAGATGTAAAAGAACGATCTGCTAGCATTAAAAACGGACGCGGAGTACCTACCGCATCAGATTTACACTACTACGGGGTCAAAAATTATTGCGGCAGCTGGAAGATCACAGAAGGATGGAGAACTGTGCGGAAGAACTCGGGAACCCTAGAAACAGATCTAAAAGATGGAGGAGAAAGGAAGTTTACCACTGCAGATCTACTGCGGAAGAAGGATAATGAAAGTCTGGTCCGTTTCAGGTTGATGCAGCGGCCTTTGTTGATGTAGATCTTGAAGGTCGCGGACGGTGGCAGAGCTCCAAAGTTTGGGCGCCGTGAGGAAGAAGAAGGCACAAGGGGAAAAAAGAGAAGGGCCCTCGGGCCTTATTTATAGAGGAGAGGGTAAAACGGCAGGCGCGGGAATCAAGGAGCCTGAAACGCCAGAATAAGTGCGCATGTCGCCTCGATTTTCGGGATAACCATTAAGTAGAGGGAATCTTTTTAAATTATTGTTTATAGATATGATGTCTTGATGGATCGTTGCTGCGTTCCGAGGATGACGTCACGGCGGTTTACAAAGTTTCAGGAGAAGACAATCTGGCGGTTTACGAAGATACAAGAAGCGGCCTATAAGGGATATTTGAAAAATTGAGGATTGACATGAACAAATTCAAATCAATCTGGGGCCTAATGTGGAGGATATAGCTACTGAGTATAAACCGGCCAGGAGGGTCCGGTTCACCCTTGACTATGTTGAAGCCCATGAAGATCCGGAAGATGGCGCTTTACTAAAGGAAGCCTAGAAGCCCGAAGCCCAAAGGCGGATTAGGGCCGATAGTGGTAAACCGCCGTGACTATGCAAAGTTGTAATATAAGTTAGGAAAGAAGAGACCGAGCCGGACACTTTGTATGAGTCGGCCTCGGGGCTTTGGGAACCGGCCGGGCATCAACCTGTGTATATAAAGGGGCGACCCGGCGGCGGTTCAAGGACAACAGACAACAACTCGAGACTCAGGCAAGCATATTTCGCTCCCTGATCATCGAAACCCAATCAATCCCATCACCACTAGACGTAGGCTTTTACCTTCATCGAAGGGGCCGAACTAGTATAACTCCCGTGTCCCTTGTCCGGTTTAACCCCTTCAAGCTAACCCATTGCGATGGCTCCACGATTAGGTCCTCTCACAAGGACATCTGACGTGATAATTCCACGACACCGTGGTTCACCGTGGACTAGTGCACCGGCGAGGCTGTTGTCGTCGTTGTGGGTCACGGGGGCTCAAATGAGCGTGTCCGGGGCGTTTGTGGAGGTGGTCCGTGACTAGGGGAAGGAAGAGAGGGAGCGGGAGAGTGCCAGAGTACCGCGCGTGTGAGCATGCTCATTGGAGCTCTCAGGCAGACTTGGCGCGCATGTGAGGGAGGCAGTAGGAGGGAGAAGGAAGAGGGGGACTAGGGCGAAGTGTGCTGCGGATGCCGAGGCGCATTGTCGGGCACGCTGGGGAGGCCCGAGGTGGCCAGAGGTGGTTGGCAGCGGCGGCTACAGTGCGGGAGCATACTATAGCACGCTCTAGATCGCATGTATGGCTGGCATGGCCATATTTTTTGCAAGGTGGGCATGGCCAAGCATGTCTGGTAGCTTTAGGGAGGAGTAAAGAATGTGGGGAAATCCTTGGATGCCTTGGGTGGCCACTGGAATGAGGAGGGAGGTGAGGAAGAGGGGTGCAAGAGCTGTCCAGAGAGGTAGAAGAGGTGTTTCACCCATCAATCATTGAGCAAAAGCCAGGGGATAGCTACTAGAGGTAGAAGAGCTCTAGGAGGAGCTGTGGTAAAAAGTAGAACTCATGGAGATTAGTGGAAGTGGTCAAAGTGGTGTTTTTAGAACAATGGCAGAAGGTGTTTGTTATTGATTTGGGCAAGAAGATGAACTCCTCTTGTCATAAGGCTTGACAGGGTCAAATGGCATGATAAAATAAGTGGTTCCGCCAAGATTGAGTCCATTTGGTCAAAGTTGCCAATGCAACTTTAGTAAACCCTAGAAATCAACAGAAAAGAGTTCTCCAAGATCTAGACATGCAAAACTATTCTCCTTGATGCACCACTTGGTGTAGTGTAATCACTTAGGGTTTAGAACATGCCCACAAAGGTTGAGAGCAAAAGGAGAAAGTTGACAATGTAAAGTTGTTCAAATTTGATTCTGGACAGAGAGGGTTTTGGGGCATTTTTGTAAACCAAAACAATTTAAATTGGGATGAAACCTTGCAAGATCATCACATTATGCATGTGTGACTTGCTAGAATTTTCTTGGAATTTTTAGAGAATATTTCCTCTGTAAATATTTTAAAAGCTTGAAATATCCAGAAAGGGTTTTTGAGGGGTTTGACCAATATTTTGAACATGACCATGTGTTGAAACCCTTATATATGGACAATATATGTCCACTGAGTTTCCCTAAATTTTCACAAATATTTTTAAAGCATTAAAAGTAATTTTAACCTATTAAAGACCATTTCTGGCCTAAAAAAATCCCCTAAATAAAAAAGAAACATAACTTTTAAAATTATATTTTTGTGGTTTTTGGGAGTCCTATACCTTATAGGAGTCAAACATACTCTTTGAAAGATTTTCCATACCCCAAATCAAGTACTTGTAGTGCAAACCTCAATTTAGGCGTTTTTGGAAAACTAAATTTAGAAAATGCTATTTGGCCAAATTATTTTTGTAAGAAAATTATATATTGTACTATACACATGGCATGATCATTGGGACAAAAGTTTGCAGCAAGTAAATGAAGTATAGAAGGTGGACCTAGAATATGGCTTTCATGAGCACTTGAAATCACACACAGAAATTCAATTTCAATAAAAAGCCAAATAAAGTGCAAAAGTTTTTTGCTGGTCCAAATTTTTCATGATTTATTAATGCAAATGACATGTTACAAATTGCAGGGTGTGACAAGGTAACCTGTGCTAATAGTTGTGCTATCTTCAAGAATGCTTTGCGGCAGTATCAAGATTACATGAAGAAAACATACTTCATTGGCAAGGAAACACATCAAATTCCCTTACTTTCTCCACAGACACATTTACGGGATGATGACTGGGAACGCCTCGTTCTTTACTAGTACAGACCCAAGAATCTGGTAGGGTCTATGAGATCATATTTCATTTTGAAGTACTACATGCATGCATCTTACTGCACTAAGTTCTTGTAGAATAAGTGCTTAAACCTAAAGAACAACTGTCCTCATGTAAGATTCCATAGCTATGGTTCATTATGCTTTGCTCTTATATCACTGTATTTACTCATACCAACTAATTTTTAAATTTACGTATCTAGTCAAAACTCGAATGTCACAACAGGTATGCTTAGACATGTTTCTTTAACTAGTTTGCTCTTCTAAATTGCTCTATGTTGATTTCAATTCCAATTTCAATTGTGTATACAGTTGTCTTCTCATTTCATGCACATTACTAGCATCAAAATAGAGCCAATAGTATTTTCAGTTGTACATGTATACCCACGGTACCCATCTGAAATCTTGTGGTGCTATGTAGTTTCCCACGCTTATATTCTTTCAATGCCGCTTTGTCCTGAATAGATACGATTTGAACTGTGTCTCTATTTTGATTTGTCAAGGCAACGCAGTGGCCATAACACATAGATATATGTTTGTATGATGCTTTTATTATGCACTGCTTCGCAATAGAAGACTTGTTAGTTTAATCTTGTCCACTTACTACTGAACTGGTTCACCAAAATGAGTTTCATATACTGCATGCTAAACCTATTATATGTTTGCTTGTTTCTTCTTTTAGAATGCTGACATAATATTGGAGAAGAGTACCTGATACGTCCATTTTACATCATGCTTTTATATTGATATTTATTGCATTAGGGTTGTTATTACACATTATATCACAATACTTATGCCTTTTCTCTCTTATTTTATAAGGTTTACATGAAGAGGGAGGATGCCGACAGCTGGAATTCTGGACTGGAAAAGGGGCAAAATTAGAGACCTATTCTTCACAACTCAAAAAGTCTAGAAACTTCACATAGATTAGTTTTGGAATGAATAAAAAATATTGGGTGAAGAAAGCACCACAGGGGGCCACTAGCCAGCCACAAGGGTGTAGGGCGTGCCCTACCCCCCTGGGTGTGCCCCCCTATCTTGTGGGCCCCCTGGCAGGCCCCCGATGCCCATCTTCTGCTATATGGTGTCTTTTACCATGGAAAAAAATAGGAGAGAATCTTTCGGGACGAAGCGCCATAGTCTTGAGACGAAACCTGGGCAGGACCAATCTAGGGCTCCGGCAGAGCTGTTCTAACAGGGAAACATCCCACCGGGAGGGGGAAATCACCGCCATCATCATCACCATGGTTCCTCTCATCGAGAAGGGGTCAACCTCCATCAACTTCTTCACTAGCACCATCTCCTCTCAAACCCTAGTTCATCTCTTGTATCCGATCTTTGTCTCAAAACCTCATATTGGTACCTGTGGGTTGCTAGTAGTGTTGATTACTCCTTTTAGTTGATGCTAGTTGGTTTGTTCGGTGGAAGATCATATGTTCAGATCCTTAATGATAATTAATACTCCTCTGATTATGAACCTGAATATGCTTTGTCAGAAGTTATGTTTGTTCCTAAGGACATGGGAGAAGTTTAGTTATAAGTAATCATGTGAATTTGTTATCCGTTCAATATTTTGATGAGATGTATGTTGTCTCTCCTCTAGTGGTGTTATGTGAACGTCAACTACATGAAACATCACCATGATTTGGGCCTAGGGGAAGTTATTGGGAAGTAATAAGTAGATGATGGGTTGCTAGAGTGACAGAAGCTTAAAGCTTAAACCCTAGTTTATGCGTTGCTTCGTAAGGGGCTGATTTGGATCCATATGTTTCATGCCATTGTTAGCTTTACCTTAATTATCCTTTCATAGTTGCGGATGCTTGTGAGACGGGTTCATCATAAGTGGGAGGCTTGTCCAAGGAAGGACAACACCCAAGCACCGCTCCATCCACATATCAAATTATCAAAGTAACGAACGCGGATCATATGGGCATGATGAAAACTAGCTTGACACTAATTCCCATGTGTCCTCGGGAGCACTTTGCTCTATATAAGAGTTCGTCCAGGCTTGTCCTTTTCTACAAAAAGGATTGGGCCACCTTGCTGCACCTTTTTACTTTTGTTAATTGTTACCCATTACGAATTATCTTATCACACAACTATCTATTACCTATAATTTTAGTGCTTGCAGAGAATACCTTGCGAAAACCGCTTGTCATTTCCTTTTGCTCCTCATTGGGTTCGACACTCTTACTTGTCGAAAGGACTACTATGGATCCCCTACACTTGTGGGTCATCAAGACTCTTTTCTGGTGCCGTTGTCGGGGAGTGAAGCGCTCTTGGTAAGTGGAATTTTGTAAGGAAACATTTATATAGTGTGCTCAAGTTTACCGTCACTTGTTACTATGGAAAATAATCCTTTGAGGGGCTTGTTCGGGGTATGTTCACCTCGACCGGAAGAGCAAAGAGTTGCTCCTAAACCTACTTGACCTACTGAAAATATTTATTTTGAAATTCCTTCTGGTATGACATACAAACTGCTAGCTAATCCTTATACAGGAGATGGAACATTACATCCTGATATGCACCTAATCTATGTGGATGAAGTTTGTGGATTACTTAAGCTTGCAGGTTTGGCTGAAGATGTTGTCAAGAAGAAGGCCTTCCCTTTATCTTTGAAGGGAAAGGCACCGTCATGGTATAGGCTATGTGATGATATTGGATCATGGAACTACAACCGATTGAAATTGGAATTTCATCAGAAGTTTTATCCTATTCATCTGGTTCATCGTGATCGGAATTATATATATAATTTTTGTCCTCGTGAAGGAGAAAGTATCGCTCAAGCTTGGGGGAGGCTTTAGCCAATGTTATATTCATGCCCCAATTATGAGCTTTCAAGAGAAATTATTATTGAAAAAAATTTATGCTCGGCTTTCTCATAATGATCGCTCCAGGCTCGATGCTTCTTGTACTGGTTCTTTTATGATGAAGACTATTGGATTCAAATGGGGTTTATTGGAACGAATTAAATGCAACTCAAAATATTGGGAACTTGACGAAGGTAAGGAGTCAGGTATAAATCCTAAGTTTAATTGTGTTAAATCTTTTATGGATACCGATATTTTCGTGAATTTAGCACTAAATATGGACTTGACTCTGAGATAGTAGCCTCTTTCTGTGAATCGATTGCTACTCATGTCGATCTCCCTAAGGAGAAGTGGTTTAAATATCATCCCCCGATTGAAGTGAAAGTAATATAACCTATTAAAGTTGAAGAATAAACTATTACTTATAAAATTGATCCTACTGTTCCAACTGCTTATATTGAGAAACAACCTTTTCCTGATAGAATAAAGGATCATGCTAAAGCTTCAACTGTGGTTCGTAAGAGTTATACTAGAACACCTACACCTCCTAAACAAATAAAGTGGAACCTAGTATGGCTATGGTTAAAGATCTCTTGGTCAATAATATTGATGGGCATGTTATTTATTTCTGTGGTGAAGCTACTAGGATTGCTAAAACCGATACTAAAGATAAACATAGACTTGTTGCTGGCATGCCTGTTATTTCTGTTAAAATAGGAGATCATTGTTATCATGGTTTATGTGATGTGGGCGCTAGTGTGAGTGCAATACCTTATACCTTATATAAGAAATTATGAATGATACTGCACCTGCTGAGATAGGAGATATTGATGTTACTATTAAGCTTGCCAATAGAGACACTATTTCACCAGTTGGGATTGTTAGAGATGTTGAAGTCTTGTGTGGGAAAATAAAATACCCTGCTGATTTTCTTGTTCTTGCTTCCCCGCAAGATGGCTTTTGTCCCATTATATTTGGTAGACCTTCTTGAATATTGTTAATGCTAAGATAGACTTCGAAAAGGATATTGTTACTTTTGGTTTAGGGGATATGTCTCATGATTTTAATTTTCCAAATTCCATAGACAACCCCATGATAAAGAATTCCCTAGTAAGGATGAAATTATTGGCCTTGCTTCTATTGACGTGCCTCCTACTGATCCTTTAGAACAATATTTGCTAGACCATGAAAATGATATGTTTATGAGTGAAAGAAGGGAAATAGATGAAATATTCTTTATTCAGGGACCTATTTTGAAACACAACTTGCATGTTGAAATCCTTGGGGATCCTCCTCCACCCAAGGGAGATCCCGTGTTTGAGCTTACACAATTACCTAATACTTTGAAATATGCTTATCTTGATGAAAAGAAGATACATCCTAGTATTATTAGTGCTAACCTTTCAGAGCATGAAGAAAACAAATTATCGAGAACTCTGAAGAAGCACCGTGTCGCTATTGGATACACTCTTGATGATTTAAGGGCATTAGTCCCACTCTATGTCAGCACAAAATAAAATTGGAGAAAGATGTTAAACCAGTTGCTGATCATCAACGACAGTTAAATCCTAAGATGAAAGAAGTGATAAGAAACGAAATACTAAAGCTTCTGGAGGCAGGTATAATTTGTCCTATTGCTGATAGTCAGTGGGTAAGTCCCGTTCACTGTATCCCTAAGAAGGGAGGTATTAGTGTTGTTCCTAATGATAAGAATGAATTGATTCCGCAAAGAATTGTTACATGTTATAGAATGGTAATTGATTTCTGCAAATTAAATAAAGCTACTGGAAAAGATCATTACCCTCTACCTTTTATTTATCAAATGCTAGAAAGACTATCCAGACATACACAATTTTGCTTTCTAGATGGTTATTTTGTTTTTTCTCAAATACCCGTGTCAAAAGATGATCAGGAAAAGACCACTTTTACTTGTCCTTTTGGTACCTTTGCTTATAGACGTATGCCTTTTGGTTTATGCAATGCACCTGCTACCTTTCAAAGATGTATGACTGCTATATTCTCTGACTTCTGTGAAAAGATTGTTGAGGATTTCATGGATGATTTCTCCATTTACGGAGCTTCTTTTGATGGTTGCTTAAGCAACCATGATCGAGTTTTGCAGAGATGTGAAGAAACTAATCTTGTCTTGAATTGGGAGAAGTGCCACTTTATAGTTAATAAAGGTATTGTCTTGGGGCATAAAATTTCTGAAAGAGGTATTGAAGCTGATAAAGCTAAAGTGGATGCTATTGAAAAGATGTCGTGTCCTAAAGATATCAAAGGTATAAGAAGTTTCCTTGGTCATGCTGGTTTCTATAGGAGGTTTATTAAAGACTTCTCTAAAATTTCTAGGCCTCTCACTAATCTCTAGCAAAAATATATTCCTTTTGTTTTTTATCATGATTGTGTAGAAGCGTTTCAAATACTTAAGAAAGCCTTGATTTCTGCACCTATTGCTCAGCCACCTAATTGGAATTTACCCTTTGAAATTATGTGTCATGCTAGTGATTATGTTGTTGGTGTTGTTCTAGGACAAAGAGTTGATAAGAAATTAAATGTTATCCATTATGTTAGTAAAACTCTAGACAATGCCTAGAGAAATTATGCTACTACTGAAAAGCAATTTTTAGCAGTTGTATTTGCTTGTGATAAGTTCAGATCTTATATTGTTGATTCTAAAGTAACTGTTCACACTCATCATGTTGCTATTTAATATCTTATGGAAAAGAAAGATGCTAAACCTAGACTTATTAGATGGGTCCTCTTATTACAAGAATTTGATTTGGATATTTTTGATAGAAAGGGAGCTGAGAACCCCGTTGTAGACAACTTGTCTAGGTTAGAAAATGTTTTTGATGACCCACTGCCTATTGATGATAGCTTTCCTGATGAACAATTAGTTGTCATAAATGATTCTCGTAATACTTCATGGTGTATTGATTATGCTAATTACATTGTTGCTAAATTTATACCACCTAATTTCACATACCAGCAAAAGAAAAGGATTTTCTATGATTTAAGACAGTTGTGTACCTGAGCATGAACAGGAACAGATCCTACGCAAGTGTCACTCCAAGGCTTACGGAGGACACCACGCTAGAGATAGAACTGCACATAAGGTATTGCAATCCGGTTTTTATTGGCCTACTCTCTTTAAAGATGCTCGTAAGTTTGTATTGTCCTGTGATGAATGCCAGAGAATTGGTAACATTAGTAGACGTCAGGAAATGCCTATGAATTATTCACTTGTTATTGAACCATTTGATGTTTGGGGCTTTGATTATATGGGACCTTTTCCTTCCTCTAATGGGTATGCACATATTTTAGTTGTTGATTACGTTACTAAGTGGGTAGAAGCTATTCCAACTGGTAGTGTTGATCATAACACTTCAATTAAGATGCTTAAAGAAGTTATTTTTCCGATATTTGGAGTCCCTAGATATTTAATGACTGATGGTGTGTCGGTGGAAAACGACACCTATGGGATCACAAGAATCCCTACTACGGTTGCGGGGCACGGGGTTGTGAAAAGAGCAGGATTAGCAATTGGCACAAAGATCGTTTACCCAGGTTTGGGCCGCAAGGATGCGTAAAACCCTAGTCCTACTTGGTGTATGTATTGAGTGTTCTTGAACTCTCGAACTAGCTACGGATGCTGCGTGGTTTGAAAGAGCTGAATCCTTTCCCTGCATGCCTTGGGCCTCCTTTTATAGGCGAAAGGGGCTGCCACAGTGGCACACGGGAGGTGGAAAGAGCCTACAGTATTGCAAGCTTATCACTTGTATTACAGGACAAGATGCATTTAATGCATGGCTTAGGTGTCCCTTCACTTTATCGGGGACGGGAGCGAGGCCCGTTCCGTCCGTCGCCGCTCCTCCTCGCTTCGACACGCGCCCTGGCCAGCGATGCATCCGGTGCCATGTAGGCAGGTAGGCAGCTGAGGTGGCAAAGTGGTGGAGCCTCCATGAAGATCTGCATGCCGCCACACAGGTGTGTGCCGAGTTGGCCTGGAAGCTGCATGTTGCCACGCAGGTGCCTGCCCAGCTGGTTGGGCTGGCAGCTACATGCGAACGGCGGCGGGAATGTGGTTGGTGTGGGCCTGGTAGTGGCCCTGCTGTCGCCTTTAGTAAGGGTCTTGTCGGGTGGCCCGGCAAGGGTCTTGCCGTGGCGTGCTAGCGTCCCTGGCAAGGATCTTGCCGGACGTCTTGTGGGTTTCTTCGGTAAGGATCTTTACAGGGAGTGTTGCCTTCCAATCCTCATCTGATCTTGAGCATTCTATGTCTTCACAAAGATCTGCATGCCACCATGGAGGTGCCTCCCGAGCCCTGGTCCAACGTGGTTGTTGACATTGGAGGCCGTGGGTTCAAGGGAGGCTCGCTCTGCCGGTGTGGGCGAGCTGCCCGACAAGAGCCTTGCCGGGGCCGCTGAGGTTGCCCCCGGCAAGGGTCTTGCCAGGGAGTCCTGCTTTGCCCATCTGCACGTTGTGGCCTTGGTCCTTCATGTTGCCTTGTTTGTCTCGAGCCTTCGGCTTCCTTCCGGCTTCCCTCCTTTGCCCTGCCATGTGCGGCCATGGCGCATGGCTCCGATTGCCCGTGGACAAGTAAAGGGGTCAAAAGAAGAGCCCCTACTTTTGTACACCGACAGGAGCCCCCGGACCTGGGCCATACATAAGCGCGACACGTTGTTGTGCCAGGCTCAGAACGGTGTGCGGGCAGGCGGGGCGGATTTTACCGTGGTAACTACTCCATCCACTGTGCTTCCCCACGACCCATGTTGAACGCGCGACGTGGGGGTCGCGCGTGTGCGTGATGGAAGCATGCTGGCGTCATCTTGTGGTGGACAGTAAAGAGGCTGCTTGCGTGTCCCTTCGAGACCGCAGGGCCGCTGCTCATTTACTGCCCTCACTCGGGAACGTTCGCTCCACGCGTCCCACTGCGCCCATCCCTCGTGCCACGTTTGCTGCATGCATGATGCAGAGCGAATGACAGGCGCGCGGGATGCGGGAAGTCGTGTGCGCGCATTGGTCGGTTCCCACGCTATTGGATTTCGGGTTCCGGCAGACCCTGGAGGTTCAAACTCTGGGGTGCGCACGAAGATCTCTCCCCTACTAGCTCACGCGTCAAAATCTCACAAGGATCTAAGCAAGAAAGATGAACACACAAGGGACACGAGATTTATACTGGTTCAGGCCACCATTGTGGTGTAATACCCTACTCTAGTGTGTGGTGTGGTGAATTGCCTCAGGGACTGATGATGAACAGTACAAAGGGAGAACAGCCTCGCGAGGGGCTGTTCTTGAGCTGGTGCGATGAACTGCTTGGGTGAGTTCAGTCGCCTCTCTAGTCTATGCGTCTTCTTGAGATAGATGCTCCATCTCCGTCTCCCTCGCGGTGGCTAGTCCTATTTATAGAGGGAGGCCCTGGGCCTCTTCCCAGATAATGAGCGGGAAGGGCGCCAACAATTGGCCATTTTGAAGGGGAACATCTGGTAGACTTATCCTGACTAAAGTTGGTCTTTGGCTGCCAAGGGCTCTGACGGTGACGCCGTCCTGGGCTCCACAATGACCTCCATCCTGCCGCTCTGCTGGTCTTGGTCTTGTTGCACCGAAACGATAACCGTTGCCTAATGCCTTGGCCTGTGCTTGCCCCCCTTGCACCGAAGGGGAAACAAGGACACTGTGTAGGACGGCGTCCGCCTGGTCTCGATCGTCATGGCTTGCGTCACAGGCTCCTCGCGAGGTACCCTGCCTTGATCTCTCCGCCTCCTCGCGAGCCTGCCTGGGGAGGCTGCTCCTGAGGAATCTTCATGTCGTCCGCCCTGCGAGGCTTGGCCCCTCACGAGGGTCTTGAGCTTGAGCTGATGAAGTTTGGTTGCATTGGGCCCCCACTTGAGCCACGCCGCAGGCCGCAGGCAGGCAAGTCTGGAGACCCCCATTCCCAGAACACCGACACAAGCGGCTTCAATGGAGCGGGGAGGGCGGTCGACGACCCCGCTTGCTGTCACTTCAACGGGCCGGATTGGCCGAGAGGGGGCGGCCGAGCCTCGCCCCCGCCCCTTTATAAAGAGGGGAGCGGGAGCAACGGCGCCTCTCAATCCTTCGTCATCTGCCTCTCCCCATTCCTGCTTCCTCCTTTCTTCTGCTATGGCGAGGGGGCGTGGCGACGCTTTGTCGGTGGCGGCGAGGGTCTCGGCTAGACAACGCATCGCTCCACCCCAAGAGCTCGTAGCGGCGGAGCCGACCGCTAGAGGGAGGGGGAGGGGTGAGGTCGAGGCCGTCGTGGCGCTCGAGGGAGAGGAGGACGGGGCGGTAGATCGGCCTCCCCTCCGCCAGCGGCCCCTCCCCCGATGGAGGGCCATGTCGGGGACAACCCTTATGAATTTTTCATCAGGCTGCGCCAGCCACCATGCCGTCGTCTTCGCCTCCCGACTCCATTTGTGCAAGAGATGGAGCTGGATCTGCTGCAGGCGTTGCGGCTACATATGAGTGGTTGCGGGAACAGTGGCACGTGAGCCAATGTCGAGTTCCCCGCCCCTCACGTCATGTATCTCAACCGAGGGTGGAAAACTTTCGCTCGCATCCACAGCTTGACAAAGGGGCTCACTCTCCATTTCAAACTAATGGAGAGTGGCCTCCTCTCCGTCAAGATCTTCGGGCACTTTGGGACTCGCGTAAGGTGCTGCGTGGAGAGCTCTTCTGACGATGAAGATTCCTCCTCGAGCGAAAGTGGCGAGGAAGACAATGGTAGCAACGATGAGGGTAGCGAGCGGCAGGATGACGGGTCTGACTAGGCGTCGGGCGCCACTCCGGGCGGCACCAGCGACCCCATCATCCGTGTCGCCGACTCCTTGCATTTCTCGGGGTCGTCTCCTTGGGTGGCTGGCATTGGGAGGTTGTGGAAGAGGAAGAGGGCAGGCGGCAAGGCCGTCTAGTCGGAGTATGCAGGGGCCGACTCCTTCGTCGCGTATTGACATCCTGCCGCCTCGTCTTTGAGCTCTTCCTCTGGCGCCGCCATCACCATCCAGCCTTTGGACGGCCACCGAGATGTTCTCTTGGTGTCTTCTGCCACTCGTAGCTCGGCTAGGCGCCCCTTTTGCCCTTCTGTTTTCTTGTTTTATTTCCTGTGGAGAGGGACAAGAAAGGGATTACGGGCATCTTATCTCTTTTTAGTCTTGTAAGCCTTCGGGCCATTGTTAACTTTTGAACTTGTAATTCCCTCGCTCATGTTTTTCATTTCGTATGAACTGTACCTGTATGGGATGTTTTTTTAATGAAAAAGGGACGTTTACCGGGTTTTTCGTTCGCGGGTGGAACCCACGACAAGGAGCGAATCCTTGTTATTTTTTTAAGATAAACGTTTTTCGCCCGGCAACAGGCCTTGCCATCCCCCCACTTCGCTCGACCTTTCTCACGCCCTTGGCGGAGGCGGGATGAGGTGGGCTTAGGCTCCTCGAGTCATTTCTTTGCTGCTACGACTATGACCAGATCCGTACCTAGGAGATAATCCTTGGGTTCGAAGAAAAGGGAGCACTATAACCTAGAAATGAAACGAGGTTTCACATATCCTAGTCCATAATGAAATGCATGATAGAGTATAGAGAACTTATCTAGATCTGCAGCCCCCGGCAACCTTGGCTTGCCGCGGATGGGTCCTTGTTCTTGCAGCCCCCGGCAACTTTGGCTTGCCGGGGCCCGGACGCCGGTCTGTCCCCTTTCTTTCAAAATAGCTCGGCAAGAATACTTATGCTGCCAAGCACTATCAACCCTAACCGAGGAAGAGACTCGACCTAGCATGCATGCTATAACTTACGGCGCCAGCGCTTCGTTTATTTATGCTCAGGGTCTGCGCCTGGCTTTGTACAAAGGGTTACATGCCTTGCCGACAAGGCTTGTACAAAAGGGTCGCTTGCCGGGAGGCCCGACAGCCGCGCCTTATGGGTAAAACTTGTGGAGATGCTCGATGTTCCAGGAGTGTCTCACTGGAATGGAATCTTCGGTCTCCAGCCGGACTATGCCGGGCCTAGTGACTCGTGTTACCCGATAAGGGCCTCCCACTTTGGCGTCAACTTGTTGGAATTCTTGGCTGACTGAACATGTCGAAGAACAAGGTCGCCTTCCTCAAAGCTCCGGGCATGAACCTTGCGGCTATGGTAGCGGCTAAAGGCTTGCTGGTAGCATGCTGCTCTCACAGTCGCCCGTAGACGATCTTCCTCAAGGAGCATCGCGTCATATTGCCGCAATCGCTCTTGCTTAAGCTCATCATAAGAGAGCACTCGAGGTGACCCATATATGAGTTCCATGGGGAGAACTGCTTCTGCCCAATAGACCAGGGCAAAGGGTGTCTGGTCGGTGGCTCGATTTGGCGTTGTTCTGATCGACCAAAGAACCGCCGGCACCTCATCAATCCAGCGTCTTCCACTCTTGCGCAGCCTGTCAAAAGTCTTCGCTCTTAAGCCTCGCAGAACTTCAGCATTTGCTCTCTCCGCTTGGCCGTTGCTTCGTGGGTGTGCCATGGAAGCAAAACAGACCTTGCTACCGAGATCCTCAATGTATTGCATGAAAGCATGGCTTGTGAACTGTGTGCCGTTATTGGTGATGATCCTGTTGGGTACCCCAAAACGGCAGACTAGCCCTTTGAAGAACTTGATGGCTGACTGCGTCGTCACCTTCCTCATTGCTTCAACCTCTAGCCACTTTGTGAACTTGTCAATTGCAACGTACAAGTACTCAAAGCCCCCGACAGCACGGGGGAAGGGGCCCAATATGTTGAGCCCCTAGACCGAGAAGGGCCAGGAGAGAGGGATAGTTTTAAGGGCTTGAGCCGGTTGATGAAGCTTCTTCGAATGGAACTAGCATGCTTCATACTTGGTTACTAGTGCCGTCGCATCCTCGAGGAAGGTGGGCCAGAAGAAACCTTGCCGGAAAGCCTTTCCGGCAAGGGCCCTCGAGCCTCTGTGGGAGCCACATATGCCTCCATGTATCTTTGCCAACAGCTTTAGTCATTCCTCCCGGGAGATGCACTTTAATTTCACCCCATTCGGTCTTTTTCTGTACAATACGTTATCAACGAATTGGTACAGAGCAGACCGGCGGGCTACTCTTTCTGCCTCTTCCTGCTCCTTATGAAGCTCTCCTTTTTGGAGGAATCGGACGGTGTGATGCGCCCATGCCGGAGCCTCTGGCTCGAAGACAAGGACCAAAGGCATCTCTTCTTCCACGGGAGCAGCCGTCTCTACGGCCATGACCTGAGGTCCTGTCGGAGTCGGTTGCCCCGCGGCAGGATCGGCATCCATGGCAACATCTTCGCCGGCAGCTCCGGGGAGCTCGGTGGGGAAGTACATGCCGGAGCCTAGCTTCCTCCGCTTGTTCTGCCCGGTTGACGGCTTGACGGATGGTTGAGTTAACTGAAACACAAAGGTACCTGGTTCCACAGGTAGCTTGAGGGCAGCACGCTTTGACAGGTAGTCGGCGATGTCGTTCTCTGTCCTAGGGACATGCTCCACTTGTATACTGTCAAAGCGCTCCGCCAGTTTCCTCACCTCATCTACGTAAGCTTCCATCAATGGGCTTTGATAATCTTTGTTGATCTCCCTGACGACGAGCTGTGAGTCGCCCTGACGATGAGCTTTTTGACTCCGAGGTCCACCACGATCATGAGACCGGCAAGTAAACCCTCGTAATCGGTAGTGTTGTTAGTTGACATCTCCCAGGGGAAGTGCATCTGGATGACATACTTGAGGTGCTCTCCGGTGGGGGCGACAAGCAGCACACCAGCACCGGTGCCTTGCAGCGAAAAGGCCCCGTCAAACTACATGATCCAGTTGTGGCTTGTTTCTTTGCCGGGGAGAGTGGTCTCCTGCACCTCTTCATCGGGCGTCGAGGTCCATTCTGCAACAAACTCCGCTAAGACTCTGCTCTGAATCGTCGAGGTACTTTCGAACTTTAAACCGAAACTTGACAACTCCAGGGCCCATTCCACGATCCTCCCCTTTGCATCTGGGTTATGCAGTATCCGCTGCAATGGGAGGCGGGTGACCACCGTGATTTTGTGTGCTTGGAAGTAATGACACAGCTTCCTCGAGGCCATAAGAAGGCCGAAGAGTAGGTTTTGCACACCAGAGTACCTCGACCTAGCCCCCTGCAAAAGGGAGCTGACGAAGTAAACAGGGTGCTACATCATTTTCTTCTTTTGCGCCACTTCACCCGGTTGTGTGGACCCTGTTGCACTGGCGTCAGCCCCCACCGGGGACTCAGTCTTGCCGGGATCGACCCATGCCGGAGAGGGTTCCGGCTTGCCATCTATTGACTCTGCCGGAACTACTTCCTCCTCGTCGACCTCTCTCTGTGCCACTAGTGCGGCGCTAACCACCTGATTTGTTGCCGCTAGATACAGTAGCAACAGTTCTTGTGGTTTGGGTGCAACCAGTACTGGGTTAGAGGAGAGGTATTTCTTCAAATCCTGCAGCGTTGCCTCGGCCTCCGGGGTCCACTCCACTGGCCCCGTTTTCTTCAAGATCTTGAAAAAAGGAAGGGCACGCTCCACGGACTTGGAGATGAGTCGGCTCATGGCGGCAATGCAGCCAGTGAGCCGACGCACGTCCTTGATCCGTTTGGGTGCCTCAATCTGCTCAATGGCCTTGATCTTATGTGGGTTTGCTTCAATCCCGCGCTGGGACTCAAAGAATCCGAGAAGCTTGCCAGACGGGAGGCCGAAGACACACTTCTCAGGGTTCAATTTGAGGTTGATCTTGCGCAGGCTTGCAAATGTTTTCTCCAGATCTTGCACAAGTGTTGCTTCGTCCTTGGTTTTGACCACTATGTCATCCATATAAGCTTCCATATTTCTATGTAGCTGGGGCTCAAAACCAATTTGGACCGCTCTTGCAAAGGTTGAGCCAGCACTCTTCAACCTGAAAGGCATCTGTAAAAAGCAATACGTACCACATGGGGTGATGAATGCTATCTTCTCCTCGTCCTCTTTCATCATGAAGATGTGGTGGTATCCTAAATAGGCGTCGAGGAATGATAATAGGTCACACCCAGCCGTGGAGTCAACAATCTGGTCAATGTGTGGTGACGGGAAGGGATCCTTTGGACAAGCCTTATTGATGTCTGTGTAATCAATACACAGTCTCCACTTCCCGTTTGCCTTGCGCACCACTACCGGATTGGCCAACCACGTCGGATGGAGTACTCCTCTTACCAAGCCTGCCGCCTCTAGTTTTCTGATCTCCTCCATGATGAACTCGTGCCTTTCCAAAGCTTGCTTCCTGACCTTCTGCTTGACGGGCCGTGCATGAGGACAGATAGCAAGATGGTGCTCAATCACTTCCCTAGGAATGCCAGGGATGTCGGAGGCTTGCCATGCAAACACATCGACATTTGCCCGCAGGAAAGCGACGAGCTCGCTTTCCTATTTGCTGTCGAGGGTCGAGCTTAAGGTAAAACCTCCCTCGTGCCGTCCTCCTTGACAGGCACATTCTTGGTCTCTGGTGGTGCAGCTCTGGACTTCTTGCTCTTGCTGGCGGAGCTCTCTGGCACGTCCTCAATGGGAGCGCAACATCTCGAAGAGGTGCGCTTGCCGGAGTAGGTGCGAGGGGTCTCGTCGGTCTTCTTCCCTCCCGGGGCTCCATCGGCAGGAGCAGGTGCCTTGGCGGCAGCTGCTACAACTGCTTCCCGGTAAAGTTAGTTGGCGCAAATCAACGAATCTTTCTTGTCGGAGGGGACGGTGATGATGTTCATCGGCCCGGGCATCTTCAGCATATTGTAGGCGTAATGTGAAGCCGCCATGAACTTGGCTAGTGCCGAGCGACCGAGGATCCCGTTGTAGGGCAAGGGGATCTCGACTACATCGAATATAATCCTCTCCTTCCTATGGTTCAACTCACCTCCGAACGTCACGGGCAGCGTGACCTTTCCTTTCGTCTGGCTCCTCCCCAGGTTGACCTCTTGGAACGTGCCCATCTCCATGAGGTCTCCGTCAGGGATTTGCAGCCTCTTGATCACAACGGGCGAGATCAATTTCAGACCGGCCCTGCCATCAACCAACATCTTTGTTACCTTGAGGTTGCGGATTGTTGGTGAGACCAACAATGGCAAGCACCCGACCGCAGTAGTGCGGTCGGGGTGGTCCTCGGTGTCAAAGATGATAGGCGTGCTGGACCACCTCAGCGGCTTCCGTGCGTCGACCGATGGCTACACCACTGTGATCTCACGCGCCCACTGCTTGAGCTGGCGGTGGGATGTATGCAGTGAGGCGCCACTGTCGAAGCACATGGCTTCTGTGGCTTTCTGAAACTCGAGGTCGCTGGAATCATCGTCCTCGTCATGATTGTCGTCTTCCTGCTTCTTGTCACCGCCCTGGGCGGGCCTCTCCTGCTGATTGTCCTTGCCGCGGCGGCCCCCTTGGCCGCCATGTTTCTTGCCGGATCCTTTGGCACCTTCTTGGCCTTTCTCCTTGTCTCGCTGTTCGTATTCGGCTTTCTGCTTCTCAGTGAGCAGCTCTACTTGCCGGTAGTTCTGGAGATCGTGGCCTTTGGTGCGATGGATGTTGCAATACTGCTTGTCGGAGTCCCCTGGCTTATCGGCAGCCACCAAGGCCCGGCAAGCGGCACACCTGGCAACCTCCTTGCCGGGGTCACTAGCCTTGGGTTTCTTGGTGGCGCCAGTATCGTCGGATCCCTTGATGGCAAGCACGGTCTTGCTCCTGCGCTTCCTGTTATGGCGCCGGCCCTTCTTCGCCAGGGTGGCAGTATCATCCGTCAAGTTGGTTTTCGCACCGGCGTCTTCGCCGGGGTACTTCCTTCCCTCTTTAGCGTGAGCGCACCGATCGGCCAGAACATAAAGTTTGACGACATCTCTGACCTTGTTCATCGCCAGCTCTTGTCAGGACCCTGACTCGATGTCACATCGATCTAGCTGGTAACACCTCATATCACTTTGCGGCCTCACGCACGGTATCCCCATGGGTGTCGTCTTACCTTTTCCCGGGACCGTTTGCGCCTTTTGGCTCACGTATATGATAGTGTCGCTAGCATCCATATGATAAAGAGCCCGGGCTGACATGACTAGTCGTAAACCCAAAGTGGCACAGACTTACAGGGACAGGCATCCATGACCCAGCTTCGAACGTGTCGGTCATCAGCAAGTGGGTCCGGGCTGTAGCACTGGGCTAGCAGGACTCCGGTAAACCGGGCTGTAGCGGGCTAACAGGACTCCGGTACTCACAGCGTGACATTTCCCCGAAGGGACAGACACAGGAACAAAGAAGGACACATGCCGGCCAGCCTAAGTGTTCCAGAGCAGTAGCAAGCTACCATGGCTCAGCGGTAACACTAGGAGACATTTCCCGGTAAGAGAGGCTACTAAAGATAAACGACTAGATGGTCAGATCCCACACATACCAAGCATTTCAATCATACACACAATATGCTCGATATGTGCAAATACAACGAAGCATCACAACATGACTCTACGACACAAGTACTTTATTTAGGGCTCAGTGAGCCATACATAACATACACACAAAGGTACGGGTCTCACGACCCAACATACAAGTCATACAATCATACAAGCCAACAGCGGAAGTAACTTGTCTGAGTACAGACAACTAGTAAAATAAAAGAGGCTTGGAAAGCCTAGCTATACTACGTGGTCCTTCACAAGCTCAGGGTCACCACCTGGGTCTTTAGCCTACTCGTTGATGTCAACGTCTACATAGAACCCATCAGAAGGGGTTGCAGCGTCTTCTGTAAAAATGTAGATTATAGCAACATGAGTACAAAGGTACTCAGCAAGACTTACATCAGATCCTACATACATGCATAGTATCAAGAAGGGTTGGTGGAGTTATTGCAGCAAGCCAGCTTTGACTCTTGGCTAGACTATCCTACGATACTCCAATTTGAAATAGTTTTGCGCACACGAGTCCACTACTCACCACTTCAATACACTACCAAGGATCCGCCCCCGTCTTCCTACGGAAGAGCCATCCTCGGCACTCACACTTATCTTGAGGCTTTTAATAGTTTCCATTTACTTGTCTATGAACTGTATAGGCAACCAAGTAGTCCTTTACCGCGGACGCGGCTATTCGAATAGATCATGTTAACCCTGCAGGGGTGTACTTCTTCATACATGTTTCCACCACTTAGCGTCTGCACACGACATGTGCTCGGCAGACTTCAAGCGAAAGCCGACGTGGGTGTAGACCACGACCTACCTAAACACTTAAGCCTCTAGTCCAGGTTTATCGCCTATTCAGGTTCCATCCGCAGGGAGTCCGGCCGAGGTTTCCCATACGGCCCCGAACGATGTGAACAGGGTTCCCGAGATACCTAACGGGTATTCGGTACACCGTGCCACGTACCTACCGCATCACAGCCCACCCCTACGGTCAGCGCTGTCCACGGCCTCCAGTAGGCTACAAACACCAGAAACTACTTGCAACTCCTGGACAGAGAGCTAGGGTGAATAAGAAGTCGAGCGGGGTCATATTTCAGGGCCCAATGTATGGTAGTAGCTGATTCTTAAATCACACATACAGATCTCAGTGCTTAAGGTCGGCTTCAATGAAACAACCCACCATGTACTCCTACATGGCCTCTCATCGATACCTTTACCAAATCGTGTTCACCACACCACTCTCATTACCGATATTAACATTTCACTCTAGCCCATCACCCAGATGAACCAGACCTGACACGACTCTAAGCATAGCAGGCATAGGAAGGTAGGAACAACACATACATATGGCTCAATCAACTCCTACACATGCTAGTGGGTTTCATCTAGTTACTGTGGCAATGACAGGTCATGCAGAGGAAATGGGTTCAACTACCGTAGCACACAGCAGTTTGAATCGCGTTGTCTTAATGCAGTAAAAGAGAGCAGGAGTGAGAACATGGGATTGTATCGATATGATCAAATGGTTGGTTGCTTGCCTGATGGTTCGTTGCACGGATACGATTCTTCGTTAGGGTAATCACGGTACTCCTCGGGGACAGATCCTGTCGCAAAGGGTAACGATACACAGGCATCACCAAACAATGTGCAACAATATGATGCATGCATGAAACATGGCAATATGAGTGTGTTGGGCTAATGCAACTAAAACCAGATGTGTTTGAGCAAATTTGAATCAAAGATTCAAATTCCAAATTCAAATATGGCCTTTTAAAGTGCCTTTTCTTGTTCTGATTAAAACATCAAGTTAACTTGTTTGATCATGCATGAGAATAGTACAGATGGATAGATTGGATTTTTCTGATCATTTTTCATATATTATTTGTCCAATTTGGAGTTACAGAATAAAAGTTATGAGTTTTTGAAGTTTAAATAATATTCTGGAATTTCCTGATTTAATTTAAATCCAGAAATTCAATTACTGCGTCAGCCTGACATCATAGTGACATCAGCAGGTCAACAGGGCTGGCTCGGGTCAAACCTGACGTGTGGGGTCCACACGTCAGTGTCACAGGGCTAATCCCGCGTTGACCCCGGGCTGGTTAGCTTTGACTAAGCCCTGGGGCCCACTTGTCAGCGTCAGTAGGTGGTGGGTTAGTGGCTAATTAACTGGGCCACGTCAGCTCGCCGGAGTTCTGGCCGGCGGCGACCAACAGTGCGGCGGCGATAGTGGTTTTGGTCGTTTCGGCCACCAAATGGAACGCGGCGACCACCGGAGTGAAGCTGAGGATGACCCGCGGCTCTTGGCGGAGTCCGTTGGGGTCGGGGTGGCCGGAGTTGACGGCGGTGAGCTCGGCTGCGGCCGCCGGGTTTCGGTTGTGCGCGGGATTGGTGCTGGAGCTCGAAGTCGAGCAAAGTGAGGCGCTAGGGATGCTCTACTGGGTTCTGTGAACGCGTTGGACTCGCCGGGGTGACCAAATGGTCACCGGAGCTGCGTCGACGGCGAGCTCGGCGACGGCGGAGGTTCGGCCGTGGTGGAGATGCAGCTATGGTGAGGGAACGAGGGGAAGGAGAGGGGGAAACGGCTCGGGGGCTCACCGCGGTTGCAGTGGGCGTCGAAGCGGGCTCGGGGACGCGCTGGAGACGGCGAATTCGTCGGCGACGGTGATCGGAGCCCGAAGAGGGGAACGGCGACGTGGCGGCGATGCAGGGCTTCCGGGGACTCGTGGAGCGGTGGGGAGGAAGAGGGAGTTGTGGCGGAGCTTCTGAGCTACTCGGGGGAGCGAGGGGTGGCCGGAGACAGTGGCTACGGCGAACGGCGGCGACGGTGGTCTTCGGCCGTGAGAGGGAGAGAGCGAGGGAGAAGCCGGGGGAGAGTGAGAGAGAGCAGGGGGGTCGGGACGGGCTGCGGACGTCGTCCACGCGGCCAGGAGGGCGTCGGCAAGCAGGAGGTGGCCGCGCGGCCGTGCGCGCGCGAGCACGCAGCAGCTTCGGGGCGTGGGGAGGAAGACGACGGGGAGCTACAGTGCTGGGCTGGCTAGCTGGGCCGGCCAGCTGGCTGGGCCGCACAGGTAAGTCTTCCCTCTCTTTTCTGTTTTCTATTTTATTTAATATTTCTGCAACTTTGTTGAATTAAATAAAATACCTAGTCAACTCCAAAAATCACCAAACTACTCCTGGTCCATAGTTGGAATATTTCCAACATGAAACATTTTAGTTTGGAGATATTTGAGCATTTAAATATTTTATATTATTTTAAATGCCCAAATTCAAATATCTATGATTTAATTCAAAAACCCTAAGATGGCCTAGAAAAATGTGCACCACTTTTGTCAGAGGTTCTGAACCAAGGCTAAAATGATGGACATTTTAGAAGGGCATTTCAGGTTCATTGAAAGATTATTTTAGTAACCCTAGTTGGTTTCAGAGGGGACTGGGGGTTCTGTCATCCCCATTTCAAGTTTCTGATGAAAAGTAAACATGATGCAACACTCTAATGCATGACTAGCTAGGGTGTGACAACTCACCCCCACTCAAAAGAATGTCGTCCCGAGATTTGGGTTCCTCCGAGAAGAAGGCGGGATATTCAAGTCGAAGACGATCCTCCCTTTCCCAAGTTGCTTCATCTTCAGAATGGTGCGACCATTGAACCTTGAGAAACTTGATATTATGACGTCGCGTGGTACGTTCGGCTTGATCGAGGATACGAATGGGGTACTCTCGATATGTAAGATTATCTTGGAGATCAAGCGTTTCGTGGTCCACTTCACGGATAGGATCCGAGAAGCAACGCCTGAGTTGAGAAACGTGGAAGACATCGTGAACTCTGGAGAGGTGCGGAGGTAGTTCCAATTGGTAGGCAACTTCTCCTCGTTTGGCAAGAATGCGAAAAGGTCCAATGTAACGAGGAGCCAATTTGCCTTTGATACCGAAACGTTGGGTTCCCTTCAGAGGGGTGACCCGAAGATAAGCCTTCTCGTCAACCGCGAAAGTCATAGCCTTATGTTTTCGGTCATATTGACTCTTTTGACGGGATTGGGCTGTTTTCAACTTTTCACGAACGATACGAACTTGTTCTTCTGCTTCCTGAATCATATCCGGGCCAAAGAATTGTCTTTCCCCGATCTCTGACCAGTTAAGGGGTGTTCGACATCGTCGTCCATAGAGAACTTCAAAAGGGGCTTTACCCAAGCTAGATTGATAGCTGTTGTTGTAAGCGAATTCGGCAAATGGAAGGCACTTCTCCCAGTCCATTCCGAATGAGATTACAGAGGCTCGAAGCATGTCTTCTAGAATCTGATTGACGCGTTCCACTTGACCACTCGACTGAGGGTGGAAGGCGGTGCTAAAGGAGAGACGAGTTCCCATAGCATTTTGGAAACTTTCCCAAAATCGAGAGGTGAAAAGACTTCCTCGATCCGAATTGATTTCCAAAGGAACACCATGAAGGGACACTATTCGGGAGATGTATAAGTCTGCCAGCTGGCTAGCGGTTATACTCTCACGAACAGGTAAGAAATGAGCTACTTTGGAAAGACGATCGACCACGACGAAGATAGCATTATTCCCTCTTTTGGTCCTGGGAAAGCCGGTAATGAAATCCATACCAATTTTATCCCATTTCCATTCAGGAATAGCTAAGGGTTGAAGGGTGCCAGCAGGCCGTTGATGCTCTGCTTTTACACAACGACAGACGTCGCAATTGGCAATATACTGAGCAATTTCTCTCTTCATCCTAGTCCACCAGAACCTCTGGCGTAGGTCCTGATACATTTTAGTACTACCGGGATGAATGGTGAGAGGAGATTCATGGGCCTCCTTAAGGATCAGCTGCCGTAGATGCTGGTTCTTGGGAACCACTAGACGGTTCTCAAAATACACAACACCATGATCATTAGTGGAGAAACAACTAGCACCTCCGCTAGCAATGTTCTCTTTGATTTTAGAGATTCCCTTATCTCGCTTTTGGGCAGCGATGATTTGATCCGTAAGTGTAGGTTTTGCCACCAAGGTGGAAAGAAAACCTTGAGGTACAATGTGAAGGTTAAGCTTCCGAAATTCCTCATGGAGAAGCGGTTGACTTTGTTGTAACATCAGGTTGTTACAATAAGATTTACGACTTAGCGCATCAGCCATGACGTTGGCTTTCCCTGGGGTGTAGGTTATTCCTAAGTCGAAGTCTGTGAATAATTCAACCCAACGTCTTTGCCTGAGATTCAGATCCGGTTGGGTGAAGATGTACTTCAGGCTTTGGTGATCAGTGAATATTTCGCAACGATTACCAAGGAGGTAATGTCGCCAGGTCTTAAGTGCATAGACTACGGCTACAAGTTCTAGATCATGGGTAGGATAATTCTCCTCATGTGGGTGCAATTGCCATGAAGCGTAGGCAATTACGTGTCGATCTTGCATGAGAATGCAACCTAGTCCTTGTCGCGAGGCGTCGCAGTAGATAACAAAGTCTTTGGAGAAGTCTGGCGGTACCAGCACGGGAGCAGAAGTCAGGCGTCTTTTCAGTTCCTGAAAACTGTGCTCACATTGTGGAGTCCATTCGAACTTCTTATCTTTCTTGAGGAGTTCGGTTAGAGGTTTAGCAACTTTGGAGAAGTTCTCGACAAAGCGACGGCAATAGCTCGCTAAGCCTAGAAAACTCCGAACTTGCTTGACAGATTCAGGTGGAGTCCAGTCAAGGACGGCTTGAACTCGCTCAGGGTTAACAGCGATACCTTTACCAGATATTACATGGCCCAGATAGGTCACTTCTGGCAACCAGAATTCACATTTTGAAAATTTGGCATAAAGGCGATGCTCACGAAGTTTCTGCAACACTAGTCTTAGATGTTCGGCATGTTCTTCCTCGTTCTTGTAGTAGATGAGTATATCATCGAGATAAACTACGACGAATTTATCCAAATACTCCATGAAGATTGAGTTCATTAACCGAGAAAAGGTGGCTGGAGCGTTGGTTAAACCGAAGGACATGACGGTGTACTCGTATTGGCCATAACGAGTAACAAAGGCCGTTTTAGGAATGTCCCCGTTCCTGATTTTGATTTGATGGTATCCCAACCTCAAATCCATCTTGGAGAAGACTGAGGATCCAGCGAGCTGATCATACAGATCGTTGATCCTGGGAAGTGGATATTTGTTCTTGATTGTGACCAAATTGACAGGTCGGTAATCTACAACCATGCGGTCCGTACCATCCTTCTTCTTGACGAATAGGACGGGGCAGGCCCACGGAGATGAACTAGGGCGGATGAAACCCTTTTTCAAGGATTCATCGAGTTGTTTCTTAAGCTCGGCTAGTTCTAATGGTGCCATCTTATAAGGTCTTCTAGCAATCGGAACGGTTCCTGGAATGAGGTCAATTACGAACTCAACATCCCGGTCAGGTGGAACACCTGGCAATTCCTCTGGAAAGACATCCGCAAAGTCATGGACTACCGGAACGTCCTCAAGGTCTGGCAAAGGGTTGGCGTTAAGAGAATATAATTGTCGCTTGGCTATTCGAGTCAAAACATTGACTATCTTCCCCGAAGGATGGGTGAGTTGAACAGTCCTAGAAAAGCAATCGATTTGGGCATGATGAGCTGACATCCAGTCCATACCCAAAATGATATTAATATCTGAAGATTTAAGGGCTATCAAAGATGCAAGAAAAACAAGTCTGTCGACTTGGATTTCATTTCCATGGCTTACTCTAGAAGTTTGCCATTTGGATCCCGGAGTTTGAATTACCATAGAGGATGGCAAGTCACAGAATGCAACGTTATGCAAACGAGCATAATTTTCAGATATAAAAGAATGAGAGGCTCCTGTATCGAAAAGAACAGATGCCGGGTGGCAATTAACAAGAAGCGTACCGAGAACGACGTTGGGATCTTCTTGAGCTTCTTCGGCAGAGACACAGTTGACATGGCCACGTGAAGCGGTGACCGGTTTGGCATGAAACACTTTTCCTGTCGGCTTGCCACGGCCAACAGCTTTAGCAGATTGATTGGGGTTGGTCTGGGGGCACTCACGCATATAGTGACCAGATTCCCCACACTTGAAACAAGTCACAGAACTGGTATGTGGAGGAGCATTATTGGTTGGACCCCCATAGGGCTTAGCTGGAGCAGACTGTTGAACAGGGCGAGGCGCCTGGAAAGATGGCCTCGGTGTGAACCTGGGTGGCAAGGCGGTGTTGGGTACCCACACGCGGCGCTTCTGAGGACCAGCACCGGATGAGGAACCCGTGTCACGTCCATGCTTGCGTGTTGCGTCATAGTCAGTCTGACCAGTTTCAGCACTGATGGCTTTGTTGACAAGTTTCGAAAAAGATGTGCACTCATGCAGACGGAGGTCGCGGCGAAGCTCAGGACTAAGGCCCTTACGGAACCTTGCTTGCTTCTTGGCGTCAGTAGAAACTTCCTCGGTTGCATATCGGGCGAGATTACCAAACTCCCTGCTATAGACATCCACAGAAAGTCGGCCTTGGGTGAAATTGCAAAATTCTTCACGCTTACGGTCCATGAGACCCTCCGGAATGTGATGCTCACGGAAAGCGTCGCTGAATTCAGCCCAAGTTGTGACATGGCCTGCTGGGCGCATAGCTCCATAATTCTCCCACCATAGACTGGCGGGGCCTTCAAGATGATATGCAGCAAAGGTGACCTTGTCAGCCTCCGCTACCAGTGCGGAACGCAGTTTGTGAGAGATACTGCGAAGCCAGTCATCAGCGTCGAGAGGCTCGACGGAGTGGTGGAACGTGGGTGGATGCAATTTGATAAAATCACTGAGTGACACCACGTTAGCCCTCTGATGGTGTGCTGTGTTCTGTTCAATACGCTCCAACAAACGGTTTGTCTCCCGCTTGTTTCTCTCAGCTTCCATCATAACCTCGGCTAGTGAAGGAGGTTGAGGCAGATGTTCATTCCTGGCTTCACTGCCTTCGGCCTGCTCTTGGGAAGCAGGGTTAGCGCGCGTGTTGACCATCCTAGGTAAACAAGACAATGATTTAGTCAGGACGGTAAAATTCCGACATAGGATATAGAATGTAAGGAATAACTCGAAATGCAAGATGATCATCCGTATGACATGGTAGATACAGAAAATTGCTTCTTTATTCCATCGTCATACACACCATACAGGTTTAGTACAAGACCAAGCAAAGTACTAACACGGTGAAAGGAGGATTACATCTCATCGGAGGCATCCCAAGCTCCTATACATTATTTTTCTACATCTCCGGAAAGAGTACAAACTAGGTCATATCCCACGAGACACGCAGGACAATAGACGACACAGCTAGTGCGAACTAGTGATACTACTACTAACTCAGACCGATCCGTAGTAGTCCTCGTAGAAGTCACCTCCATAGCCTGGAAGCTCAACATGTTCATCCGGAAACAGACGATCTCGCGGAGCTTGTGGACCATAGGGGCTAGGATGAGGTCTTGGACCAACAGACGGTGGCCTACGGGGACCGCGAGGTGGGGTGATGCCTCCTACATCACGCCACACCATCACGTCTGGCAGAGCAGATCTCACAGGATAGAGATCGCGCATATCTGAATATCCAGCTTGCACCGCCGGTGCGAACCGAGTCAAAGTGGCCCAGTGGTCAGCACGGGTATTGAAGAGCTCTAACCTTAAGGCCCGATTTTCACGGTCCTTATCCTCGAGCATCTCAGCAGTGGTGCGAGTCCGTGAATCCTCCTGAGTGGAGTCAGCATAGATAGCCTGGAAATATCCTTGTGCTCCCGGAAGTGATCCTAGCATATACCGGAAATCAGAGTCCCGAAATAACCCAGATCTGACTCGCATAATGGTCATCATAGAGTAGGCGGCATCCTACACAGCCATCTCGATAGTAACCCCGAGTCCATAGGAGCAATGAAGAGGCTCAGTGGATCCAGGATAAGATGGAAATATCCTGACAGTGCAGAGATACTGGCTTTGATTAAAGTCTCGGAATTGCTCTTCGACCGTGTACTCAGGATACCAGCGGTATCCAGCCTCAGTCATTACCCTAACCAACTTGGCAGTATGGCCGGGTACATCTAGGCATCGGGTCAGGGGAACCACTTGATTGAGGTCGCGAGTGGCCATCTGAAAGCACAATTATAATGCAAAGGCATTAGAATTTCTAGCAAAATTTCGGCAGCATAACAGCTGTAAATGCTCAAAAAGGATATTGAGACATTTGACAAAGGATTTCGTACACACTCAACATCATCATATCAAGTTTTGAATCCATTCTAACAACATAATGTGGTAGTAGAACTGAACTAGGCTGATAACCATCAAACTTATAAGGTACTACTAATTAGTAACACGTGATCCTGATAGAGAGAACAGATCCTAATTCCTTAACCCCCGGTGGAAGAATGGACTGACTCAGATCAGAATGTCATAAGGTATAAGGAGTAAAAAGAGCCTTACGTTCCAACCCACAAGCAATTCCCCTACATATAACTAAAGAATTTCTAGACTCAACATCGACCAGTTTGGCTTGGAGAACCTACAGGCAGTCCGGCTCTGATGCCAACGCTGTCAGGACCCCGACTCGATGTCACATCGATCTAGCTGGTAACACCTCATATCACTTTGCGGCCTCACGCACGGTATCCCCACGGGTGTCGTCTTACCTTTTCCCGGGACCGTTTGCGCCTTTTGGCTCACGTATATGATAGTGTCGCTAGCATCCATATGATAAAGAGCCCGGGCTGACATGACTAGTCGTAAACCCAAAGTGGCACAGACTTACAGGGACAGGCATCCATGACCCAGCTTCGAACGTGTCGGTCATCAGCAAGTGGGTCCGGGCTGTAGCACTGGGCTAGCAGGACTCCGGTAAACCGGGCTGTAGCGGGCTAACAGGACTCCGGTACTCACAGCGTGACATTTCCCCGAAGGGACAGACACAGGAACAAAGAAGGACACATGCCGGCCAACCTAAGTGTTCCAGAGCAGTAGCAAGCTACCATGGCTCAGCGGTAACACTAGGAGACATTTCCCGGTAAGAGAGGCTACTAAAGATAAACGACTAGATGGTCAGATCCCACACATACCAAGCATTTCAATCATACACACAATATGCTCGATATGTGCAAATACAACGAAGCATCACAACATGACTCTACGACACAAGTACTTTATTTAGGGCTCAGTGAGCCATACATAACATACACACAAAGGTACGGGTCTCACGACCCAACATACAAGTCATACAATCATACAAGCCAACAGCGGAAGTAACTTGTCTGAGTACAGACAACTAGTAAAATAAAAGAGGCTTGGAAAGCCTAGCTATACTACGTGGTCCTTCACAAGCTCAGGGTCACCACCTGGGTCTTTAGCCTACTCGTTGATGTCAACGTCTACATAGAACCCATCAGAAGGGGTTGCAGCGTCTTCTGTAAAAAATGTAGATTATAGCAACATGAGTACAAAGGTACTCAGCAAGACTTACATCAGATCCTACATACATGCATAGTATCAAGAAGGGTTGGTGGAGTTATTGCAGCAAGCCAGCTTTGACTCTTGGCTAGACTATCCTACGATACTCCAATTTGAAATAGTTTTGCGCACACGAGTCCACTACTCACCACTTCAATACCCTACCGAGGATCCGCCCCCGTCTTCCTACGGAAGAGCCATCCTCGGCACTCACACTTATCTTGAGGCTTTTAATAGTTTCCATTTACTTGTCTATGAACTGTATAGGCAACCAAGTAGTCCTTTACCGCGGACGCGGCTATTCGAATAGATCATGTTAACCCTGTAGGGGTGTACTTCTTCATACATGTTTCCACCACTTAGCGTCTGCACACGACATGTGCTCGGCAGACTTCAAGCGAAAGCCGACGTGGGTGTAGACCACGACCTACCTAAACACTTAAGCCTCTAGTCCAGGTTTATCGCCTATTCAGGTTCCATCCGCAGGGAGTCCGGCCGAGGTTTCCCATACGGCCCCGAACGATGTGAACAGGGTTCCCGAGATACCTAACGGGTATTCGGTACACCGTGCCACGTACCTACCGCATCACAGCCCACCCCTACGGTCAGCGCTGTCCACGGCCTCCAGTAGGCTACAAACACCAGAAACTACTTGCAACTCCTGGACAGAGAGCTAGGGTGAATAAGAAGTCGAGCGGGGTCATATTTCAGGGCCCAATGCATGGTAGTAGCTGATTCTTAAATCACACATACAGATCTTAGTGCTTAAGGTCGGCTTCAATGAAACAACCCACCATGTACTCCTACATGGCCTCTCATCGATACCTTTACCAAATCGTGTTCACCACACCACTCTCATTACCGACATTAACATTTCACTCTAGCCCATCACCCAGATGAACCAGACCTGACACGACTCTAAGCATAGCAGGCATAGCAAGGTAGGAACAACACATACATATGGCTCAATCAACTCCTACACATGCTAGTGGGTTTCATCTAGTTACTGTGGCAATGACAGGTCATGCAGAGGAAATGGGTTCAACTACCGTAGCACACAGCAGTTTGAATCGCGTTGTCTTAATGCAGTAAAAGAGAGCAGGAGCGAGAACATGGGATTGTATCGATATGATCAAATGGTTGGTTGCTTGCCTGATGGTTCGATGCACGGATATGATTCTTCGTTAGGGTAATCACGGTACTCCTCGGGGACAGATCCTGTCGCAAAGGGTAACGATACACAGGCATCACCAAACAATGTGCAACAATATGATGCATGCATGAAACATGGCAATATGAGTGTGTTGGGCTAATGCAACTAAAACCAGATGTGTTTGAGCAAATTTGAATCAAAGATTCAAATTCCAAATTCAAATATGGCCTTTTAAAGTGCCTTTTCTTGTTCTGATTAAAACATCAAGTTAACTTGTTTGATCATGCATGAAAATAGTACAGATGGATAGATTGGATTTTTCTGATCATTTTTCATATATTATTTGTCCAATTTGGAGTTACAGAATAAAAGTTATGAGTTTTTGAAGTTTAAATAATATTCTGGAATTTCCTGATTTAATTTAAATCCAGAAATTCAATTACTGCGTCAGCCTGACATCACAGTGACATCAGCAGGTCAACAGGGCTGGCTCGGGTCAAACCTGACGTGTGGGGTCCACACGTCAGTGTCACAGGGCTAATCCCGCGTTGACCCTGGGCTGGTTAGCTTTGACTATGCCCTGGGGCCCACTTGTCAGCGTCAGTAGGTGGTGGATTAGTGGTTAATCAACTAGGCCACGTCAGCTCGCCGGAGTTCTGGCCGGCGGCGACCAACAGTGTGGCGGCGATAGTGGTTTTGGTCGTTTCGGCCACCAAATGGAACGCGGCGACCACCGGAGTGAAGCTGAGGACGACCCGCGGCTCTTGGCGGAGTCAGTTGGGGTCGGGGTGGCCGGAGTCGACGGCGGTGAGCTCGGCTGCGGCCGCCGGGTTTCGGTCGTGCGCGGGATTGGTGCTGGAGCTCGAAGTCGAGCAAAGTGAGGCGCTAGGGATGCTCTACGGGTTCTTGCGAACGTGTTGGACTCGCCGGGGTGACCAAATGGTCACCGGAGCTGCGTCGACGGCGAGCTCGGCGACGGCGGAGGTTCGGCCGTGGTGGGGATGCAGCTACGGTGAGGGAACGAGGGGAAGGAGAGGGGGAAACGGCTCGGGGGCTCACCGCGGTTGCAGTGGGCGTCGAAGCGGGCTCGGGGACGCGCTGGAGACGGCGAATTCGTCGGCGACGGTGATCGGAGCCCGAAGAGGGGAACGGCGACGTGGCGGCGATGCAGGGCTTCCGGGGACTCGTGGAGCGGTGGGGAGGAAGAGGGAGTTGTGGCGGAGCTTCTGAGCTACTCGGGGGAGCGAGGGGTGGCCGGAGACAGTGGCTACGGCGAACGGCGGCGACGGTGGTCTTCGGCCGTGAGAGGGAGAGAGCGAGGGAGAAGCCGGGGGAGAGTGAGAGAGAGCAGGGGGGGTCGGGACGGGCTGCGGACGTCGTCCACGCGGCCAGGAGGGCGTCGGCAAGCAGGAGGTGGCCGCGCGGCCGTGCGCGCGCGAGCACGCAGCAGCTTCGGGGCGTGGGGAGGAAGACGACGGGGAGCTACAGTGCTGGGCTGGCTAGCTGGGCCGGCCAGCTGGCTGGGCCGCACAGGTAAGTCTTCCCTCTCTTTTCTGTTTTCTGTTTTATTTAATATTTCTGCAACTTTGTTGAATTAAATAAAATACCTAGTCAACTCCAAAAATCACCAAACTACTCCTGGTCCATAGTTGGAATATTTCCAACATGAAACATTTTAGTTTGGAGATATTTGAGCATTTAAATATTTTATATTATTTTAAATGCCCAAATTCAAATATCTATGATTTAATTCAAAAACCCTAAGATGGCCTAGAAAAATGTGCACCACTTTTGTCAGAGGTTCTGAACCAAGGCTAAAATGATGGACATTTTAGAAGGGCATTTCAGGTTCATTGAAAGATTATTTTAGTAACCCTAGTTGGTTTCAGAGGGGACTGGGGGTTCTGTCATCCCCATTTCAAGTTTCTGATGAAAAGTAAACATGATGCAACACTCTAATGCATGACTAGCTAGGGTGTGACAGCTCTTCACACATCTTACGATTGCGCACATTCTTATGGAATGCACTGGTCACAACGGCAGGATGAACATCGAGGATGTTGTACTGCACTCGGCTGAACCTTTGGATGTACTTGCGTGAGTTTTCTCCTTCTTTCTGGGGGATGATATGCAGATCACTCACCTGACCATGAGCTTGGTGGCCTCCGTTAAAGGCGCCAACAAACTCATGACACAGATCTGCCCAAGAAGAAATGGAGTCTACCAGCAAGTGCATCAACCATGACATAACATTGGGCTTGAGTGCCAATGGAAAGAAATTGTCAAGCACATTGTCCTCGCGGGCCCCAGCAGCTTGCATCACGATGGTGTAGATGCTGAGGAACTCCGATGGGTGAGTCTTGCCGTTGTACTTTTTGCCAACCTCGGGCTTGAACCTGCGGTGGGAGGGCCATCGGAACTGCCGCAACTCATGGGTGAAGGCCGGACAACCTACCTCGTAAGGTAGGCCACCGTAGCCTCCCGGTGCTAGGTGGTCCGTAGTGGGCCCTGCCCGCCTGTCCAACTGGTGGCGCGCATCACACCGGCACTTGATGGTGGTTCGAGCGTCTTCATGAACTCGCTCCCAAAGAACCTGGCGTTGGTCGCGGTGGGTTCGCGTGTTGGACGACGCTATGGAGATATCATCACGAGCGTCGTCGCAACGGACCGACACCCGCGGTGCTCGGGATGGAGGAGGGGAGTGCACCTTGGCTGCATCGTCTCCGGCCCGGCCTCCGCTGGCATGCGGTGGCCCGACCGAGCGACGGCCTACGGGTCCCGCCGGCCGCAACTCATCGTTGTTCGCGATGCCGACGAGGTTCCGGACGGTGGCCATCCATTCATCGAGCTTCTCCGCAGAGGGAGGAAAATTGAGGAGCAGCTACGTGCGTGTTAGGGCTTCTGCTGGCGTGGGTGGCGGCAAAAGCTGGGTGGACCGCCATGCGCCTCGACTTCTAACCGTGTTAGAAGGAGCCGCATCACGGCCCCGCAGCCGTTCGCCATCCCCGTCAGCACCTCGGCGTGCATGCTGGCCTTCCTCATCATGTGAAGGGTGCATGGGACTCTTCCCAGGACGGCGCCCAGGGTCACCAGCATGGCGGCGCTGCTCGTCATGCACAACCTGAGAAGAGCCCACCATGGGCGCCGGTGTTGGCGTCTTGGAGGCTGCCGCGCCGTCGTCTGGCGGGATGTCGGCGCCCCTAGAGGGCCCCGCGCCACCAGCGGGGGGCCCGACTCCGTCTGTGGAGCCCATGACTGGTGGCTCGTCGCCTGGAACGTGAACGACACCGCTCACCAGGCCTGGACTGGCAGGGTGATGTGGATGTTCACGGGCCCCACCACGGGTTCTCTCCACGACTAGCCCGCTACTGGTCCACAGCGGTACTGGAAATCCGGTCCCGGACCAACCGATCGCCGTGGTCGTCTTCTTCTTAGGAGCCATGGTGATGAAGAACAGCTAGGTCAACTGCTAGACCAGATTCTCAGAATTGCGCCCCCTACCTGGCGCGCCAAAGATGTCGGTGTGAAACGACACCTATGGGATCACAAGAATCCCTACTACGGTTGCGGGGCGCGGGGTTGTGAACAAAGCAGGATTAGCAATTGGCACAAAGATCGTTTACCCAGGTTCGGGCCGCAAGGATGCGTAAAACCCTAGTCCTGCTTGGTGGATGCATTGAGTGTTCTTGAGCTCTCGAACTAGCTATGGATGATGCGTGGTTCGAAAGAGCCGAATCCTTTCCCTGTATGCCTTGGGCCTCCTTTTATAGGCGAAATGGGCTGCCACAGTGGCACACAGGAGGTGGAAAGAGCCTACAGTATTGCGAGCTTATCGCTTGTATTACAGGACAAGATGCATTTGATGCATGGCTTAGGTATCCCTTCACTTTATCGGGGACGGGAGTGAGGCCTGTCCCGTCCGTCACCGCTCCTCCTCGCTTCGACACGCGCCCTGGCCAGCGATGCATGCGGTGCTATGTAGGCAGGCAGGCATCTGAGGTGGCACGGTGGTGGAGCCTCCACGAAGATCTGCATGCCGCCACGCAAGTGTGTGCTAAGTTGGCCTAGAAGCTGCATGTTGCCACGCAGGTGCCTGCCCAGCTGGTTGGGCTGGCAGCTGCATGCGAACGACGGTGGGAATGTGGTTGGTGCGGGCCTGAAATGGCCCTGATGTCGCCTCTGGCAAGGGTCTTGCCGTGGCGCGCTGGCGTCCCCCGCAAGGATCTTGCTGGGGGTCTTGTGGGTTTCTTCGGTAAGGATCTTTACGAGGAGTGTTTCCTACCAATCCTCATCTGATCTTGAGCATTCTATGTCTTCACAAAGATGTGCATGCCACCATGGAGGTGCCTCCCGAGCCCTATTCCAACGTGGTTGTTGACATTGGAGGCCGTGGGTTCAAGGGAGGTTCACTCTGCCGGTGTGGGCGAGCTGCCCCGGCAAGAGCCTTGCCGGGGTCACTGAGGTTGCCCCCGGCAAGGGTCTTGCCGGGGAGGCCTGCTTCGCCCAACTGCACTTTGTGGCCTTGGTGCTTGATTTTTCTTTGTTTGTCTCGAGCCTTTGGCTTCCTACCGGCTTCCCTCCTTTGCCCTGCCATGTGCGGCCATGGCGCGTGGCTCCGACTGCCCATGCACAAGTAAAGGGGTCAAAAGGAAAGCCCCTACTTTTGTACACCGACATGGTGGTTCACATTTTATTCATGGTGCTTTTAGTAAAATGCTTGCTAAGTACGATGTTAACCATAGAATTGCATCTCCATGTCATCCTTAGTCTAGTGGTCAAGTAGAATTGAGTAATAGAGAGATTAAATTGATTTTGCAAAAGATTGTTAATAGATCTAGAAAGAAAGTGTCCAAGAAACTTGATGATGCATTATGGGCTTAAGGAACTGCTTATAAAAATCCTATGGGTATGTCTCCATATAAAATGGTTTATGGAAAGGCTTGTCACTTACCTCTTGAACTAGAACATAAGGCATATTCGGCTATTAAAGAGCTCAACTATGATTTCAAACTCGTCGGTGAGAAGAGGTTATTTGACATTAGCTCGCTTGGTGAATGGAGAACCCAAGCCTATGAGAATGCAAAATTGTTTAAAGAAAAAGTTAAAAGATGGCATGACAAGAGGATACAAAAGCATTAGTTTAATGTAGGTGATCATGTTTTGCTATACAACTCTCGTTTAAGATTTTTTTTGCAGGAAAAATTCTCTCTAAATGGGAAGGTCCTTACATTATCGAGGAGGTCTATCGTTCTGGTGGCATTAAAACCAACAATGTCAAAGGCACAAATCTGAAGGTGGTAAACATACAAAGAATCAAACATTGTATCTCAGGTAATCCCATAAATTTTGAAACCAATATAACTGACACCGGAACACCGGAGGAGTACATAAGGAACACTTTCTAGAACATTTCAAACTACGAAAAGTAATAGGTATGTGGTACGATAAGTAAACCGACCCCAAAACTGTTCTAATAGCATTTTTTTCTCCGTTTTGGAATACTTAAAAAATTAGGAAAATTAAAAGTAGTCCCAAAGAGACATGAGGCGACCACAAGGGTGGAGGGCACACCCTACCCCCTAGGCACGCCCCCTACCTTGTGTCCACCACGTGTGCCCTCTGGACTCCGGTTTCTTGCACGATACTTCTTTTGGTCGGTAAAAATATATTATATAATCTATCGAAGGTTGACCACTATACCATGACAAAATCCTCTGTTTTTGTTTTGAGCTGTTTTTGTTTTGAGCTGTTTTTGCGACAGATTTAGAGCAATATGTCATCCCAGGATTCGGAGGGAGAAAGGTATGTGTCTGATTACATTGCAGACCCCAAAATCTACGGGGACTTGGAGCATTATGGTTGGACCACGGAGGAAGAAGAAGACTATGATCCTAAGGGAAAGGAGGAGACAGGCTCAGATGAAGATGAAGTCCTAGTACCTCAGCCTGGGGACATGCATGTGGAGTTCAGTAAGTCAAGTATCCCTGATAAAGCAAAGAAACCTAAGATCAAGTTTATCCCTTTTCATCTCTTGTAGGAAAATAAATAGGAACTATGTAAAAAGATACTAAGTCTTGAGCAGGAGATGAATGACTTAAGGGAGCAAAATTCTATCCTCAAGCACAAGCTAAGGAAGAAGCCTACTACATCAACAACTCCATCATTACCACCTCCGAAGAAAGAGACATAAATACATGTGTATGGCCACTCCCATTCGCAAACACCAAGCTTGGGGGAGTTTCCCCGGTATCGTATCACCATCACACCTTTACTTTCATCCATTTTTCATAGTTCGATCCTTTTGGTTATATCTTCATCTAGTAGAATAAAGTTTTAGTATGATCTAGCCTTAAGTTTTGTTTTGATCTCTATCTATGTAATCAAGTTCGTGAGTTATATATAATAAAGAGTAGTTTTGAGTTGAGGGCTTTGCCTTTGTGCTATGATCTTGAGGGAATTAAAGAAAGAATACAAATAAATAAAAAGATCATATGTTTATCTTATGGAGAGTAATGATTTCACATATATAGAGTATGATGAATAAAAGTTGTTGAAAGTTGACAAACATAGTTTTGTCATGGTTGCAATCAATAGGAAGTAAAAAGAAAGAGAGGTTTTACATATAAATATATTATCTTGGACGTCTTTCGTGATTGTGAGCACTCATTAAAATATGACATGCTAAAAAGTTGATGTTGGACAAGGAAGACAACGTAATGGGTTATGTTTTCTTATATCCGAACAGAAGTTATATTGTCATGGATCATCCAACATATTGAGCTTGCCTTTCCCTCTCATGCTAGACAAACTCTTTGCACCAAGTAGAGATACTACTTGTGCTTCCAAACATCCCTAAACCCAGTTTTGCCAAAGGATAAAGTGTAAAAAGGAAAGGTGAAGATCACCAAGACTCTTGTTTGAGGGTAGAAGGTAAAAATAGAAGATAGACACTATGTTTTGGAGAGATCCAGATATATATATCCACTCAGATGTATGTTTTCATAAAGTATTATTGTTGACATTGCCCTTGAGGTAAAAGGTTGGGAGGAGGAACTATAAGCCCCTATCTTTCTCTATGTACGATTGAAAATTTGTACCCATAATTATCGCATGGGTGTTAGAAATTGTGAAAGACTAAATGATAGTTGAGTATGTGGACTTTCTGAAAAGCTCTTATATTGACTCTTTCCGATGTTATGATAAATTTCTATTGCTTCAATTACTGAGATCATAGGTTGTTAGTTCTCAATGAAGTTTCTAATTCATACTTCACCTTGTGAATGAATTGTTACTTTAGCATAAGAAATCATATGACAATATATGTTGCTGTTCTAAAGATGTTCATGATGCCCTCATGTTCATATTTAATTTAATCGACACCTCTATCTCTAAACATGTGGACATATTTTTCGATTTCGGCTTTCGCTTGAGGACAAGTGAGGTCTAAGCTTGAGGGAGTTGATACGTCCATTTTGCATCATGCTTTTATATTGATATTTATTGCCTTATGGGCTGTTATTACACATTATATCACAATACTTATGCCTTTTCTCTTATTTTATAAGGTTTACATGAAGAGGAAGAATGCCGACAGCTGGAATTTTGGACTGGAAAAGGAGCAAATATCAGAGACCTATTCTGCACATCTCCAAAAGTCCTGAAACTTCACGGAGATAAGTTTTGGAATAAATAAAAAATATTGGGAGAAGAAAGCACCAGAGGGGCCACCAGCCAGCCACAAGTGTGGAGGGCGCGCCCTACCCCCCTGGGTGTGCCCCCTATCTTGTGGGCCCCCTGGCAGGCTCCCGACGCCCGTCTTCTGCTATATGATGTCTTTTACCCTAAAAAAATAGAGAGAAGCTTTCGGGATGAAGCGCCGTCGTCTCGTGGCGGAACCGAGGCAGGACCAATCTAGGGCTCCGACAGAGCTATTCTACCGGGGAAACATCCCTACGGGAGGGGGAAATCACCGCCATCGTCATCACCATCGATTCTCTCATCGAGAGGGGGCAATTTCCATCAACATCTTCACCAGTACCATCTCCTCTCAAACCCTAGTTCATCTCTTGTTTCTGATCTTTGTCACAAAACCTCGGATTGGTACCTATGGGTTGCTAGTAGTGTTGATTACTCCTTGTAGTTGACGCTAGTTGGTTTATTCGGTGGAAGATTATATGTTCAGATCCTTAATAATAATTAATACTCCTCTGATTATGAACATGAATATGCTTAGTAGTTATGTTTCTTCTTGAGGACATGGGAGAAGTCTTGTTATAAGTAATCATGAGAATTTGGTATTCGTTCGATATTTTGATGAGATGTATGTTGTCTCTCCTCAAGTGGTGTTATGTGAACGTCGACTACATGACACTTCACCATGATTTTGGCTTTGGGAAGGCATTGGGAAGTAATAAGTAGATGATGGGTTGCTAGAGTGACAGAAGCTTAAACCTTAATTTATGTGTTGCTTCGTAAGGGGCTGATTTGGATCCATATGTTTCATGCTATGGTTAGGTTTATGTAATGCCCCGGATCCGATGCGCCAGGTGTCTTCCAACTATTCGTCGTTGTTTCCATGTCATTGCTTGCGTGTTGCATTTTGCCATGTCATCATCTGCATTTCATCTGCATGTTTTTCAGAACATGCATCTGGTCTTTTGCTCCGTTGTCCATTTCGCGATCCGACACTCTCGCTGTGCCCTGTCGCCCCCTCTCAGACCTTGTTTCGTGAGCGGGATAAAAACATTCTCGGAATGGACCGAGGTTTGCCAAGTGGCCTTGGTATATCACCGGTAGACCACCCGTCAAATTTTGTTCCATTTGGAGGTCGTTTGATTCCCCAACGGTTAACCGCGTAGCCCGAAACCCCCTTCCCTTTGCAGCCCAGACCCTCTTCACAACAGCCCATGAGCCCATCCAAACCCCCTCCATGCTCTCGGTCGTTCGATCACGATCGTGTGGGCGAAAACCGTGTCTCATTTGGACTCTCCTAGCTCCTCCTACCTATAAATATGTCCTCCCCGTCCAAAATTCAGGTCCAAACCCTAGAAATCGCCCCACTCCGCCGCCGGACAATTTTCACCACCGACGGACGTGTCCGCGCCACCGCCCCGACGAATCCGCCGCCGCCACGTCAGCTCGCCGGCTTCCTCTCCCCCCCCCCGTCCGCGGCCCACCAGGCCCGCCGCCGGCCCCCGAGACGCCCC